>NW_006798383.1:4778826-4823467 GCF_000442215.2 Lipotes vexillifer | reverse complement strand
CGGTAGGCGGGCCTCTCACTGTTGTGGCCTCTCCCGTTATGGAGCACAGGCTCCGGACGCGCAGGCTCAGAGGCCATGGCTCACGGGCCTAGCCTCTCCGTGGCATGTGGGATCTTCCCTGACCGGGGCACGAACCCGTGTCCCCTGCATCGGCAGGCAGACTCTCAACCACTGCGCCACCAGGGAAGCCCTCACCTGCCCTTAAATCAAGTCCGGATCAATTCAGAAATGTCTTCATGTGTCCACACCGCATGGTGAGAAGTCAGGCACTTGTCCCAAGTGGGAGGTCAAGTATAAAACAGAAATTCAACACACACCATAGACCATTTAATTCGCAAAAATGGACACACATGGAAACATCACAAGCCATGCAGTGCAGACATACATTGTGAAGGACAGAGCAGCCAACTATTGTACTGTAGCATCTACTCCATGTCTTAAGCAAAAGGAACAGAGATGTTACAAGAGAGAGGAGGAAAACCATGGATGAGTGTTGTCCCAAAACCAAGGTCAGATGCTCCAGACCAGACAAGGAAGAGGAAAACTAAATGGCCCAAGTGGGGAGGGCGGTGAATCAGGAAACACTTCCTAGAGGATGTGATGTAAAGCCAATCCTGTTTTTTTTCTCTTTTATTGGTACTGATCCCGCAGAGACTTCTCTATTTCTGTTTCTTTTAACAATATTTTTTTGAGTTTTCCAAACCCACACAAAACAACTTCTTCCAACCCTCCCACTCTGGTCGTTTTCACTCCTCCCACTACCACTCCCATCATAGCCTGGCTGCTACTACAGTGGGTCAGCCCTAGTCTGACAGGTCCAGGGGTCCCCCTGTCACTGCGGATGGAATTCCTCCATTTGGTTGCTATGACACAATGGAGCTAGGACTCTCCAGCCTTGTTACCATGGAATCCTTCCTTCTCCATCCTTTACCGCATGTCAGGAGAGCACAGCACTGCAGGATAAGCTGCCCACAGGCTGCTGGCCAAGCCCATCCCCCTGGACACTGTCCTAAAGGACACAGTGGTCGAAGCCAGCTGCAGTCACACAGCTGAACCAAGGCAGTCTGCAGAAGAGTTTTCCAGCAGACCCCTCAAAAGATTAACTGCCTAGAAACAGCCTTTTAAGATCTGTATCTGAAAAACAAAGTGCTCGGAACACATGTGGTGCTCTCTTTCGTGAAGGAACCATGGAGTCATTGGTAACAGAGGGGTACCCTTAGCACAATCTTGCCTGGCCCTGAGAGGCACAGTCAGGGGTCAGCAGTACCTGTTTGGAGCGCGGATCACTGGGAAACACCTGTTGCCCACCCACTACCCTGGAACCCAAGACCTTGCCTTTCTTTGCTCAGTGTTCTCAGGATGATGAACAGGGGCAGAAGGAGGGACATGAAAGAAGAAAAAGTTTATCTCTGTACAGTGAGAATAAATAAAGCTTCCTGTTGCACAGACGCGCACAGCTCTGAATTAACATCCTGGGTTACATGAGGATCTGTCCAGCTCTGATGAGGGCAAAGCACCCCAGACAAGGTAACACGAGACCTGGGTTCTAATCCTGCCTCAACCCTGTGATTTGGGCAAAGAATTTCTTCTTCGTGAATCTCCCTCCTCATCCAAAAAGCATGGGGCCCTGAGCAGATGATCTCCCCAGGCTACACCCAAGTAGCCAGACTTCACTATTAGTGGGGGCTCCGGGGATGGGACTTCTGAGCCTGCCCTCCTCAGGGGAGCAAAGCAGCAGAAATCAGGCTACCGAGAACTGGATCCTCAAATCCACACCCCATGCCCTGCCCCCAAGGAGTCCCAGGGTCCAGAGAAGGGCTTCGTCACCAAGAACAGGCCCTTGTGGGTACTGCCTCCTCGGGAGTAGATATATTTATAAGGGAATCTCCCACCTGCAGGCAAAGGATAAAAGATACTCCAGCCCCTCCTCGAAGTGCCAAAACTCATAGAGCTGAGCCAGGCACTGTAGCTACTCCTCAGCAAACATCCTACATACTTTCCAAAGATCCTTTCCATTGGCTAGACAGCAACCAAACTTAAGAAGTCCAAAGAAACTTACCTGAAAACTAAAACATGCAGAAGGAGAGAACATGATGATGCCCCACAGTGGCGGTATCTGCTCCAAATTTAACTAACGCAGCCACAGACAAGGTGGGAAGATACAGTTTGCAGAGGAATCAGTCCCCACATCTCTTCTTCTCTGTTCAACACATCTAGGGAGTCCTGACCTGGAATTCCTCTTCTCTAGGCCTTCACTGACCGCACATGCCTCACGCTGCAGCCCATCCACAAATGGCACTGGGCTGGGGAGTGCGGGTACCATGGTGAACCAGCTACCAAGGCCCTTGCCTTACAGGTGTTATCATCCAGTGGGGAAGACTGACAAAAGAGAAAGAAATTAAATTCCAAGTCGTAATAAACCCTTGTGAGAGGAAACAGGGTGTTATAATAAACAAAATAATTCTCTAGGGGAAAGGAGAGTTAGGGCAGGTCTTTCTGATGAGGTGACATTTAAGCTGAGATATGAAGAATGATATGGGGCCAGTCTCATGAACAGTGAGAAGATGGGAGTGTTCATGAAGAGCCAATAGCACGTGCAAAGGCCCTGAGGCATGAATGGTTAAAGACATAATTCAAGGAACTTCCAATCTGGATGAAGAGACAGATATGCAAACAAACAGCCACAATTTCATAAGGTAACAGAGAACAAATTGAGCAGAACCAAAGTGAGCAGAGAAAGAGGTGCTGAAAGCCAAGTTGGCCAGGAGCTGGCTGATCAGGAGGGCTTCTCGGAGGAGGAGGTATCTGAGCTGAATCTTGAAGGATGAGTGGATTTTTGCCAAGGCAGGAGAAACACAGAATGTACAAAGGGCTCGAGGTGTGAGGGACGTAGAGCTTTCCTGAACCACAGGCAGTTCCATTTACCTGGAGCCTCAGGTGGGAGGAAAGGAGTGACGGAAGGTGAAGCAAGAAACAGATAAAGGGTTCAAATCATGAAGGGCCTTGTGTGCCAAGGCAAGAAGAAGGAAGAAGGGGAGCCAGAACTTGAGTCCCCTAAATGGGTGGAGCAACAGAATGTTAACTGGGTAACAGGTCACTCCCAGCTATGCTCAGAACGCACGGCCCCTCTGCATGACACGTCCTCGCTTCCCCGGCACGCCTGCCTACCTGGAGGGGAGGGGGCTCATCTCCCAAGGGTCACACAGCACCTGCCCTGGTGCGTTTCCTCGTTGCAGGGGACCCAGGGCCCTGCTGCCAAGGGCCGGCCTTGCCGGGGAGGTGGCGGGGGTCAGCACGTGGAGGGGCAGAAGCCCGTGGGTGTGGAACAGCAGGTACCCAAGGATGCGTCAGAACCCCACCCACACCAGCTCTCTCAAAAAGGTTGGGACGGGGGGGGGGGGGGGGAATTCAAGAGAGACGGAGAACAAGAGAGAGGGACGGAGAGAGGAAGGAAAGAGGACAGAGAGGAGGAGAGATGAGCAGGAATAGGAGGACAGGAGCTGAGGCTGCCCTACACACGCCCCAGGGTGGGAAAGTTCCAGGCACCGCTGGCTGATTCTTTCAAGAAGAAAACAGAAGCGGTCCCCACCGCTGTGGTCCTGCCACTGGGAACTGCAGTGTGGTCTCTCCACACACACTGCTACTCTCCCTGCCCACGGCCTCCTGGCAGGCGCCTGAGTCTACGCGCTCTGATTCACAACGCCCTCTGCATCCGCCAAGCACGCAGCTTCTGTGCCACAGCCGAGTCCTCCCCCAACTCCCCCCCCCCCACACACACACACACACACACACACACACACACACACACACACACAGCCTCTGCCTGGGCAGCTCCCCTTGCCCCTCCTGCCCCAGGCTCCATAGGCCCCCACTTCTTCCAAGGCCTCTCTGACCATTTCTGGGACTGTCCTAGAGGATCCAGACCCTGCTTCTAAAGGGCTCAACTGGTTAAGATTCCCAGACAAAATACAGTAGTTAAATATGAATTTCAGATAAACAACAAATTGATTTGTACTTTCATTTGCTAAATCTGGCAATGCTATGACTGACGGTTCAGGTATGCAAACCCTCTTGCTTTTGCTCCAAATTCCTCTCTGAAACTACAGATGATGATGATGACGATAGCTAACATTTTTGAGCTGTTATGTACCAGGCACTGTGCAAAAAGAAGCATGTGCCTTATTGCATCAAATCCTCACAACAACCCTATGAGATCAGTATTATTATTATCTCCATTTTTCAGGTGAGGAAGCTGAGGCTTAGAGCTTGTCTGAGGGCACACAGCTAGGAAGTGGGAGCTAAGATTGCACCCACCAGAATCAGACTTCAGAGCCTGTGCCCTAAGCTCCCCACCACCCTCTCGAGACACACAGTGGATCAGGGGCTATCAGTGAGCCAAAGAGTTCTTATGTTCAAATCATTACGTCTCAGTTTGAAACCACTGGCCCGCAGAATCCCGAGAGGCTTCTCCTCTCACGTCCTACTCCCGTGTGGTACCCACTTACTCCATCCCAGGGCCCTCTCCTGGCCCTCGCTCACAGTGCATAGCCACACTCACGGGAGAACTTCACATCAGTCATTTACGCCTTAATGTGTATTTATGTTTGGTGTGACTTCTACCAGACATTTGAACTTGGAGTTGTCTCACACTAAGTAATAAAGGTCTTCACCATTAAAGGAAGCTCAGTCACCGATGAGCACTTGGGATTGGGAAAGGGGTTTCCCATTCACCCAGCCAGTCCCTATCTGGAGGCAGCAGGAAGAGGTAAGGGACCCAGAGACCTTCCAAGTGTCACAGGTAGTACCTCATTCCCCAGCCCAGACTGGCTGGATGATTTTTGAAAAGGCTAAGTCACGTGTTCTGATTGAGGGAGCTTACTGTCCAGCTGGGGAGGAGAGACCGCCTTGGTGGAGGGAGGATTTTAGGCAGGGCTGGATGGATGAATGAGTGGGTAGGTGGGAAGGCGGAGGATGGATGGAGAATGGATGAATGGAGGAATGGGTAGGTGGATGGACACGTGGATGGGTGAGTGGCTATATGGAGAATGGATGGATGAATGGATGGATGGGTGGGTGGATGGGTGGGTGGATGGATAAGTAGATGCATGGATGTTTGGACGGATGGAGAACCTGAAGGGGGTTGGTTTGTGATTCTTAGACCACTGACCACATGGGGCTCCTGCTGGGAGGCGGGGTCTTTTCCATCATGTACAGTGAAAGGTTTAAACACAAGGAGAGAGGAGAAAGGGGTGAAAACGGGATAACTAGGCAGGGGTAGGGAGGCAAGAAGCAAGGCAAGAAAACAAAGGGGAGAAGGGAGAGCTGGGTGGCATTTTGAATTCATCTGGATCCTTCCCAAGGTTCCTGAACCTTCCAAGCTGTTATACCAGGGTACAGATGGCCCTGTGGGGACCGCAGCTTTTCACCTCTGCAATTTACCGAGTGTGGGTGTTCTAGAGCTCACGACGATTGGGTATTCGTCACTGTATTTACCCAGGAGCCTGGAGCAGGGGGTGGGTAAGGCTGGCGTCTCCGCAGTCTGAGTCTGCAGCACTTCGCAGCTCTTTCACCATCTCCTGCACGCCCCCTCCCAACCCCAAGGGAGTCACTACTGCTACTCTTGCCCCCTGAAGAAGCTGAGACCTGGAGAGCATATGCCTACAGAGCCCCTGCTCACCTCCAGGGAAACCAGACCCTTGCTCAGAGCCTTCCTTCCAGAGAGACAGTGGTGCCCCTCCCTGACTCCATTCACTACAGAGAAGCTGACAAAGTGGGTCTGCAAGAGAACTCAGAGCCCAAGGTCCCTCAGGAGATGTCCTCTGCTACTGCCCTGCTTGATCTTGCCTCCTCTCACCCCACATGCATTCACTTCCCACCAGAGCTCGCTTCTCCCTGACACTTCCTCCCCCTGCCCCAGGGCAGCAGGACCTCACTGACCCCAGGAGATAAGGAGCAAAGGGTCAGGCAAGAGGGGTGTCGGCCAATCCCAAAGAGGCCGAAAAGTCAGCAGAGAAACCCACCAGAGGACAGGGAAAACCAGCCCCACCTCAACGCCAGTGGGTCCCACGGCGGGGCGGTGCCACCTCTTAGAGGACATGTGGAAGAGGGAGGGGAGAACACTACTGACATTGACTTGGTGGGCTGGGAGCAGGGACGCTAAGTCTGGCCACGCACACAGTCTGGCGCCGCAAAGGGCAATGTGCCCCCTATTTTAAGAATACTGCTTAGAGCCGCATCTAATTTCCAGGCATGTAGAGGTTTCCGTAAGGGCTCAAGGGTACAGGAGGCAACAGGCTAAAGAACCATAATGCCGTAAATAAAGTTTCCTTCGCGCAACCTGTCCAGGAGCCCTCACCATCCTTCCCAGGGCAGCCTGCGGGCAGGATGCATTCACCGTATCAGCCCCCATAGGCGTCCTTTCTTGAGGGCTGGACCCAAGTTCCATGGAGGAGGGGTCCCTATGCCTGGAATTAAAATATTAAACCTGAAAGCACTTCTAAAATAACAGCTGGCTTGCTGAACACACACAACATTCAGGTATTCTTCAGACTCACGTGGACTCCTCACAACAACCCTACAAGGTAGTTACACCATTAGCTCCTTTTTCCGGGAAAGTGAGACTAAGGCAGTGAGACTAAGGAACGGGCCCAAGTTCACCGAGCTGCTACGTGGAGGAGTCCAGGCCACACAGCCCCAGGACCTGGCCTCAGATTCATTCATTCAGCAAATACATATTAGGCACCAAATAGAATTTTTTCCAAGTAAATAAACTGCTTCCTGGAGAGGCCATTTCTTTTCACAGCTCAGGAGATAACGGGGGGCAGCGAGCTGGCGATCACAAAGTGCTTCTGCCACCTTGCCTCGCTAAGCCCCTCCCTCTACCAGCCTCCTCCACTGCACTTCATGGGGGCTGGAAACACAACAGGCACATGTGTTTTCATGGAGCTTGCATTCTCATGAGGAGGGAGACGAAACATAAGATAAATTAGAAAAACATAATATGCAAGACAGGTACCAGGAGGAAAACTAGAGCAGGGAAGGAAGGTGAATGGGAGAGGTGCACAATTTTAGACTGCGTGGCAAGGGCAGGCCTCACTGAGAAGTATTTTGAAGCAAAAACCAGAAGGAGGCAAGAGAATGACCCATGTAGCTAGCTGGGGACAGAGCATCCCCGAGAGCGGAACGGTCAGTGCAAAGGCCCCGAGGCAAGAGCTTTGCTGATGTGTTGGGGAACAGAGAACCCAGCTCCCAAGCGAACCAGGGGAGAGTAAACTAGACGTTAAGGTGAGGGCCGTGACAAGGACCAGCCATGTGGCCTTGTCTCTGACCGAACCCTGCATGATGCATGAGAAAACTAGGCTCAGAGAAAGCTGGTGATTTGTTAAAAGCCACACAGAGCTAGAGTTCAATCCAAGGCCCTGACACAAAATCAACCCTAATTGTTCCTCCCACTGAGCAGAGACCCCAGGGCCTTTTCCTCCTGCCACGGCCTCTTCAACCTGGTAACCCCATCCCTTTCTCGTTTCAAACACCTACAGAAAATTGACGCAAAAAGGCAAGCTTGGTGGTATTCGGTGGGAGGGCTGGGAACTGGGGCTCCCTCACCAGCCCCACCCTGCAGTCAGGGAGGTCCCCAGAGATACAGGGAAGGGACAGGGAGTCAGGTGCTAGGAACCTCTGGCGAGGTGAGCTTTCTGTCTCCTTGGGCTGTAAAAAGAAACCGCCTCTCCAGGAAGGGGGTTTGTTGGAGAAAATCCACCCGCTGGTTCAGGAGCCTCTCGCCATGCCTGTGCTGCAAAGACCCAACTCCTGTTTCCCATTTTATTTCAATTTATTTTTATTTATTTATTTTTTAACTTGTGCATGGTTCTTTTTTTTTTGAACATCTTTATTGGAGTATAATTGCTTTTCAATGTTGTGTTAGGTTCTGCTGTATAACAAAGTGAATCAGCTATACTTATACATAAGTTCCCATATCTCCTCCCTCTTAATATTAGGCACCAAATAGAATTTTTTCCAAGTAAATAAACTGCTTCCTGGAGAGGCCATTTCTTTTCACAGCTCAGGAGATAACGGGGGGCAGCGAGCTGGCGATCACAAAGTGCTTCTGCCACCTTGCCTCGCTAAGCCCCTCCCTCTACCAGCCTCCTCCACTGCACTTCATGGGGGCTGGAAACACAACAGGCACATGTGTTTTCATGGAGCTTGCATTCTCATGAGGAGGGAGACGAAACATAAGATAAATTAGAAAAACATAATATGCAAGACAGGTACCAGGAGGAAAACTAGAGCAGGGAAGGAAGGTGAATGGGAGAGGTGCACAATTTTAGACTGCGTGGCAAGGGCAGGCCTCACTGAGAAGTATTTTGAAGCAAAAACCAGAAGGAGGCAAGAGAATGACCCATGTAGCTAGCTGGGGACAGAGCATCCCCGAGAGCGGAACGGTCAGTGCAAAGGCCCCGAGGCAAGAGCTTTGCTGATGTGTTGGGGAACAGAGAACCCAGCTCCCAAGCGAACCAGGGGAGAGTAAACTAGACGTTAAGGTGAGGGCCGTGACAAGGACCAGCCATGTGGCCTTGTCTCTGACCGAACCCTGCATGATGCATGAGAAAACTAGGCTCAGAGAAAGCTGGTGATTTGTTAAAAGCCACACAGAGCTAGAGTTCAATCCAAGGCCCTGACACAAAATCAACCCTAATTGTTCCTCCCACTGAGCAGAGACCCCAGGGCCTTTTCCTCCTGCCACGGCCTCTTCAACCTGGTAACCCCATCCCTTTCTCGTTTCAAACACCTACAGAAAATTGACGCAAAAAGGCAAGCTTGGTGGTATTCGGTGGGAGGGCTGGGAACTGGGGCTCCCTCACCAGCCCCACCCTGCAGTCAGGGAGGTCCCCAGAGATACAGGGAAGGGACAGGGAGTCAGGTGCTAGGAACCTCTGGCGAGGTGAGCTTTCTGTCTCCTTGGGCTGTAAAAAGAAACCGCCTCTCCAGGAAGGGGGTTTGTTGGAGAAAATCCACCCGCTGGTTCAGGAGCCTCTCGCCATGCCTGTGCTGCAAAGACCCAACTCCTGTTTCCCATTTTATTTCAATTTATTTTTATTTATTTATTTTTTAACTTGTGCATGGTTCTTTTTTTTTTGAACATCTTTATTGGAGTATAATTGCTTTTCAATGTTGTGTTAGGTTCTGCTGTATAACAAAGTGAATCAGCTATACTTATACATAAGTTCCCATATCTCCTCCCTCTTACGTCTCCCTCCCTCCCACCCTCCCTATCCCACCCCTCTAGGTGGACACAAAGCACGGAGCTGATCTCCCTGTGCTATGCGGCTGCTTCCCACCAGCTATCTGTTTTACACTTGGTAGTGTATCTATGTCCACGCCACTCTCTCACTTCGTCCGGCTTACCCTTCCCCTCCCCGTGTCCTCAAGTCCATTCTCTACATCTGCATCTTTATTCCTGTCCTGCCCCTAGGTTCTTCAGAACCCTTTTTTTTTTTTTTTAAGATTCCGTATATATGTGCTAGCACACGGTATTTGTTTTTCTCTTTCTGACTTACTTCGCTCTGTATGACAGACTCTAGGTCCATCCACCTCACACCCCACGGGGTGCAGCATGTGTCACATCCACATGTGAGCCGGCTTCCTCCCTCAAGAGAGGGGGGATCCATCCGAGGTGGGGATGTCCCAGGAAAGTTGGCTATTTTCCCTTTTCCAGAAGGCTTTCTGGAACTTTCCACAAAGGGAAGGGGGAGAAATGGGACGCTGCGCTCTAGAGCCCTGGGAAGGACTCTGCAGGAAAGGGAAGAAGGTCTTAGCTGACAAGGCAGAAGCCTATGCTTAGGGCCATCCCAGCCCCCAGAGAAAGTTCCAGAAGGGTTTGAAACAGGACTGTTCTACCCATAAGTCATTTATTTAGATGAAGAAAAAACGGAGTTGGTGTGGAAGATCCAACTGACAGCACAGCATTCCAGGAGGTGATCAGCCACTCTACCTGCCTGAGTTATGCTTCCTTCTCTACTGCTCACCTGAAGGTGTTCTGACACAAGTTAGTCATGTAAAGAATGCACCTGGCAAACAGGCACCCTCCTACACTGCTGATGGGAATGTAAATGAGTGCAGCCACTATGGGAAACAGTACGGATATTCCTTAAGAAACTAAAATCAGAACTACCATATGATCCAGAAATTCCACTCCTGGGTATACATTTGGAGAAAACAAAAACCTAATTCAAAAACATACATGCACCCCAATGTTCACAGCAGTGCTATTTACAATAGCTGAGACATGAAAGTAACCCAAGTGCCCATCAACAGATGACTAGATGAAGATGTGATATAAATACACACATATATATACATATGTACACACACAAACACAATGGAATATCATTCAGCCATAAAAAAGTGAAATATTGCCATTTGCAGCAATGTGGATGGACCTAGAGAATATTATACCTAGTGAACTAAGGCAGACAAAGACAGACCAATGCTATAAGATATCATTTATAAGTGGAATCTAAAAAATAATACAAATAGATGTATATACAAAATCGAAACAGACCTAGAAAACGAACTTATGGTTACCAAAGGGGAGAGGAAGGGGGAGCAGGGACAAATCAGGGGTATGGGATTAACAGATACAAACTACTATACATAAAATAGATAAGCGACAAGCATTTACCGCATAGCACAGGGAATTGTACCCAGTATCTTACAATAACCTATAATGAACATAATCTGGAGAAGGGAGGGAGGGAGGGAGGAAAAAGAAGCAGCTGGCAATGCTCCTGATGCACAGTAGGAACTAAATAAATGGTAGATCCTTCCTTTCTCTTTCAAGATGGGTGAGGTTCTCACCAACCGTAGTTGGCCCGAATAGGCCACCCCAGCAGCTTTCCCTTCCCTCTCCACAAGCAAGAGAACCCAGCTCTCATCTCACTTAATTTCTGCCTTAGAAGAAAATTGAAAGATATAGTCCAAAGTCCTCCACACACCCCTCCACAGCTGCCCAGTAAGAGCCCCAAGACCCTGCTAACCACGTCTTACCCCAGGCAAAGTTCCTCCTTATGGTGCCAGAAAATCAGCCTCCTTGCAATTTCTCATCTCCAGTCTAACTTCTACCCGCTAAGGCTCTAAAGAACAATTTTTTCCTTCTCTGCATAGAAGCCCTTCAAATATTTAGTGCTCCCATCCTTCAAGTTTTCTCTTCCCCAGGTTAAACAAACCTAATTTTCTTTTTTTTCCCCCTGCGGTACACGGGCCTCTCACTGTTGTGGCCTCTCCCGTTGCGGAGCACAGGCTCCGGAGGCGCAGGCTCAGCGGCCATGGCTCACGGGCCCAGCCGCTCCATGGCACGTGGGATCCTCCCGGACTGGGGCACGAACCCGTGTCCCCCGCATCGGCAGGCGGACTCTCAACCACTGCGCCACCAGGGAAGCCCCAAACCTAATATTTTTAAGAGTTTATTTTACAAGAAGATTCCAGTGCCCTTCCCCGTCCTGGTCTCTCAGCAAATGATGTTCTCGTTTATCTTGGTTGCCTAGACCTGAAGGCAGCACTGTAGACAAGGCCCAGCAATAACAATCACACACACTAACACTGATAGAGTACTTAACTGTGCACCAGGTACATGCAAGAGCTTTACTCGTATGAGCTCATTTACTAGCTGCCTTGGCAGCTCTGAATTCTGCGTCTGGAAGTCATTCATGTGCACTAGGTCTAGTCCACCCAACCAGTCAACCCCAAATAAGGGGAGTCACCTCACTTTGACAAGGTTTACCATTACTAAAGCTTCATGCCACAGTCACACATTACCACCTAAGGGTAGAATGTAGGAAGATGTGAAATGCTGAGGTCCTTCCTTGCTTATTCTCAAAGTACTTACTCTCAAGGGGTCTATGCCCAGTTAAGCGATTCAATTTTGGCATCTTCACAATTTTCTATTTTAAGATCATGAACGTGTGTGTCTACTGTTGACATCAATTCTATTGCCCCTAAAATGTTCCTAGGAAGTGAGAGTGCCTATTGCTTTAAACAAATGTCTGGTCATGCACCATCCCTCTTACTTGAAAATGTTGCATAAGAGAGAAAAATGTAGAAAATCTCCGTGGTTGGAGCATCAGTAATTTCAGTGGTCCTCTTCACCAAGCACACACGTGCACACACGCACACGCTGAATGGTTTGTTTCTAGGAACAGGGAGTGGATGGTGCGGAATCATCCACACTTTCTCCAGAAGGTCAAACTCAGACACATCTGGCCGCTCTTAGGAAATTGGCTGTAGCCCTGGGGTCACCTTTACCAAGCAAGATGATGACAATGGCCTCATTCCCACCACATTCACCCATTGTGCCAACCCATCGTGGCCGCGTGGCCGTCCCAGGAGACCAGCGTTATTTCATGTTTCAGTAATGATGATGGCCCAGGAGTCCTTACGCAGGCAACTTCTCAGCCCAAACCTCAGCCTCTTGCTCAACAAACTTTCCTGCCATGTAACAAACATGCCAGGTCCCCGGGGAAGCAGTGACAGGTTGGCTAACAGGAGAGGAACATCTCGAATATATTAAACCACTGCAAAACATGTTTGCATTAGTCTTTCCAAGAGTAAAAAAACCCTTCTTTATTGTTTCTTCTTCAGTGCTTTTTTGTGGTTGTTTTATGTTGCTTTCACCTTAAATGGGACCATCCTAATTCAGTCAGGACTAGAAAACCAAACAATAGCCTCAGGACAGACTCGGCAAAAGAGAAAGCAAAACCCACAGAAGAATCCAGCCAGCTGCAGAGTGCTCAGGCAGCACAGCAGCTGCATGGTGTGCAAACACCCCTAGGTCTGGCCCGTGACAGAGACCTCGGACCCCAGGAGATGAGCTTGGCTTGTGGCCACAAAAGATGGACTTGTCTGGAGTGAGGAGGGTGGCTGCAGCCTTCACTCCAGCCTGAAGCTTGCTCATCCCTCTTACTCTGTGTGTACCACTGACTGTTGAGTGGCCATTATTTGCAGAGAGCTGACTCTAAGACACCAAGGAGGCACCAGCCATGTCCCTTCATCTCATGCCCCAGCCACTGTGATCTGAGTGACCCAGGTCAACTGGCATTATGTAATGGGCATCTCAAAAGCTGAATTAAAATAAGAGGTAGCCCAGAGCAAGGGGCCACATATGATCTGGATGGAGGAGAAAGAGAATTTCCACTAGAAAGAGAATGAGATTAAGTTGGAGTCCAAGATTAAGATCAAGACTGAGATACAGACTGAGAAAGAGACAGAAAGAAAAGAATCAGATACGGAGAGACACAGGAAAGACACCATGCCCCAGCCCCATAGGAAGACTGTGCAATAGCTGTTCTCTTCCTTACAGGTCTTCCTTTTTGTTTGCTGTCCCTCCTGGTTCCCAGAAGACCTGGATTCTCACCCAGACTCTAGGCTTCATTAGCCATGTGACCTACTGATCATAACTTCCCTCGGTTCTCACAGGGCCTGGAACATAGGAGGCATCCAAGAAATTCTTGTACTCTCCTTTGTATCATCCTTCTTTATGTCCTTCTCTCGTCTCTCTTATTCTTACTCATGTTATCATCATTATTACTCCCTTCTATATATTAGTTTTTACTTTTTACATACATTCAGAGACAAGCATCAAATGTTAGACTTGAAAAAGAGATTTTTTTTTATCCCTAATCTGATAAAAGGTATCTATAATTACCTACAGCAAACACAGTGATTCATCATGAAATATTGAATGCTTTCCCCTTAAACTCAGAAATAAGAGAAAGATGTCAGCTATCACCGTTTCTATTCAACACTTTGCAGAGGTTATAACTTATGCAATAAGATAAGAAAGTGAATTAGAGGATGTAAATAAAAGAAAAAAAACACCCTCCCATTATTCACAGTTGATATAATGGTATGAAATGAAAATCTGAAAGAATCTAAAGATAATACTACCAACCAGCAATTAAAAAATGAAATTTTTAAAAATTCCCACTTAAAATAGCATCAAAAAGCATCAAATTCCTGGGAATAAATCTATCTGAAGATTTCCAGTACCAGAAAACTGTGGAACACTGCTGAAAGAAATTAAGGAAAACCAAATAATGTCCATTTTCCCCCAAATGACCAACTGATATAAGGTAATCCTAGCCAAAAATCCTAGCAGGTTTTTTTGGTGGAAATTGGCAAGTTGATTCAAAAATGTATTTGGGAATGCAAAGGGCCAAGAGCCAAGAAGAAAACACAAAACATTGACACATTTAAATTACCAAATACTAAGATGGACTATAAAGCTACAGTATTAAGACAATGTGGCAGTGGTGTTAGGATAGAAAAAGAGGCCAAGAGACCCAAACAGAGAATTTACAAACAGACATACACAAATAAAGACACCTGATTTGCAACAAATCTGTCTCTTTCTCAGTCTGTATCTCATATATTTTCAATAAATGATGTTAGGTCACTTGGAGTTCTATATGAGAAAAGGAAATGAATTTGACCCCCTTCTTACATTACTCAGCACACTAAAAAAAAAAGAAAAGAAATTCCAGATGGATTATGGGCCTAAAGGTGAAAGTTAAAACAGTAAAACTTGTGAAAGAAAACATAGGCTAATATCTTCCTGACACAGGAACAGGCAAAGGTTTTATAACCTTAAAAAAATGGACAAATTGTACTTCATTAAAATTAAGAGCATCCCTTTATAAAAAACATACCAATAACAGAATAACAAAGCATGCCACGAACTAGAAGATATTCCAAAATAAATATATCCGACAAGGAACTTAAATCCAGGGTACGAAGAACACCTACAAATCCATTTTAAAAAGACAATTTAACATAAAATGGACAAAATATTTGAACAGGCATGTCACTGAAGAGGAAATCCAAATGGCCATTAAGCATATAAAAACTGGTCAACATCTGTCAGTCATCAACTTTAAAACCACATGAGCTATATACCACTACATAGGCCTCAGCAAACAAGTGGCACAAATGCAAATCAAATATTGCTGGAAGGAGTGTAACTGGTATAACCACTTTGGGAAGTTGTTCAGTAATATCTACCAAAGTCTGTTGTATGATCCAGTTATTCTGGTCTTGGGTATATGCTCAAGAGAAATGAGTGCACATATCCACACACAAAAAAAATGTACAAGAATGTTCATATAGTCAAAAAATGGAAACAACCAGATGTCCATCGATTCTAGAATGGATGAATAATGTGGGTGTATTCCTACACTGTAATACTACACGCAAATTTTAAAAAATAATAATGTTATATATGTCAATAGGGATAGATTTCACAGACATAAAGTTAAGTGGAAAAAAAAGAACATACTATACATATCAGTTATATATTGCTGTGTAATGGATTATGCCAAAACCTAGTGGCTTAAAATAACAGACATTTATTGTCTCAGCTCTGTGGGTCAGGAATCCAGGTGTAGCTTAGCTGGGTCCTCCAGCCCAGGGTTGCTCACAAGACTCTAATCAAGCTCTCAGTCAGACTACGGTGATGTCAAGCCACATCTGGGAGAATATCTGCTTCCAGGCTCACTTATATGGGCTGTTGGGCAGACAGCCTCAGTTCTTCACTGGCTGCTGCCCAGCGGGCAGCTCACAACATGGCAGCTGGCTTCATCAGAGCAAAGAAGAGCCAGACAGTGCAAGCTAAATGCAAGTCACAGCCTTGAGTAACCTAATCTTGGAAGTGCTATCCCATCAATCCTGCCATATCCTATTCATCAGAAGCAGGTTTCAGGGTCCAGTCCACACTCAAGGGGAGGATATTACACAAAGGCATGATTATCAGGAGGCAGAGATGATTGGAAGCCATCTTACAGGCTGCCTACCACACATTATTTCACTTATGTGAATTTCAAGAACAGATATACCTTGATAGAAAACAAAATTATCGATTACTTCCAGGGGGAGAGGCTATTGATGAGAAGGGAGAATGAAGGAGCTGTCTGGGATATGCTATAAATGTTCTGTATCTTCATCTCATTTAGGTGGTGGGGTAACATCAGTGTAATCACACGTAAAAAAAATTCACTGAGATACTATTCAAATCTGTTCACACTGATGCATATATACATATAATATGTTAAACAGGTTCTAGTAGCCCCTATCTTCTCCCTTTCTATATCTGAGGATATAAAAAGATGAACTGACTTCCTGAAGTTCAGAGAGCTAGTTTTGAGGGACAATCCTGGCTAGCTTCTCCCATCCGGTCAGTGTGTGCACGTCAACTCACACATCCCTCTGGCTGAATTTTCCCTCTGGCGGTACCATGCGAAGAGAACTGTTTGCTCTCGGAGGCAAGGCTACACCTGTTTAATTTGCTCTTAGAGCACTGAGGTCAGGGTAACGCTTGGGAAAACATCTCTGTTCCGTGACAACGTTCTCAGAAAGCAGTTCCATATCAGGAGTTACACTTCCTGTGTCCCCTTCACCTATGGCACCTGCAAATGATGAGCAATAAAAATGCCAATTATTCTGATCCTTCAAATGCAAAATTTGAGAAAATCTATTATAGATGTAATCTGGGTTACAGCCAAAGTTTTGCACTGAGCTCAAAAAGTACTTATTTAACAAGTTATTGGGGAAAAACATAAAGATACATTTGGCCCACTTAATTAGAGTTAACTTTAACAAGAATGACATCATAATAAGATGTTCGAGATGTATCTCACTGAATCCGAACCCCAACACTATGAAGTAGGTACTAAGTCTCATGCCAATATTGTAAATGAAGACATTACACATAGAGAATATAAATAAATCGCCCAAGATCATCTAGCTAGTAAGAGGCCCAACTGAGATGAGGCCGAAGCCATGTCTATGTCACTCCCAAGTCTGTGATCTTAACTATAAAATAATTCATTACATGACTCTTCATGCATGACCTTTAAAAAAGCCACTTAGTAGTTCTGTATGTGCCAGTCATAAATGGTTCTGAGAGAATCAATAGCACAGGTCCAGAAGCTAGATTGACATGCTCTAGGTCCTAGAAAGAACAAGCCTGGATTGTAAATGCACTTCATATGGCTTACTAACACTGTACACATTGTGCATGTGCGTGCGTACACACGCGCAGGCCTGTCACAGTAAAAGTATAACAGCAGAGCTCCAACCAATAAGGTCCTCAGCCAAGATGGGGGCCTCAACTTAGGAGACCAAATAGAGAGCTGTCTACTCTAAGTCCCAGGGGTACAATGAAGGGGTCTTGACTCAGGCACCAAACACTCCTGACAGCACAGCAAGGTGGCACAAATGGAGAGAAGTGGGCTTCCTTAGACCCATCCATCTCCCAGGTGGGGCACCAGGACAGCAGCACCCAGAAGTGGTCCATAGCAAAGCACCTACAGCTCTTGGAACCCTGCGAAGAACTAAGCTAATTAGTCCTACAGACTTGGACCAATTTTACTAAGAGAATATGCAGCCAGATCACGTGACTACAACTTGCAATCACAATCGGTGTGAGCCATGCAAACCACAACAGAAAAGCTGCTGAACTAAACATGATTGGCCACTTCCTTGGGGGTGTCTCCTTTTAATGTTCATTTGTTACTTGTCCATTCATTTATCAGCCAGAGTTTAATAATAGAAGTCTAAAAGAGATCTTTTTTCATTGTGCAAAATCTAGCCATAATTTGTTTTTCCTATTCAAAAAAGGGCCACTGCTCCTTTATTTTTGCAGCAGATATTTGAGCCTGACCCTTGGACAAAGCAAGGATTTTTTTTACATCAGAGGATAATGTCTTCTCTCTCTTGAGATTACTGTCTAGAGACAGAGAAGCGGGTAGGGGGGACTTGGTAGGAAGAATCAGGATCAAGGGAGGAGGGCTTGCAGGAAGATCTCAGAAGAAGGGAGCAGACAGACGCGGAAGCGCGGGTGCAGGAAGATGGGGGCACGGCAGAGGAAAGCAGCCCAGCAGGTGAGCTGAGGCAGGTGGGAGCATTTAGGAACCCAGGGCTTTGTGTGTTTCAGTGCACACCTACTACATGCAGAGCCATGTCCCAAAGTTAATACATGAACGTAAGTCAGTTTCCACTCACACTCCAACACCTCCTCACTGAAGCACCATGTATTCACTTTACATCTACCACAGCTTTCACGATTTCTATTTTATTTACTTAATAACTGTCTCCAACACACACACATGCACACACACACACACACACACACACACAACTGTAAGCCTCATGAGAGCACAGGCTACAACTTCTCCCTCTAAGTCTCAGCTCTGCCTTTTCCAACTGTGGAATCTGAGTCATGTTACTGAACCTCTCTGATCCAATAGTTGATGGAGATTTTGTGAGGATCAAACGAGCAATACATATAAAATACAGCAGAGGACTCATTAAATTTAATCAAGTTCGGAGTCCAGAGTCCACATGCCACCACAGCTCTTCCACTTTACCCTAGATGAGGTTTATTCTGGCAACCCATGGTTAGACTCTCCATTCAAGAATCCAAACAGAAAAATCCCACATCCTGCCATCACATGGTATTTTATTGGAATTTCATCCCTCCGGGCAGTCTCAATTCTCTTCTCTCCTCTCCCCCTGTCCTGCCTGATGCTATGATGCCACAATCCAGTCTCTGTGACTCCGGGACTGTTCCCATGGTGATGAGCAGTGATGTCATAAAGGGGCGATTGTTACAGGGTTGAATGAAATCTGGCACCAGATGCACCCTGCCTCCTTATATTAAGAGGGGGTAGGAGACAAGCCCTGTGGGATAATCTCAGAAAATGGGAAACCAAATCACCCAAGGGATGGCAAGGGATGACCTGAGGGAGAGAAAGTTCCACATATTAGCAGCCCCATTTGGAAAAGAATGGATTGAACAGACCTCACCAGGACAAGAATCATTTTTCATCAAAGGAATGAACAAGAGGCAGTGACTACGGGCAACTCCACCTTCTAGTCTAGGAAGACCCGAGCAGACAGTGGCCTCATCCACCAAAGTCCAATGTACGAACTATTTATTGAATAAAAAGCCACGGACTCTTCCTTACCAGAGCCTTAGATTGCCATGTGCGTCTGATTGCTCCAAAGACAGACCACTGTGATTGTGGGCCCAGCATTGTTACTTGTTACATTTTATACTAACAAGTCTTACCAGAAAAATAGCAGCCACCCCCAGCTTAATTCCTAGAGGAACTCAAACCACCTTGTTAAGAAAATTCTCAGAGATTTTACACTAAGGAGCATCCCACAATGCTGTCTGCCATCTCTAGGTTCTGCAAAAGTAAGCCCGGCCTTGTCTGCACAGTTGGAGAAACGAGAGCTTTACCCAGATGAGCAATGCTTGGAAGTACAGAAGCACCTGTCGCACTGGGAAGGCCTGGTCAGGGTGCTCACTGTCAAGGCCAGTTCCTTCTCTGTCCGTCCCTCGAAACTGCAGATTGAGTGACTGACACAATTTTGAGTGCCAAGGATCAGGTCCTTCTCAATAAAAGGTTTCCCTTGGTCGCACAGGAGGCTCTGGAAGCCAGTGCTTTAGACACTGCAGAGTCCATTTTTCTTTGTCTAGGCAGCTGGCAAGTTTGGTCCACAGCAGTAGCTAAATACGTGTGCAGTGTGCATGTACTTGTATGGCCTTCATCATTATTTATGAACCAACTTCAAAGGGAAGTCACTTCCATCCAGGAAACTTGACATATGTTTTTCTATATCCACACATGCATACAGATGATATAACTGTGCTTTCTTATTATTCTGGAGAGCAGCAGGCAATGTTTTCCAGATGTCACTATGGGCAGCACCGAGCCAGCTACCTTGTTTCAGAGAAAGTCAAACGGCCTGAAGGCCCCATTCCCAGGCCACTCTCCAGTCCCCGAACATAATCTCTCATGCCTCCTGAGCTTGGCCATGCTGTTCTCTTGCCCAAGAATGTCCCCCACCCCCTTCCTACCCTCACAGCCCCTTCAACCATAAGATCTGGGTTCTGGTCCAATGGCCCAGATCCTCCTCTCTGAATGCTTCCTTCCAAGAAGGAGTCCCTCCCCCTTTCAGGGTCCATCTCCTCCACTACAGTGGGGGCTCTTTGAGGGCAGGGATCATTCCTTATTCATACCGAATACTGGGTTGGAGCACATGCCCCAGCCTCTGCAATAGACAAATGCCAAGATGAATGATGGAACAGAAGCCAAGATCCTTGGGGGGACTTCCCTGGCGGTCCAGCGGTTAAGACTCCGCACTTCTAACGCAAGGGACGCGGGTTCGATCCCTGGTCAGGAAACTAAGATCCCACATGCCATGCAGCAAAGGCAAGAAAAAAAGAAGAAGCCAAGAGCTTTGGACTCTGCAAATCTTCACTGCCAACTTCAACTGTGGCAAAATAAAAGTCAATTTTTAAAATTGAGTTTTGGTAACTCAAGGGACTAATATTATGGACAAAGCTCCCTTAATAAGATCAAAGAGGAGCAGTGTGATCCCGTGAGAAGGCCTGGGACTCTGGAGCCCTAAACTCTGGCTGTGAGACACTGAGCAAACGGTTTATCCTCTGAGAGCTCCAATTTTCTCATCTATAAAGACAGAGAAGGATGGAAGCCTGGGCTCAAAGTCCAGTTCTAACATTCTAACTCATTGAAGCAGCGTGTGGCGTTTCCACATCCTGTAACAGGAGAGTGTTATAGTTCAAGGATGATTCCTCAAGGCACTTTGCTGCCCTCCTGGCTGGATGTTGTCTCTTTCACTCTCCCTTAAAATCCTCCCTCCTGGTTAGTGCTCACAATGCACTGCAGGCTGGGGACCAATGACAATTCCCCAGGAAGGGCAGACCATAAAGACAAATGGAACCACTACCCCTGTTACTGCCATGTCACCGGAAGAGTCGCCCCCCCACTTCCCGAACACCTCTGAGCCTAACCTTGGCCAGGCCCCTGGCACCAGCTAAGTTCTCCCCAAGTCTTGCCTGAGCGGGGCTAATTCCATTATTTTGCGAACGCATCTCTGTGTACCTGTATATTCTGTCACTCTCCTTGTCCAAGACAAATGTCTGGCATAAAAATTACCTTCAGAAATGCGTCAAGGCAGGCAGCCAGATATACCAGAAAATTGTATATCCGTATCCAAAATATCCAGAGGCCTGCGGAAGGTGAGAAGGCTGGAGACTGGTGGAGATGTTCTTCATTACTGTGCATCAGAAAAATAAAAGGAGAAAAGAGGAGCGGGGGGTGCCGGCGTGAAGGAAAAAAACTGGTGGTTCATTCACCAGCAGCATGCATGTGTTGCAAGTCTATCCCAGTTGCTCAGCAACCAAGAAAAAGTATTTCAGAGAGCAAGGGGCTAATTGGATAAATGAATTAATTAGACATTTCCGGAGTCAGTGCCATAAATGACAACAGGCTTAGGTGGCCAGTTTTCTGCTGGTAAAGAGTCTTCAAATTTAGGGAGCTGGGGAGGGTGGGAACCAGGTAACAATGTGTCAGAGGGGCCAGTGATGGAAGGAACCCCAGTCCTGGGGGAGAAGTTGAACTAAATGGCCTTTGAGGTCTCTTTCGACTCTAATATTTGATCAGTTTTGCTCTGCAGGGTAGGGAGTGGGGGAAAAAAAGGAGTAAGTCTCCACTCTAGCAGTCTGAGGGTAACTTAATAACCTGCTTTCCCACACCATCCTGTGGGGGGTTTCCCTTTGCTGTGTTTAAAGGAAGCAGGTTCCCATGAAAGCCGATAGATGCAGTTGTTAGGGAGTTTGTGTGGGAAATGAGATGTTTTGTTGGTGGTTGCTTTTTCCCTTGCTCTGCTTTGCTTCCTCCCGATGGCTTCCTTTAATTACAGCAGAACCCCACTGGTTGCTCTAATGATGGAGAGGCCCGCTCCTGCACAGAGCTCATGGTAGAGAGGAGGGCGCGGGCGAGAGGCACTACTGGTGGGAAGGGAACAGACCCAGAGCAAGAAGGGAGGGTGGCCAGCAGCTGCCTGAGCCCATCTCTCAGCCCTGAATATTCACCAGCCCGTCTCCTCCTCCCAGCTCCACAGGCTCCTGCAGTGAGAGCAGAGGTGAGAAAACGGTTAGGCATGGGGTTGGAAAAAACAGAAAAGAGCAACAAACTGCAAGTCTCAACACTTGCTCAGATACTGAAGAAGAGAATTCAGCTGTCTGAGGAACAGGGCAATGGGAAGGGCGTTGTTTAATGGTTACAGAATTTCTGCTTGGACAATGAAAAATCTTTGGGAACAGTGGTGATGGTTGCACAACAGCACGGAATGTAACCAAAGCCACTTAAAAATGTTCTAAAGGGCAAATGCTCTGTTACACATATTTTTAAATAAATAGGTAGATAAAATTTAAGGTGAAAAAACCGAATAGAGCTCTCCCCAATTCCCCATCTCCTTAACCAAAGAAAATCCACTACGAGAAGCATTTGACCAACACAGAGATAGAAGCTATCCTTCAGTAAGAGCCCTTTGCTCTCACCTCACAGGAGTTTTTTGAGGCTCAGGTATGGGTGAGAAAGAAAACAAGCATCTCTGGCCAGGAATGGTGCCAGCCTCCCTCCCCTGAATGCCGGCCCTGAAGGTGGAAAAGTTAGACGAATAGTACAGGCTATGATTTCCAGGGTCCCCATCCCTAAAACGCCTTTTCCAAACCATTGCCAATAGAGGTGGAAGATTTGCATTCACCATTAGGAGGTCAAATTTAAAATGCATTTCTCAAAAGAAGACATACAAATGGCCAAATGGATACATGAAAAAATGCTCAACATGGCTAATCATCAGGAAAATGCAAATCAGACCCACAATGAGGTATCACCTGTTAGAATGCCTATTAGACATATAAAGACAAGAAATAACAGGTTGTTAGCAAAGATGTGAAGAAAAGAGAAGGCTTGCAAACTATTGCTGGGAATGTAAAATGGTACTACCATTACGGAAAATAGTACGGAAGCTCCTCACACACATAAAAATAGAACTCCCGTATGATCGATCCAGCAATCCCACTTCTGGGTATATATCGTAAAGAAATAAAACCAGGATCTCAGATATCTGCACTCCCATGTTCAGTGCAGCATGATTTGCAGCAGCTAAGATACAGAATCAATCTTAATGTCTATCAATGGATGAATAGATAAAGAAAAGGTGGCATTTATATATAACAAAATATTATTCAGCCTTAAAAAAAATAAATCCTGTCATTTGCAGCCTGCGGGACATTATGCTAAGTAAAATAAGGCAGGCAGAGAAAGAAAGACCATATGCTCTCACTTATATGTGAAATCTCACTTATATGTGAGTTGACTTAAAAAGTCAAACTCATAGAAGCAGAGGGTAGAATGGTGGTTGCTGGGGGCTAGGCGGTGGGAGAAATGGGGAGATATTGGCCAAAGGGTACAAAGTTTCGGTTATGTAGGAAGAGTAAATTCTGGAGAGCTAATGTACAGCATGGTGAGGATAGTTAATAATACTACAGTGTATATTTGAAATTTGCTAGTAGAATAGATCTTAAATGTTCTCACCACATAAAAACAGTAACTATGTGAAGTTAATTAGCATGATTGTAGTAATCACTTCACTATGTATACATATATCAAAATAGCACACTGTGTACCTTAAATATGTACCATCTTTATTTGTCGATTATACCTCCATAAAGCTGGAAAAAATCAAATAAAATGCAAGGACCTCAGGAAAAGGAACTGAAGAAGTAAAGGACTGCTATCAGAACGTTTTCCCAGACCAGGAAGAGTGAGAAAAGTGGAGGACACTGGGCAGAGGGGAGGATAAGAGCCAGGATGCTCTTCCCTGCATCCCTTTCTTTTCTTATTTCGCTTTAGCAAACACTGGCCCAGTCTCCATGGATGAGAGCTGACACAGCCTCCAGGGTGTTTTAGATCTCCTACTGACCCTGGGAATTTCATCCTCTACCCCAGTGTTAACCCATGGGTGGCCCTGCTTTAATTGCTAAAATTCACAAGAAACAATGGATCTTACCCAGCTCACAAGGAATTCAGGACAGACTTGCTGGAAGCAGGATAAACTCTCTCTAGGAAAACTGAAACCTGTTTTTAGGAAACCACCTTAGTAATTTAAAACAAGAAGTGGAGCCCCATGAGACAGAGCCATGCAGCAAATGGACACAAGTGCTTTCGTTTGTTTCAGAGTCACCTGGTGTTCTTTAAAGATGCTCATCCCTACCTTCTCACCATCTCCACCCCCTTCAGGGGAAATTTAAATAGGGCTGGATCTGAGATTAAAGAGAAAGGGAAGGCTATTGCTAAGTCTTAGCTTACACCTCTGGCCATTACTGGATCCTTTCCCACTGTGCAGGGCTCTTCTCTGCTGCAGCGTTTCATGAGTCCCTCCACCCCTAACCCTGGGGAAGGGAAATGGCAGCTTCCTCCTCCTCCTCTTAAAACACACATCTTTGCAGTGGGGAAAAGAGCTCTCAGGAAGTAGACCTACTAGGAGGTAGACCAAGCTAATCTTCAGGACCTCTTATCACCTGATAATTATTCCCCATTTTCAAGCACGCACCATGCCAAGCATTTCAAATTCCCCAAATCCTCACAACAGCTGTGCAAAATAAGGATTATAAGCCTGGTTTTATAAAAGAGAAAGCTGGGTTTCAGAAAAGTAACTTGCCCAAGGAAGAGCTGGTCAGTGGTGGAGCTAAGGAGTCTGGTCCATCTACCCAAGCACTACTCTGCCACCTAAAGCACCCCAGCTTCTGTCTCTCCACAAGTCACCTGTTTATTCATTCTGCCCAAGGCTCCCTACTGGGAGAAAAAGCTCTAGACTGCATTAAGAACTTAATGGAAAACAAAAGAACATCAAGGTGTTACAAAAGAGCACTGGACTAGAAGTCAGAGAGATGGACATTGGTGTGGGCCCTTCCACTATCTTGGTGAATTTAAACATTCCACAGTCTCTCTTGGCCATATTTTTCAAACCTGGAGAAGGATGTGGTTAGATCATTATGTGTTCTTTCCAGCTCTAAAAATACTGTCTCTGAATTATTTATATTTTAAGAGGATCTTGGAGAGAACAATGTTTAACCCAAAGGAATGACTCTTGAATTGTGAAGTTTCTGCTCCCCCCCACCGACAAAAAAAAATTGAGCACAGAATCCTTTCTGCTGCCCCTCAAAATCACAGCACAAGAATGAGCAACTTTTCCTATGATTTGGTAACAATAGCATTCCCTTACACATGTCTGGAAATGTATAGCTTATAATGCCCTTTCAAATATATGATTTCATTTTGATCCCTGGAACTAATATACAGATGAGAAAACGTGAATCTCAGATGTTGACTGATTTGGACCATTGCATAAAGCTGATAGATGATGATGTGGAGGCTGGCCTTCCAGTTTCAGTTCAGTCACAACCAAAAGGGATGCTCCTATGTGTACCTTGCTCTTGGATTCAGAGTCCTCTTGCAGCATGAGCCTGTTCATACGACCACTAAGCTATCATCATCACCATCCCCAGTAATTTCTTTTGAGGCCATAATAGACACTAAGTAATAGCTGTTGAAATATCTAATAAAGATGCTAGTACTGTTTCAACACATACACCTGAAAACCTGCCAACTCCATCAACAGGTCAGATCAGCTCTGCTTAGAGGTGTGTGCACATAATACTCACGTGTGCACACGCATGACCTCCCTACTATTTACTCTCCTCATCTCAGCTCATGAAAAAGGCCCACTGAAGAGTCCTTTTTTCCCAGACAATTCTTTCAGCATTCCTCAGTCTGGACTACAAAGAGGCTTGGCTGAGGCAGGGGATTGTCAAGGAACCACAGTGCTTCTCTACTGCCTGCCTGTGTTCAGTTACCGGGTGTGACAACGGTGTTTCACACAATATTATCAACTCTGCCTCCTAACACCATTTCTTTAAAAATTCATAAGTATGCACAAAAGAAAACACAAAACAAAACCAGAAGAGGGAAAAGGCAATCTTGAAATCTATTTGACTGCAGAAGAGTATGTTCCTGCAGGCATAGTAGGTATTAATAATTCAACAAAACATTACAGTAATTACTATACTTTGCAAAATCACAACAGTGCACTTTCACACAACTCCTACCAACCTCCCTGAAACTGCCATTAATAAATAAAACACAATTCCCTATATTAAATTTGTTGTTTAAAAACTAAATATTTTATCAGCACTAATGTATTTTAAATACTCAGTCAAGACCAAGAAAATCCCTTACCCCACATTTCTCCCCCCTTTAAGTGAAATCCCATCTTCCCCGCTAGAGCAGAAATCGACTTCAACTCTACCAAGAATACACTGAGTGTTAGGGCTTGAAGGCCCTCATGGAAGGATCTGAGGACCACTCAGCTCGAACACTCTGCTGGAATCCGATCAGGCTGTTGGAAAGAAAATGAGAAGGGAGAAGGAAAAAGAGTGGAAGATTAATTCTTTTGGACCATGAATCTGACCTACTTCATTCGGCTCCAGGAAAAGCAGCCATGAAAAGAACCAAGAGAGGTGAGTGGCAGGAAACCACCAAAAAGACACACTTAAGTATAGCCCTGAGCATGTATGAGATTAATGATCTTGAAATATAACCGAGCCTCCCTTTACACTGTAGTCATGGTCCCACAAATTTGCTACATCCAGTCTATCAAATTCTGTTGCTTTTATCTGCTGTATCAGCTTTTGCTGCAAAAGTGCTGCAGAACAAACCACTCGAACCTCAATCATTTACTGTCACAACAATCATTTGTTCTCCTAAGTATACAGGGCAGCTGTGGGTTGGCTGCTCACAGCTGGGCTCGGTTGGGCAGTTCCACTGCTCATGGCTGGGCTGGGCTGGGCTTGGCTGGGAGTGGCTACATACGACTTGTCTCTACTTCTCTACCCAGGACCGGTGGGCACGTTTTTCTCGTGGCTACTGCAGAGCTGCAAGCCAGCATGTAGATACACAATGCCTTCTGATAACTAAGCTTAGAAGTGGCACTCCTGCTATTGGGCAAAACAAGTCACAAGGCCAAACCCAAGGTAGGAGATGGGGAAGAATGCCCCACCCAGAGAGAAAGGGCACTACAAAAGCCCAATATAAGGCAGTTAGAGAGGGGAGTGAAGGACTATACAGAGGAGGCAACAACACAATCAAGCACGCCCGCTGAACAGCTCTTCAGTGGGCTCCGTCTCACCACCTACACTGCCACCACCCAAGCCACCATCCTCTTTAGCCATGGCAACACTCTGGTCTCCTAGAACCCAGCCTTTTCTCCCTCCAAACCACAGGCTGGTCAAATTTAATTATATGACTCTCCGACTTTAAACTTTCCTGAGGCTTACCCCTTTGCTCATAGGACAAAGAATAAACTCCTTCCCAGGGGCCCATATGGCCCTGCTTGGTCTAACCCATGCCTGCCTGTCTAGCTTCATCTCTCACCAGCCCCTAGCCACAAACCCTCTGCTCCAGCCACTCTGTCCCTCTTTCTGTCCCTTTCCGAAACCTTGCTCCCTCATGCCACAGAAGCTGTGTGCCCTGAACACTCTGCCCGTTCCTATTCACCTAACTGACCTTTGCTCATCTGCCTCTGCCTCTCTGCCCTCTCCAAGTTAATGTCGCTGGTGTAACCTTTGATAGTATCACGAACCTCTCCTTCAGAGCGCACCATTATGTACTCTGAGCCCAGCAGCACCTGGCACATAGACGGCACCCCACAAATACCTGTTGAATATCCGATGACATTTTTTAAAGCCATTTTAAATTTTTTAAATAAAAGGTAGCCAAGACTACCTCAGCTGGTTGATTTATATATTAAAGGTATTCAGGTAAAGTGTCTATGGCAAATTGCTCCAGAGAGCATTTATTTAATCTCCCACGCTGTACTGATGATTTTGAATAAATCTGGTTTTAATGAATGAGGTTCCCTTAGAGGGTTAGGCCTCACCAACGGGAACAAAGCCACGGTGTCCCATGCTAGGCACATCCTTTCCCCACCCTCATCAGCCCCCTGAGGGGGAAGCCACACATCATCCAAAAACAGCATATGATGCAAAACCAGCAAGTACTCTAAGAACTTCAAAGACCCAAGGGTAATTTTTTTGACCTTAGATTTCTATGTCCACATGAACCATCAAACCTGTGTGCGACCAAAATAAATTTTAGACGTCAACAATGAAAATAAAAAGTATCACTCAAGCACTGGGTGACTGTATAATGTACCATCTAAGGCAGGATCTTTTGAGAGTTAAAAGGAACCTAGCAATATTTATGTCAGGACACAGGAATAAGCCAGGACATTACCCTGCACTCTCTGAAAAAGAATACTTGAGGATCTACCACAGAAAAATGAAACTCAGCCCAGAAGAGCGGAATGGAATCCCAGAAACAGAGGCACTAATCCAGGAGTAAAGTAAATAGAAATATCAAGATGACAATAGGGAAGCAGGCCTAGAAGGAAATCAGTACAAATTAGAATATCCACTAAAAATACAATTAAGAAGCTGGACTATCTTAGTGCTATGATGAAAAAAACAGATGTTTGTCTTCCTGTGAGGAAGATAAAATAATTAGAAACTCAAGGAAAAACAAAAGCAGACCAAGAAAAATAATCCAAACTAATAGGGCAGAATTCTGAGCAACGGTCATAGCATAAAATAATCTATTTGACCTCAAAGCTCAGAACACTTCTCATCAAGTGACATGGATTTAGTCATGAGGATTACATCTATTTCTAATCATGCTACTGGATTTTTCTGTAGATAATAAAGCAACCGTAATATTTTAAACATTTTCTTAGTTTCCATTTACTGTGGTCTTGATTACATTCAATGTATTTCCTAAGAATGCTCAAATTTAGCACATATTTTACATGACCTCACATTGTTCTTTGCAATATTAGTCTAATAATGTGATTTCCACACACAAGACTATAAGCTTTTTGGGTATCCAGTCGGCATCATAGGCCTCACCAATAGGAACAAAGCCATGGTGCACTCTTTTGCACATTCTCCATCACTAGGCATATAGTAGATGCTCCCCAAACACTTCATATTGTCTGAAAGGAATAAGGCAGAGCAATCAATACAGGTCAAGTCCTGGAACGAATGTTGTTTTTTTTAAACATCAAATTACACTCCCATCTGAGACTTTTATTATATCAGATGTGACTTGAAATAAATTGCACATCATGCCTGGAATAAGAATCTCGAGTTTTTTAACACCACGGTTTGTGTGCTAATGATAGTGTTTCATTTGTGCTGGGAGAAGGCAAAAGAAACACGTGGTCTCAAATCTGCCATGGAAGGACCTCCGGCTACTCAAGGAATAAAGGAGAAGTAATGTGAACTAATACCGTGAGTTCATATCGCCCCCTGCTCATATGGCTCCTGTTCACAGCGCTTTGAAAAGCACTCTTTTCAAAAGGCTGACAGGCGCAGTAGCTCATTATTTAACTGTGACATAAGGGGAGCAAAGAGAATTGTCCCCATTCCACACGTAAAGAAATGACTGACGTAATACCATATCTAGCTTGTGGTGAGATGGGCCTGAACCAAGAGTTGCATAAGTGACTCTTTCATTTTATAGGTATCCAAATAACTTAATTAACATCACACTAAGCAAATTACTGAATGAATGAATGAATGAATGAATGAATGAAAGTAAGTACATCTGCATTGGATAAGGCCAAATTTATATGTGCTTGAAAAAAGCATTCTCCAGTTTTTATTTTTGTTTTTTTTTTTGCGGTACGCGGGCCTCTCACTGTTGCGGCCTCTCCCGCTGCGGAGCAGGGCTCCGGACGCGCAGGCTCAGCGGCCATGGCTCATGGGCCCAGCCGCTCCACGGCATGTGGGATCTTCCCAGACCGGGGCACGAACCTGCGTCCCCTGCATCGGCAGGCGGACTCTCAACCACTGCGCCACCAGGGAAGCCCTCCAGTATTTTTTAATCATAGCTCTAGACCCTTTCCTTACTAATGAGCCCATTAAAATTTTTTTTACTCACAGACATAATAAACTACTATACCTGGAAGGGTCTTCTTTCTCTCACACCTAAGAAACATGTGACTTGCTGAAGAGAGTTAATGTAAATCAGGAGGCCATCTAGACATCCCAACTCTCAGGCCAATAGTCTTTCCAACCTCTCATGATGCCCCTCACTAAGGATATCTCAGAAGGGAAGGTACCAACTGTAAGCTCAGCTGCTTCCTGCCAAAATCGTGACAAAGTCTAAGAAAAAAAGAATCACACCTTATTCTTAGGTGAGAGACTGTCCGTCAGCAGGTAGAGGTCCAAATTTGAGAGAGACGATGTATTGTGAAGACAAAGCACATGCCCTGGGATGGGGAGGGGATCTTTAGCTCTGAGAAATGACAGTGAAAACTAATTTGGGTATGTGTCCCCTCCTCAAAGCCCCAATGCCATATTCGTGCCACTCAATATAACCTGAGCTCCTTCCTTCTGGAAGGTGCCAACCCAAAAGGAAGACCCTCTCACAACTGGGGTCAGTGACTCCATTTCCCTCTCTATACCCAGTATGTACCATGGTAGGGCCTGATGCAGAATTTTTAAAGAGATGAGGGAAATTCCTGATTTGGTGTGATGGATAATTTTATGTGTTAACTTGACTGTGCCACGGAGTGTCCAGAAATTTGGTCAAACATTATACTAAGTGTGTCTGTGAAGGTGTTTCTGGATGAGTTTAACATACGAATTGGTAGACGAAGTAAAGCAGATTGCCCTCCCAATGTGGGTGGGCCTCATTCAACCCACTGAAGGCCTGAATAGAACACAAAGGAAGAGTAAGAAGTTATTCTTTCTCTCTGCCTGTCTTTAAGTTGGTTGGTTGAATCCCCGGACATGGAACTTCATATACTGGAGGGCCAACTGTAAAGTCATACACAGATTTTTGACTGTGTGGAGGGCCATGTCCCTAACCCCACATTGTTGAAGGGTCAAGTGTAGTTTAGTTGGTAGGCGATCCCAGGTGATACTGACTGTGGGGTGGAGAAAGGAGATAGGGATGGGAAGGTAGCCAATAAAGCAAGCAAGTTACCACCTTAGGCAACTGGGGCTTAATCCCACTGGTGGCTCTGGGAGATGGTGTAGAAAACAAGCTTCAGAGTTACCCCCCCCCCCAAAGGGCAAGGGAGCTGGGGTATTTATCCACCAGCTTCGAACAGTCATTGTCAAGTGGTTGCTCCCTACTCCTTGATGGAAATCAATTCCCTAATGCTTCCAGCCTGCACCTGTGTAATCGAAGAAAGCCCCAGTGGGCACACAGTCCCTGGTGCTGGTGGTTAGAAGTCAGGCCAGATTGCAGACAGATGGCAAGTGCAGAGGGCATATGGGCAGGGTACCAACATATCCACTACAAAAGGACAGACACTCAACCTACCCCATTTCCTGCCTAGGTGATAATGAGAACTAACATTTTTTAACCAGTGTAATAGCCTACTATGCTAACCCCTTCAGAGTATTATCTGTAAGATTCACAGCATCCCAGTATTATTCTCATTTTACAGCCAGTGAAACTAAGGCTCAGAGACTTGTTTGAAATCACTGTTGCTTGGGGGCCTTCCCATATCAGAAAAAAAAAAGTCTGAGTTTTGAGAAATCTTCCAGTGAAAAGTTTGCTTTCAAGCACAGATAACACTGAAAGCAACACAGTTATATGAGCAACGCTTTTGCCTCTAAAGATTCTTTCCTCTACCTGCCTCCACCCTGGTAAACAAGCTTCTCTGTATCTCCAGTACCATGGCCTCAAAACTCTTTAACGAAACGAGTTCCCCCAGTACGTGTAATCACATTCAGATATGGCAGCTTGAGCAACTGAAAAAAATGTTCAACTCCGTAATTGTTCTCCATCTCCCACTGAGAACAGATTTTAAAAGGAAAAAGTTCATTTCTTACGCAGCAGTGTACTCTTTAACCTGATTCTACCCATCTGGAAGAGAAACTGCTTACCTCACATAGATGCCAAAAAGGCTTAGAGATGACTGAGTCAGGTACACGGGACCCGGGAACAGGTGAGAGGCCATTGTGATGTCCCAGGGATGCAGACCCTAGGCCTGGAGGCAGCAAGAAGCAGCCAGATTCTTCCCCATTCCCAAGACACGCATTCTTTACCCAGGCAGTTTTAAGTATTTAAGAAAGTACTTATGTCATTCAACTCAATAAGCTCATATTAACTGACCACAATGCCCAAGAAAGTGAGGGAGTGCAAAGGCAGAAAATGCAGAAGAGATGGAAGACCCAAGCCTGAGCATCACTTCTGGCTGCATTTACATCTGGAGTCTTCGTTGAGTCGTTTAGGGGTTGAATGGACAGCAGAACGGCTGTATTTGTACAAAACATCCATTTCCTTTTTTCTCCGGGAAGGGGCTGAATGATCAGTCCCCCAGGAATCAACTGCTCGGTTGCTAATCAATTGTTCATCTATGCGTCACCAGACCAGCCCTCACACAATGAACCTGCAGGCTACTACCGGTCTTCCTCACTCCCTTGGAACAATTCCTCATGCAGGATTTGTTTCATTATTTCATCCTATTTCTTTTCACTTCTTTCCCAGGGCAACACTCCCTCTAGTGTCTGTGTAGGGATCTCAGGTTCCACTCGAAGTGCACAGGGTGCAGGCAAAAAGGGTACAGGCAGGTACAAACCTGTACCTCGATGGTTGTGGATTATTACAAAATATTCATGGGTTTGGCCAATATGATAATACTGGGAAAGAGGCTGCAGATATTATGCAGAGAGCTCCAGCCACGGATATCCCCATTTCATGCCAGGCACAAAGCAGAGGTGGGAGATGGAAAGGAGAAACAAACCTTGAACACCAAGGTCCATCCCATGACTTGGATGAAATGAGTCTTTGGCACTCCAGGCTTTTCTTGTCCACCAGTCCCAGCGGCCCTGTGTTCTCCTATTTTCTATGAAAGCTACACATTTCACTCACTTCCTTCAAGAAGTCTTCCATGATTAGCTGTGAGGTATAATCATGGGTGCCCAAGCCAAGAGAAGCTACTCTCCATCTTTCTGGATGCCTTTCTCAAAACTCCACTCAATAAAAGCCCTGAAAAAATGTTCCACTTATTAGCTGTCCGTTAGTATAATCGTTAACCTGACTCTAAGCACCTGCTTCTAACCATTTCTATTACAAAGTCTGAGTATGAGTTTCAAGCAGCCAGGTCCCCAGCCACTCACACTTCTCTCTTTCACTGTTTCCCTTAGCATGACACAGAAGGCAGACACGCAAAGACTCGTCGGAGTCAGGACATGCACTATGGGAGGTGGCTGAAATGAGCATCTCACTGAGAACTGGGTTGTAGCCAAGGGCTTCGCGATCAGTTCATTGGGAAACTTGGGGGGCAAGTACCTCCTTCCTCTGCTTCCGTGTTTCCATCTGCAAATGAAGGGAAAACCCCTTCTAATATAAGAATAACAACTAAACTAACTAAAATATCTGGAGGACTAACTACAGGTCAGGCATTTCTTTTAAACACTTTGCTATGTACAATATCTTATTTAAACCTTAAAATAGCCCACTGTGAGAGGTACTATTATTATCACTCCCTTTTGTAGATGAAAAACTAGACAAGAGAGGGTGACAACTTGCCCAATGTCACACAGCTATTAAGAGGCAGAGGCAGACAACCCAATTTAAAAATGGGCAGGAAAAAAAAAATAGGCAGGAGAACTGAATAGACATTTCACCAAAGAAGACAGGCAGATGGCCAATGGGCACATGAGAAGATGCTCAACATCACGAATCATTAGGGAAATGCAAATCAAAAACACAATGAGGTATCACCTCACACCTGTCAGAGTGGCTGTCATCAAAAAGACAACAAATACTACACTGTTGTTGGGAATGTAAATTGGTGCAGCCACCATGGAAAACAATATGGAGTTTCCTCAAAAGACTAAAAATAGAACACAGATAGGCACAGATTTGCTCACCAACAGCCCTAAAAGGCTAGCTCTGGGTCCTCTCACCCCAACCCAGTAGGAATGAGTTCCTCTGCTCCCCAGCAAGGAGTTAATAGCAGAAAGCTATCTGTGCAATCCTGAAGTTCTTAGACTCCATTACTTTTTGGAAATTTACTACAGTATGTTTATTAGCATACTATAAAGAACAGCATTTCCATAAATAATTTTTTTTTTTTTTTACCGGTACGCAGGCCTCTCACTGTTGTGGCCTCTCCCGTTGCGGAGCACAGGCCACAGACGCGCAGGCTCAGTGGCCATGGCTCACGGGCCCAGTCGCTCCGCAGCATGTGGGATCTTCCCGAACCGGGGCACGAATCCGTGTCCCCTGCATCGGCAGGTGGACTCTCAACCACTGCGCCACCAGGGAAGCCCTCCATAAATAATTAAAGCCAAACTACACTGATCAAAATAAATGAGCGAAAATGTTCCTGATGATGCAACCAGGCTTGGTTCACTCACTGGCTCAACAAGGTGACTCACAAAAGGCCCCCATTAACAACAGTTAGTAAGATACAGATTGTACATATAAGCAGCTGGTACTTACTGTCTGCAGCCACTGGGTGGGTAGGCAGGATGGCCATAGGACACAGCCAGGAAACAGGAGGGAGGAATCTATTCCTAAGCCTCTCTGGCTAGCCTTGTGTATACTCACCCTAGGCCTCACTCTATCCTACCTATAAAATGGGCAGCACCCTACCTCACTGGAACGAAAATGAGTCCTCTTAGAAGGAAAATGGTCTGTAAAAGCAAGGAGAAAGGAGAAAACCAGCAGTGCATAGGGGATGGCTACAGAGAGAAAGACCAGGAGAGAGTCCACGCTATAGGGTACCATGTTCTGTCTGAGCCTCACACCCTTCATCTCTATGCTGAATGATGTGATGAAAACAATTCCCAAGTGCACTTCCAGCCTTGACATTCTGTCGGTCTAAGATGCCTGTAGCATCTCCCACAGTGATCCCCTCTCCTCTGAGCTCATAGCCTGAAACGACCACTTGACAATTAACCACACATTACCCCGTGATATCTGTCTTGTTGTCATGTGTTATTTAACTTTACAGAAGAGCAGCCTTATACCCAAAACATATTAGAAGGACCCTGAGGCAAATGCTGTCTTATCCTTCTTTGTCTCGCCCTCCATCACAGCCCTAACAACCCCAGAGTCCCCAAAACACTGCCACACACATAGTGAACACTTGGCAAATGGCTGGATATCTTATGTGAGTCCATGTGACCTCTGAAGCACATGAGGAAGAAGCCAGGATTGTTGACTCGTCCCTATTTCCATCCTCTTACTAAGTGGGGTAGAGATGCCTCTACATCTTATGTTAAAAGTTGTATATAAAATATGGGCTTCCCTGGTGGCGCAGTGGTTGAGAGTCCGCCTGCTGATACAGGGGACACGGGTTCGTGCCCCGGTCCGGGAGGATCCCACATGCCGCAGAGCGGCTGGGCCCGTGAGCCACGGCCGCTGAGCCTGCGCGTCCGGAGCCCTGCTCCTCAGCGGGAGAGGCCACGACAGTGAGAGGCCCGCGTACAGCAACAAACAAACAAAAAAAAAAAAAAAGTTGTATATAAAATAATAAGCCAGGTGTATAAACTCAGTGCTATGAAGAGACAGTGTCAACCATCCTCCCCGGGCAGCTAGGGCACTGTCCAGTTCCCAGGGTCAGCTCAGCCAAGTATGTACTGAGCTACGTGCCAAGCACCGGGCCACAGGTCACAAGGCACACATGAGAAAAGCAGAACTCACAGCAGGTGTGGGGGTGAGGTGCTGGTGTAAGCATTTTATCCCTCATCCCTCACCTTCAAAACACTCATAAAATAACCAAGTGAAAACTAAACATAATCAAATGTGTGGTGCAGGCTGTAAATTCTATAAACAGTTAGGAGAAAGAAAAATAAATGCTTCTAAGAAAGGTTCTATAGAGAAGCATGTTTGAATCTTAAACTGAGCCATGAGTAACGGGTGCATCTCAATAGAGGAAGAGGGGTATCCTGAGTGCAGGAGACCTTAAGAGCAAAGGCTTGAGTCAAGAAGGGGTCTGGGACAATGAAGGGGCTGCCTTGGCTAGAGTGAAGGGGCCCATCAGGGAACAGTCAGATGCAGAGCTGGAGAAGCAGATCCAGGACATACGCAGTGAAGAGCCTTGAATGGCAGGCTAAAGGACTCTGGAGTTCAATTCAAGAGGCTAAAGGTACTCAAGCGAGAATGGAGACGTCCTGGGTGAAATGCTCCTGATTATAGGACCTGTCAAGTTATGAACAACCTGAGAAAGGAATCATCGCTATCCCAAGGGACAAGGGTTTTCAATCCCTCCATAGCCTCTGCTCAATGAGACTTGGGACTCACTCATTCACCAACTTGGTCAAACACAGTTGAGTTTCTCTACTGTGTGTAAAGCAGAGCTCGCTCATCTCCACTCTCTGCCAACAAAGTCAGAGCAGCATCCAGACCCTTCTCTCAGTAACCCACCACAAGAGGGGGATGACCATGCTTAGCTAAAGGCCATCCATCCCATAGTGCCACTGCTGCTTACCCAAAGTGGCCCATCAGGCCACCAAACTTGCTGAAAATTCATCCTTTGATATTTTCTCCTCATAGGGAAGTGTCTCAAGCCAGCCAAGAGGCCAAAGGAAGCAGGAAATCAACAGGCGAGTCCAGCCCGCAGGCCTTGGTGTACCTGGCCTTGGATAAACCCTCCAGACACACCCTCCTGTTTCAGCCATCCAGCTTCGTCCCACCCCTCTGCTCCCTAGAGGAAGATCACCCGGTTCCAAAGTGCCCCCAGTTACAGGAGGATTTACACAGCCTAGGACAGAGCAGTTCTCCCTTCTGCCCCCGCTCCCTCCTCAGCCTTCCTGCCACCCAACTCCCTTCCCTTAAATCCAACACAATCTGAGAAGCCACTCCCCGCGTTCCTTCTCTGCCAACTACAAAGCGAGTTCCAACCACTGCATTTCTGCCATCATTAAATTGGGCCTCCCAATTAAGGAGTTTGCAACTTCTGCTTACCCTGGAAATCACTGCAGGATCTGAGAAGCAAATCACTCCCTGTAACCGGGCCATCAGAGAAAAGGCAGAGCAGACAAACAGCCGGTGTGCAGCCCCTCCACTCACCACCCCCGGGGCCTACAGTGACCAGGGGCAGTTAGTGCTGTTATGTTCCCCCTGCATTCCCCAGCTACATCTCAACTGAGATGGCTCCCCTTGTAATATTAATTAAGAACAGATTCTTTTTGGCAAACCCCTGAAGAACAGCTTCTGTGGCAGGCTTTTTTTTTTAACATCTTTATTGGAGTATAATTGCTTTACAATGGCGTGTTAGTTTCTGCTGTATAACAAAGTGAATCAGCTATACATAGACATATATCCCCATATCTCCCCCCTCTTGCATCTCCCTCCCACCCTCCCTATCCCACCCCTCTAGGTGGTCACAAAGCACCGAGCTGATCTCCCTGTGCTATGAGGCTGCTTCCCACTAGCTAGCTATTTTACGTTTGGTAGTGTATATATGTCCATGCCACTCTCTCAGTTCGTCCCAGCTTCGTCCCTTCCCCCTCCCTGTGTCCTCAAGTCTATTCTCTACGACTGTGTTGTTATTCCTGTCCTGCCCCTAGGTTCTTCAGAACCTACTTTTTTAGATTCCATATATATATGTGGTAGCATACGGTATTTGTTTTTCTCTTTCTGACTTACTTCACTCTGTATGACAGACTCTAGGTCCATCCACCTCAATACAAATAACTCAATTTTGTTTCTTTTTATGGCTGAGTAATATTCCATTGTATATATATGCCACATCTTCTTTATCCATTCATCTGTCGATGGACACTTAGGTTGCTTCCATGTCCTGGCTATTGTAAATAGAGCTGCAATGAATATTTTGGTACACGACTCTTTTTGAATTATGGTTTTCTCTGGGTATAGGTCCAGTAGTGGGATTGCTGGGTCATATGGTAGTTCTATTTTTAGTTTTTTTTTTTTTTTTTTTTTATATTTAATCGTATGACAGACTCTAGATCTATCCACCTCATTACAAATAGCTCAATTTCGTTTCTTTTTATGGCTGAGTAATATTCCATTGTATATATGTGCCACATCTTCTTTATCCATTCATCCGACGACGGGCACTTAGGTTGTTTCCATCTCCGGGCTATTGTAAATAGAGCTGCAATGAACATTTTGGTACATGACTCTTTCTGAATTCTGGTTTCCTCAGGGTATATACCTAGTAGTGGGATTGCTGGGTCATATGGTAGTTCTATTTGTAGTTTTTTAAGGAACCTCCATACTGTTCTCCATAGTGGCTGAACCAATTCACATTCCCACCAGCAGTGCAAGAGTGTTCCCTTTTCTCCACACCCTCTCCAGCATTTATTGTTTGTAGATTTTTTGATGATGGCCATTCTGACTGGTGTGAGATGATACCTCATTGTAGTTTTGATTTGCATTTCTCTAATGATTAATGATGTTGAGCATTCTTTCATGTGTTTGTTGGCAGTCTGTGTATCTTCTTTGGAGAAATATCTATTTAGGTCTTCTGCCCATTTTTGGATTGGGTTGTTTGTTTTTTTGATACTGAGCTTGTGGCAGGCTTCTTTATTAAGCCTCTGAGAAGGCAAAATGCATTAAGATATCGTGACACGGGGACTGAGAGCGGGGACGAGAAGGTTAGACGACCCAGCCAAAAGCTATTTGAAAAATCTGTTTGGGAGCCACAATTAGATGCTCCAGTGAGTGAAACACAATTAATCTGATCAAATCTGTCACTATTTTGCACATTAAGAGTAAATATTTTAGAACACCGTCCAGCTGAATTAGTTAAGGGTATGAAATCATGCCTGGGAGAGTCTGTGCATTCCCCCTGCTAGCAGGGTAAGGACGCAGGGTTACCAGCATCTCCCTGTTTCTCTTCACCAAGTTGCAGAGTTGGGCACATGAATTGAATATTATCTGGCAAGTCCTTCCAACCAGACACACTGCAGGGGTAGCAGCCTGCAAATCGCTGTCTCTGGGAGCGAGCTGCAGGAAAGGCATGGGGATCAATCTACGGGAGGGTGCAGCACTCTCACCTCAGCACCAGAACAGGGGATCCCCATCAAGGCTTACAATGCCGAGGTGGCCCAGAAAGCAGGCTGTTGTCTTCACAGCTTTCCACTCTCCAGAGCCATTTGCCAACTCACTGACCAAGCAAGGAGGCGCCTTTCTTCTTTTGAAAGAGAAGAGCCGAATGATGGGTTCTTCTGTGTCCCTGTCAGCCACAGGGTCTGGACTCCCTTTGGGTATTTGTGAAACACTCTCTAGCCCATCAGTCACCAGGATCTCAGCTGGAGACAACCAGAGAGAAAGGCAAATCGCTCTTCCAGAATATAGGCTCCAACAAGCCCCGGTGGCCCAATGGATAAGGCAGAGTACAGGCTCCAAACTCAAGCCCACTCACCTCTCCCCCGAAACACCTGGCAGGGCAAGAAAGGTCAGAGGGGGACCCAGACTCCATCCCCTCCTGGCTCAAGCCTGCTGGGCGCCTCCCCCATTGCCCTCCAAGCTATCCCACCCCACTCCTGGGACCAAAGTGAATATGTGACTCAAGCCTAGAATGAGACTCTCAGACCCTGCGCACATGCTGGGCACACAGTGTGGGGTGGAGGTGCTTCCCTTGCACGTCCACTTCCTTATGCCTGAACGCAAACGGCCAGAGTGGAGTTCAATTTTACATTATACGGGGTAACTGGAAACTCTCCCCAAAAAGGACCTCACGCCAGGAATGAGGTCCACCAGAGGCACTTGGAGGGAGAGCGGGAAGCCTCACAATGTGTTAACAATTAGACTGGTGGCCTTCCCAGAGAAGGATACGTTTAACACCCTTTATGTCGGAAAGGAAGATGGAATTCTCTTTTCATGTCAAAAAAGCTTGGTGCAAGGACCCATGTTCTCTGCCTTGGGGACATCTCCAACCACTTTGAAACCAACGATAAAGGGAACTTCCAGAAGGGACATCATCTGCATCACTCCTCACCCTGGCTTTATTTTTATTTATTTATTTTTTTTGCGGTACGCGGGCCTCTCACTGTTGTGGCCTCTCCCGTTGCGGAGCACAGGCTCCGGACGCGCAGGCTCAGCGGCCATGGCTCACGGGCCCAGCCGCTCCGCGGCATGTGGGATCTTCCCAGACCGGGGCACGAACCCGTGTCCCCTGCATCGGCAGGCGGACTCTCAACCACTGCGCCACCAGGGAAGCCCCCTGGCTTTATTTTAACAGCACCTTCTTTTGCTGTCCTCAGGAAAGGAGGAGGGGAGAAAGAAACCAACTGGGTAATGTTGCAGAAACTGGTTTTCTAGCTCCTCCCCCAGGGTTGTTTCCTTAAAGTCTCTCAAAGGCAGGGCCATGTTAACCTGTTTCCTCGTCTTCCTCAGAGCAGCACAGACCTACACTCAAAGAAGCCCTTCTCACTGGAATTGCCTGTGAAGCATCATCAAAAGAGGCAGGTCCAGCCCAAAAGCTAAAGAGGCAGTAACTCTCTGGACCAGAGAGAGTAGACACCATGGGGTCCCTGCACTCACCTGTGCTGCCTTGTCCTTTGCTTGGACAGTAAGACTGGCCATAAGCACAACCAATGAACCCCTGAGGAGCTATTAATGAACTGCCCAAATCGCATCACTGTCACTAAGGACTCCAAGGCCAACTGATCCACTCCTCAGGCCCTCTGCACGCACTTTTAACTGAAGAGCCATTTCCCTGGGGGGTATAGGGCTAAACTTGCCCCCTCACTTCCTCTGCTGTATAAACTGCCTTGAAGATGGGCAGAGAAGGCCATGCACATTTAATTACTACTTGCAGAAAGCACTCTTTAACACCCCATCTTCAGGGAATTTGTCAACACACGAAAATGATCCTTAAAATAAAAGCAGAAACGTAAAAAAACTCTTTAGGCAGAGTGAATTTATATTGTCCAAATGTGGCAGTGTTAAAATCACAGATACGTGAATACATCACCTCCTCCTTCTCCTAGGGGTACATTTATTTCCACACATCCTGTCCATCCTCCTCATGGAGTAAGAACACGAAAAAAATAACACACATACACACAATTCCTCACTATCAAACTAAAAGGAAGTTGAGAGTCACAATCCCTGCGGTCAGAGAATTACCTCTCTCTCTCCACACACACACACACACACACACACACACACACACACAGTCCTTCCGGGACTTGTAAGTCCTCAATCACCCATCCCTCCAAATGCACAGGTTGCCCACCGCCCAAGTCCAGAGCTGTCCACTGCGAAGCTATGGGGGGCCTTCACTGGAGGAAGGCAGAGTCAGCCACCACGCTGCTGGTAAGCTGGACTGCCTGCCCAGATGCTTCCAACCCAGGCTGGGCTGCCTGCGTGGTGCTGTGTGTCAGTAAGAACCAAGAAATCTGTGCTCGGTATTGCTGATGTGCTGCTCTCTGCGGACTACTGGCTTTCCTATTATTCACCACTCACCCCTGTGACACCCCCCAGGCCCTGTTAAAATAAGGCGAAAATTTCCCAGGGAAATCTTTAATGTCAGTCATGAAGAGAAATATAAAGGGAGCGGGGGCTGTGCTTTCCCATCAAATGAGCTCCCCAAAGCTGCCAGTACAGACATCCGTCATCCTCCAGACTCTGCCCAGTGACGGGCTCTGATCTGATCCTCAGAGCCAGAGATGAGGAAAGGATTTTTGCAGGACTGGCTGAAGTGGGGGCCGAGGAAGGCAGGGGAGTGGAGTAAATCGTCGGAGGCCGTCCCCTCTCTTCCCCGAGGGGCATCCCCCACGGATCCTGGGCTGGACTGCACGCGCTGGCTGCCAGCTGTGGGAGTAGGGTGGGGAGCTCCTCCGGCCCGAGCTGCGGGCTGCGCAGACGGTACTCTGCGCCCGGTGCCTGGCCGCGGGCGCCGGAGCCGCCCGCGTGGACTCCAGGGCGCCACCTCTCGAACAGCAGCTTCCAGGTTAACCTGGCAGCGGAGAGGGAGGCGTGGAGAGGTGCACAGAAAGCACCGGGACCCAACTCCACTTGGTGAGTTTGTCGTTGCAGGACTCAGCGGCCGGGGCAAGTATTTTGCTCAGCGATTTACGTGTTCTTGTGCTTGCGTGAGAACGAGGGGTGCAGGATGGGTGTTGAATTTCACTTCACACTTTAAACTTTTTTTTTTCTGCCCCTCCTATAGCTTTTCGGGGCAGCTGCCTGTGTTGTTTATTCTTTTTTATTCTTAACATCTTTACTGGAGTATAATTGCTTTACAGTGTTGTGTTAGTTTCTGCTGTAAACTAACAAAGTGAATCAGCTGCATGCTGCCTGGGTTTTGAAGGGGGAATCAGGGTTGCCTGAAGGCCCAGCCTCCCCTAAGACTGGGAGAAAGTGCGCCTGGAGCCCGAGGCAGCATCGTAAGCCCGGCGGGCAGGAGTACCAGAGTCCGAGCGGCCTCAGTCTCCTGGCTTTCCTTCGCGTGATTGGAGGGGAAAGGGGGGAAGCCCGGGCAGTCGCAGAAACCCGTCAGTCTATCCAGCGGTTTTTTCCCCAAATCAGTCTATGTCCTTACCGAAGAATTCACAAACACCCACGGCAGGAAAACTGACTCACCAAGCCAAGTACCAGAGAAAGTGGGCACTGATCCCGTAAAGGACCCTCTTCCTCTCCCCTCGGGGAGAGGGTCTCCGGTAAACAAAAGCACAGGCTGTCTTACAACAAACTCCACTAACCTGTTGGGGGTGTGGGGAAAGAGGGATGAACCAGTCTGTCTGAAAGTCGAGGAGCCCCCCTGCCCCTGCCTCCACCTAGACCCAGAGCAACTATCTGCCCATCGTTCCCGCCCCCCCCCACCCATTCTCCCTCGCTGTCGGCAGAGAGATCCGCCGCCGGGTGGGTACTCACGCTGCTGTTGTGTCCCGACCAGTGCACCATGGCTTGGTTGTGGGCCGAGTCCCCGGTCAGCGCGAACGAGGTGCTGGGTAGCCGGAGCTCTTCGGCCGCCGACCCCCCAGCCCGTGGTGCCTTCACCTCCTCCCGGAGACCCTTGGCCAGAGAGCGGCTTCCTTTGGAACCATCGGCTAAGACAGTAGCCTGGGTGTCTCCGCGTTCCAGGGCACTGGGGGACTGCGCCCGGCGACTCCTCCTTGTACCGCCAGGCTTGCCAGGAGCCGAGATGCCCCGTCCCCGCTGCGCGCCTGCCGGCAACAGCCCTCCGGCTTCTCCCTGCTTCTTTCTACCGCTGCCTCCGCCTGGCTGGGGCAGTGGCTCTGGCCCCGGCCGGCGCCCCAGTGCGGCGCCTCTCCGTACACTCGCCAGCTCCTCCGGCCACTGGCTTGCCACTGCCCGCAGCGAGAGAGGAGGCAGCGCCGGGGACCGCGAAGCCAGAGCCGCGAGGCGCCCAGGACCGCCCGTTGCGTCCCAAGTGATCTCGGCGCCGGCCAGGACCCACGTCGACAGGAGCAGGAGCCCGGTCCGGGCGAGGGGCGCCCGGGGCCAGCCTGCGGGGCGCTCCATGCGCGCCGCCTCCATCCCGCTGCGGCTGCCGCGGCTCGGGCTGCCGAGTGTGTGGCGCCCGCCCGAGGTGCGGGTCGGTGTGGGGGGTGTGCAGGCGCCGGTAAGCGAGCAAGCGAGTGTGTGTCGGGGGAGAGCGGAGGGGGCGGCCGGGAAGGAGGTGGCTCGGCCTGGTGCGCCTTGCTGGTCCTCTCCACTCTTCCCTCCCGGCTCCTGATGGCTTGCTCTCTCCTCCACGGGGCGATTCCAAAACCTGAGAAAAATTAATAAATGCCCCTTCGGTGTTTGTTTTGTTTTTTTTCGTTAAAACAAGATTCCCGCAAAATCTTTCCCACCGAGCTCCTCCAGAATTTTTTTCAGAGGGAGTATTCAAAGGGAATACGAAAATCCTCTTTTAAAATATGAAAATGAAGCCCAATCCAGGAGGAGTGGCTGGCGACGGACCCCAATCCAGGGTCTCTCTAAAACCCAGCCTCCAGCCTGCTTCCCAGCGAAGAGTTAGGAGCCGCTTCTGGCCGCGTTTAGGGGGTTACCGTCCGGGCCTTTTGTGGGGGTGGGAGATGGCGCGCAGGGAGGGTTGGGGGGCCTCGAGGGAGGAGGAGGAGGGTTAAGTGTTTTCAGCGCCAACTCTTCGGGTTGGGGAGCCAAAGGGGAGCCCGGAGCCTTCAAGCAGGAACGCAGTTGGCGGAAGCCGAGCGCGGGATGGACTGGGGGACTCCGCTCCCAGGTCCCTGGCCTGCCCCTTCTGCCACCCCCCTCCCACCGCGTGCCTCCGCCCTGTGCGGGGGCTCGGGGAGTGCATGCGTGCGCGTGCGTGAGGGGGGGGCGAGGGGTGCGCCCGAGGCTGGCGGGCCAGCGGGCGCCCAGGGTGGGGGGTACCTGGCTGAGCCAAGGGTGCCTGGGTGTGCGGGGGCGCGCGGCTCTCTGCGTGCGCGTTTGCACGCGTATGTGTGCGTGTTGGTGTGAACGATGGGATGTGAGGCAGGGAGGGGTGCGCTCGGGCTGTGGGCGAGCGTGGATCAGGCACGGGCTGTGTTTGCATTTCCAGGAACCTGCGAGTCGTCTGAAAGGCAATATTGAGAGCGAGGCCAGGCAGGCGGTTCTGCATAGCCCGCTCCTCCTGGCGCCCCGCGCACCCATAGTCCCCCAGCGCTAGCGGACGTAACCGGATTGTTCCCGGAGCCTCCCGAGGGGCTAGAGGATAGAACTAGGAGGCGCCGGCC
>NW_006798383.1:4771345-4778813 GCF_000442215.2 Lipotes vexillifer | reverse complement strand
GGGGAAAGAGTAGTCGAGAGGGGTCTCTCCCACCGGGAGGATCTAGCCCCCATCTTTCGCCTGCAATTTTGAGGTCGCTCCCTCATCTCCTTAGATTAATCTCTGAAAGGGCTCAGTTCGTTCAAAGTGTCAGGCTGCCACTTGAGGGTCCCCGGCCCAGCGCCACGCAGGCCTGAGGAACAGTTCGCACTGTGCCCTGCTGCAGAAGCGGAGCCAGAGTGCGTGAAACTCAGCCTGGGCTGGGACCGTTCGTGCCCATAGGAAAAGGAAAACTTTGGGTGAGCTGGAGACGTGAAAATGTTGCACCTAGAGTCTTTCATCCATTTTTTTCCCAAACAAATATTTTATAGCCACATATCCATAAGTCCATCTCTAGGATCCGACCTTTCCGTGAGCTCTATCTGGGTAGGGCTTCCTGCAAGTGGGAGAGAGAGAGGGGAGACCCCAGCCTTGCTCTTGCAGACAACTGCCCTCTGGGGGTCTGCAGGGAGCTTGGACACCATACCTCCACTGTGGGCTTGGGGCTTAGGAGGCCGTACCTTCCCCGGCTGGCTGTATGAGCCTCCCGTCCGGGGAGCCCTGCCTAAGGGTCCAGACCCAGACCTTATACTCTGGCATCTACCAGCTCTGCTCAGAGCCCAAGCAGGGTGGAGGCTTTGCATTCCTCCCCAAGCCCTGAAAAGGCCTAGAGGTTGAAAAGGTTGAAAAGGCCTAGAGGCGTGGAGCTGGAGTAGGGACTGCTAAGAAAGGAGTAGGTTGGAGGAAGGGAGCTTGGAGAGAGTGAAGGCCTCCTCTTCTGGATTAGACAGAAGAGCTCCCTTGTGGGAGATGGTTAAAGCAGAGGGAGAGGGAGGGAAAGGCAAGGAGAGGGAAGAAAAGAAAGGTGGAGCAAAGGTTTAAGCGGGGGGGCGGGGGGGGGCAAAGGGGGAGCTAGAGGAAGAGAAAAGGGAGCGGGAGACCAGGCGGGAGATAATGAAGTGGTGGAGAGAAGGCGAGATACTGGTGCAAAAAGAAAGGGGAGAGCAAAGAAGAGGCAAACGAGCGCCAGGGGAGGGCCAAGAGGCATGCGGGGAGCACGGGAGGTGCCTGGGAATCAGCCTGCCAAGGAGGTAGACCACCTGCGGTTCCCAGGAGCCCCACCCTCGTGAACTTGCTTTTCCACCCGGCCGGAGAAAAAGTTCCAGCGCTGAAGGCTGAGGTGGGCGCGGGATCACACGCTAGACGAGAGCCGGCCATCCGCGGGTTCCCAGCGCCCCTGCCGGGGAAGGCCCGGCGCTGCAGCCCAAGCCGAAGCTCAGGGCTTGGGGAGGGATGCGAAGCCTCCACTCTGCTTGGGCTCTGAGCAGAGCTGGTAGATGCCAGAGTATAAGGTCTGGGTCTGGACCCTTAGGCAGGGCTCCCCGGACGGGAGGCTCATACAGCCAGCCAGGGAAGGTACGGCCTCCTAAGCCCCAAGCCCACAGTGGAGGTATGGTGTCCAAGCTCCCTGCAGACCCCCAGAGGGCAGTTGTCTGCAAGAGCAAGGCTGGGGTCTCCCCTCTCTCTCTCCCACTTGCAGGAAGCCCTACCCAGATAGAGCTCACGGAAAGGTCGGATCCTAGAGATGGACTTATGGATATGTGGCTATAAAATATTTGTTTGGGAAAAAAATGGATGAAAGACTCTAGGTGCAACATTTTCACGTAGTTTCCTGCACCAGTTCCCCCTCTTAGCTTTTTCCATCCATTAGCACATCCTCCTGCTATCTTCAGTCTCGATTTTCTGCAATCTGACATCTGTCTTCAGGTGACTCATCAAAGGCCTGTCCCAACAAACACCTCCAGTGGCTCCCTGAGACAGTGGGCCCAACAGCTTCTGCTTCCTGCATTTGTAAACGTGTTCCATTTGGAAAGATCTCCCTTGGTCTACATGTCATCAGGGTCTCCTGGGTTCTCCCTGACCATCCTTAGTCAAGTTCACCAGCCTCTCTTCTTTCTTCCACATCCTAAATTCGGAGCCCCAACCTCTGTGCAATCCTCTGTGCCTGGCTCTCATCCTACCTTCTCTCCATGAGTAAAAACCCCGTGTTCTCACCCGTTTCTGTGCTTCTTCCACTATCACCTCTTGCTGGTGACGCCTGAATCTACAACCCCACTTGCTGGTGACTCCTGAATCTACAACCCCACTTTGTCCTCTCTTGTGAGCTTCACATCTGAATTCCCCATTGCATATCCCTGTTGAAAGCCATCCGCATCAAGTTCTAAAAACCATCCTCCAACACCTCAGTTAGGCAGACTAGACATTTAACATGCAACCTTAAGTCCTCCCTCTTTTAATCCCCACATCCAGGAAAATTAGCGCCAAGTCCTATTTAAAAAGCGTTTTTACCTGTCCTCTCCTGTCTATTCCCAGCGTCACTGCCTTACATCTGACCCTCATCATCTCTGGTCTAGGGCTTTGCTACAGATGCCTGTCTTCAGTCCTTTGCTTCTCCAAGCCGACCTCCCCGTTGCTGTCCAGTAGAAATATAATGTGAGCCACGTAGGTAATTTAAAATTTTCTACTGGCCTCATTTTAAAAAGTAAAAAGAAACTAATGAAATTAGTGTTCGTAATATACTTACTGAATATATCCAAAATATTTTCGTTTCAACTTGTAATCAACATAAAAATTATTGAAGTATTTTTACATATTTTTGTACTAAGCCTTCAAAATGCAGTGTGTATTTTACACTTACAGCGCATCTCAATTCGGACTAGCTACATTTCAAGTGCTCAATAAGGTGACTAATGGCTATTGCTTTAGACAGCACAGCTCCACACTGTTGGCAGAAAGAGCCTTTTAAACACAAGGAAGATTCTGTCGTGGATTGCCCTCCTCAAAACTCTTCATTACCAACTATTGTCCATGAAGTCCAAACTTTTTAGAATGGTGTCCAAGATTCCATGCACTCTCACCTCCATGAACTTGCTTACTGTATTTCTTAAGCCTGTAATCTGTCCTCTGACACAATTTCCATTCTGGTCTGATTTAAATGCCAGCTCTTCCAAGAATCCTGCCCCCACTATCCTATAGCACCTGACACTGTATCCATTATTATCACCACCACGGTCGTCATCATCTTCATTATCATCATCACCAAATTCTTTGTCTTTCTGCTCTAAGATGGGAGCTGTCCAATATTGATTTAGAATTTAAAAGAGAGGGCTAGAGTTAGAATGGGCTCCCATTTCCTTTGCTGGCATAATGCCTACTTCAACTGGGAAAGGCAGGTGGAGAGCTAAGATTAGCCTTCACCCAGTCCCAGTGGGGAGAGCAAAGAAGGCCTCACTGAGAATGCATTTTCCCTCTGGGTTTCTATGCCTGTTAACAAACAACTGGAGAAAAATGTCACCTTACTATGGGTTCTTTCAGGTGTTTTTTTTTTTTTAACCATCACAGTGCAATAACGCTTGGGGAAACTTTACTTTTTCTCCCTGATATCACAAACACACGTGTGCAAGTGCACACACACACTCTTCCAATCCGTTAATAATCTAATAGATATCTTGCCATCAGCACCCATAGCCGGCACATATAGGGAAGCATTCCAATTACGCCTGTTTCTCATATTTTATAACATGTTCAGCAGTCGTATGAGGCTCTAAAGACAAATTCCTCATAAAACTTAGAGCCAGGAAAAAATTGGATTTCTCCTGTGAAGCTGACATCCTATCTTAAAGACTTTCTTAAAATGGCTGTGTCTTCTCACTTTGTCTTGACAGGCAAGCTGAGTACCACATTCACTTGCTGTAACAGTCTTCAGAAGATCTTTACCCTCTGCTCCCCTTTTACTAAATACTGCTTGTTTTTATTGTTTGATACTCTTTGGTCGTACTATGTCTGTGCATTGTTGATAAACCACTTCATATCCTTTTTAGAACTAAATAGGAAATTAATTAATTGATTAACATCAAAACAACAGTCCACATTGTAACTCTCTGAATTTCTACCGAGGCAAATGATTATAAAACAAAACCTGAAATGCAGACGAAAGCAGTTAGAAGACCACTGAAATCTGGACTTCCTACTACTGTGTGTTCATGAAAGCAAGAGGTGTCTATTTGCTGACTGCTGTATCCTCAGCACCTGGCCCAGTCTCTGGCACAGCACTGACCCTCAATAAATGTGCAATAAAAGATGAAACAGGTGAATGTAAATAATAATACTTCTGCTGCAACTGCTAATCATCTGTTCTTTTTAACATACGTACACTTTCTAAAGAAGCAAAAGCTCTAATATTTTTTTTTTTTTTTTTGCGATATGTGGGCCTCTCACTGTCGTGGCCTTTCCCGTTGCCGGACGCGCAAGCTCAGCGGCCACGGCTCACAGGCCCAGCCGCTACGCGGCATGTGGGATCCTCCCAGACCGGGGCACGAACCCGTATCCCCTGCATCGGCAGGCGGACTCTCAACCACTGCGCCACCAGGGAGGCCCAAAAGCTCTAATATTTGATTGATGCTATTCCCTACCACAGGTGACCATCTGCCCAGCAGTCTCAGGTGTAGGCAGTTGCCCCAAAAGGCACCAAAGAATTTATGATGAGGAAAAGTGGAGGAGAAAGAAGAAAAGCAGAGGAGAGAAGGCAAGAAAGAGCAACCTGAAAACTGACATTTAGCAAAGGGCTTTCTTTACGTCAGGCTCTAAGTCTTCTATGCCCACTGCTACATTTAATTCTGACAAAGTAGCTTTTCTTGGTTCCAATCAATACATTGAGAAGCAGAAATGTATACAGGTGAAGCAGTGATGAGGAGGCAATCGTGGTGATGATAATGATGACTGTCAACATATAATGAGCGGTAACTGCACCAGATGTGTGGTAACGACCCACCGGCATTCCAGCAGAATGATTAAGAGTTCGACTTTGGAACTAAATTTCTGTATTCACATTCCAACCATGCCAACCACCAACTGTGTGATCTTGGACAAATTACTTAACCTCTCTGCACTTCTGTTCCTCATCTGTAAATAGGGATGGTGAAAATCCTTACTGATAGGGTGATAGAGAAGGTTCAATGAGTTAATGTACATAAAGCAGTCGAACAAAGTGTGGTACCAATAAATTGCTATATGAGTTTGGCTATAAATGTTCTCACTCTCCTTAACAGTCTGTGGAGGCCAGCACTTTTGTGCCCATTTTACAGATGAGGAAACACTGATTCAGAGAGGTTGGGTTGCATAGCTTGTGAGCGACAGAACCAGGGGTTCGAATCCAGATCTGTCTGACATTAGAGCTAAGCTCTCGCACGGTGGTCTATACTGTCTTCCTGCCCTGGATCACGTAACATGTCCTAGACAATATTTGTCTTCAGGTCTATCTGGCTCTAAAGCCAGTGTTCTTTCTGCTGCATCACCTGTCTTCCCACCCAAGCACACACCATGAGGACTAACGCTGCTAGCCGGTACTCATTGGGCATATGGCTCCCACAACATGCCTAGCAGTTTGAGAAGAGATTGGTGATTTGGTTGGTGGCATCCTTGTCTTTAAATGGCACCCCCTAGTAAGGAAGAGAAAATTGTGGTCAGTGAATTCCAGGCCTGCATTACAAGTAGCAAGTTCAGGCTTGAAGAAGTGGAAAATGAACAACCTCCAGGAAAGCACATACTCATTAAGCTACTGAAAGTCATCAGCAACTTTGTCAAAATCTTCCTCAAACTCGTGTCTCCAAAAGAAAAGCAGGGCAAAAAAAATCTAATGAGGTGAATGCAATTGGAAAATAAAGTTTGGAGGAAAACAGGATTTTGTTTTATTCTTATCCTTGTTGCTCTAAAAGCAATGCTGCATTTCTTAAAGAAAAGGTGGTCTCTTCAAGACAGCACGGAAAATGAAAGCTTCCAACTGAGACCCTTGACTTTGGTGAGAGGATGAGCCAGGAGAACAAACAGATGAGCCTGAGAAAGGGCAGCTTGAGACGTTGGAGGGGAATCCATAGAGTGTGGCATCACGGAAGCAAGGGAAATGAGTGTTTTACAAAGCAGGAGTGGGCAGTGTTGCCAAATGCTCCTGGGTCAGCGCACAAGTCCCCAAGCTCAGAACAGGCTGCATCCTGCTGGATCTCAAATACCATCCTCAGACAAAAGGACAAGGACGAGGACACTTGCTTCCACATCAGCCTCTTGCCCAAGTTCTGACCTCACCCACAAAGACCAGAAATGTATTTTTTTTAAGGCAAGTGTGTTAATCCAGGTCTTACAAGGAGCAGATGCCACAACAGGATTAGACCTACAAGAAATGTATGGAGGTAAATGCCCTGTAAGGGGGAATGAGAGGGAGCCAGGAGTGGTGGCTGGGAAAGCTATCAGCCCAAGATGTATGTCTGACTCTTGTGGAGGAAAGAGGGAAAGGAGGAAGGAAAGGTGAGTGAATGAATCTTTGATTACTGTGCATTCTGAGAAAGTCTGGCAAGACAGGGGGGAGTCCTTGAGTCAAAGTCACTCCCTAAGTAGTTCTCTAGCTCCCAGAAGCAGGCCTGCCATGGTATCCCTGCCACACTTGGTCGTGGCTGGGAGCAGCCTGTGGAAAGCATGGCCTGGGCACTAACATGGTGATGGATTTCAGAGTGCCATTGCTGGGGCATTGGTCAATTAGGTATTATTCAGTTTTTCCATTTTAAAAGGTATTCTAACATCATCCCCATAGGATGGTTTTCAGAGGTAAATGAATAATATATGTAAAACTTAACCTAGTGCCTGACAGGAACCTAACAGATCCTTCCTAAATGCTTGCCAAATGAATAAAAGAGTAATGGAATGAGTGAACGGAAGACAGAAAGGAGATTTGAGCAATTTAATTAGAATATCTTATGGTAGAAAAGCAGGGGATTTTCTAGCAGAGGTGGAGATGAGGACATGAGAGGATTTAAAATGTAGTCTTGGTTTTCCCAGGGTTAGCTGAGAAATTTTAACAAGTCTCATGATTATGACAGAGGAAAGAAAACCCACTTCACTGAGTTTGAGGATTAAAGGAGAGAATGTGCCAGAAAGCACCAAGCAAACTTAACAGGGTGACGCAAAAGGAAAGGCATGGCCTGCTGTTGTAGTTGACATCAATATAGTTACAGATCTCATCTCTTTAGACTGGACCCAAGCCAACCCCCAGTTCTGATTTCTAGAACCCAGGACATGCTTAGAGACTCTTTGTTGCATCCAGCCTCCCTTTTCTTTTCCCATGACTCCTAGCTCTGTGCTTCCCCAGCAAAGTTTATACAGAGGGAGCATCTAATTCATCCTTCAATGTTGATGTCTTAATGCACCCTTCCCAGGAGTACAATATTTGCATTTAAAAAGACACCACCAGATGCTTACCAAGTTTAACAAGGGGAATAGACAACCATGGGAAACTCCAGGCAGCAGTGACAATGAGATCCTAGCAGAGCTGACCTGTCCCCCAGGGGTACCATTGGTGCGGTAAGGCCCAGATAGCAGAGAAGAAAATAGGACGGGGGGGGGG
>NW_006798383.1:4752365-4771171 GCF_000442215.2 Lipotes vexillifer | reverse complement strand
GCGGGGGGGGGGGGGGGGCGGAAATGGAAAAGCAAAGAGAAGACAAGGGAAGGGTTAGAGAAGGAGAGAGAGAAAAGGTGCCTGGGTGGTGGCAGTGGGAACATTGGGGAGAAGACAGAAAAAGACCAGACAGATAAGCTTTCAGGTACTGGAGATGGGACATGATTTCCAGGGAGACTGCAGAGGCCAGTGGGCAAACAATGATTCTGGATCCAAGCAGAGCAGAGTTCAAATCCTAGCTCTGCCGTACTACGTGTGTGACTTTGGGGAAAGTGTGCAACCCCTCTGAGCTTTGGCTTGCCCATCTGTAAAATGAGATATCAGTAGCTCCTATCTCAATGAGTTTTTTGAGGATCCAATGAGATAATGTCTGAATAGTGCCTGACACATAATAAGCACTTAATAAATCACTATTAGACCCTCTTTACCTCTTCTAATTCCTCCCTCCATCCCCCCAAAACATATATTCAATCTGCCCGATGATGATGCCTGGATTTCCCTCATGAGAAGTCAAAGCTTTTATCCCCCATGGAGAGACTGCAAAATTAGCAAATAATCTCATGGAAAAGGCCTCAGTGGCTGACCTCAATGCTGTGACTCTGAACAATGGTATGCAACCCCTCCTCATTTAATCTTTTCAGAGTCCTGGGAGGTGGTCAGATCCACACAATGATGCTCAGAGAGCTTAAACACACCCCCCAAAGCTAAGAATAGGGTTGGGTTGGGAGATTTTCTAAGAGCAAGTTTGGATACAAGAGAAGCAAGTTAAGAAGTCTGGGTGGAGAAACCAGGGGGAAGGGCTCCCAGGGTGAGAAGAGCCAGAGAGAGATGAGGATGCTGCTCAGAGGAAGCACCCCACCCGGGAGAAGGGAGGGAAACCCTCAAGGATGGCCCGAGGCCACTTCAGCTGCTGCCAGAGGAGAAGGTACTGTATGGTGGATGCACCTGTGGCCCTCCCGCCCCCATACTCAGGGGTCATGACCCTTTCACTCATACCCTAGTCAGAATCAGGAGCAGTGCAGCTGGCGGATCTTAGGAAATTGTCCAGGGGTGGCAGAGAGAGCAAAACTGGAGCTAAATATAGCCTCGAAACAAACATGTGGTTTACAACCCAGCATGGGCCTGAGAGAGACTGCGTCTGAGGTCGCAGGAACCGGAGCCTCCTGCTGTTATCCACGCAGGGCGTTCGGCGCCAATGCAAGAAGCGGAGAAGCCGCGCTGCTCCTGCTTCCACGGGGCCCAGGCTCCCTCCCACCGCAGGATCTTTGCCTGTGCTGTTCCTCCCTTCCCTGCTTGCCTAATTCACTCTCCATCTCCCTCCAGATCCTAGGTCTAGCTTCACCTGCTTCATGGAGCCTCCCCTGACCTCGAGGCCCCTCCCCTATCATTAGGGTGACCATGGGCCCCAGTTCAGGACACTCTCCCAGCCTAATTACTAATAGCACCGCTGTTCACTCTCGGAAGTGTCGCAGTTTGAGCAATAAATTATGTAGTCACCCACCCTACCTATCATATGTTCTCCCAGGACTATACGCCTCTTCTTTAAAGCATTATTACAGTTGAATTTATATTGTGTTTGTATAGAGATTCAATTAATGCCTCTCTCCTCCAGAATACTGTAAACCGCACCAGCAAAGGGATTAGACCTCTTTTTTAGTTACACCTTTAATTTTGAGATAATTGTAGATTCCCTTGCAGTTGTAAGAAGTAACACAAAGGGATCCCAGTTCCTCCCAGTGGTAACATCTTACAGAAGCACAATGCAACATCACCAGCATATTGACACTGAAACAGTCAAGCTGCGGAATATTTCCGTCACCACAACGATCCTCATGTTGCCATTTGATAGCCACACCCGCTTCCATCCTGTCTCCCAACCTCTCCTTAACCCCTGGCAACCACTAATCTGTTCTTGATTACTATAGATTTGCCATTTCAAGAATGTTATATAAATGGAATCAGATTGGGATTGGCTTTTCTCAGCCTAATTCTGTGGAGATTCATCCAGGTTGTTATTTGTATCAATAGTTTATTCTTTTATATTGCTGAGTTATATTCCATGGAATGGATGTATCATAATTTGTTTAACCTATTGAGGGACATCTGAGTTTTCTCCAGGTTTTAGCTATAATGACCAAGCTGCCTTAAACATTCATGTACAGGTTTTTCTGTGAATGTAAGTCTTTTCTCTGGGATAAATGCTTAGAAGTACAATTTCTATCTAGCTGGTCTGTCAATTGTCAAGAGAGGGGTCATGAAGTCTCTAACTCTAACTGTGGATTTGTCTATTTCTCCCTTTAGTTCTGTCAGGTTTTGCTTCACATATTTTGCAGCTCTGTTGTTTGACACTTACACATTTAAGACTGCAATATCTTCTTGATAGATTGACCCTTTTGTCATTACATAATGCCTGTCTCTGGTAATTTTCTTTGTTCTGAAGTCTACTTTATTTGCAATTAATACAGCTAGTCTTGCATTCTTGTGATTAATATTTTCACGATATCCCTTTTTCTATCCTTTAATGGTTGTATTTGAAGTGAGCTTCTTGTAGACAGCATACAGTAGGCTCATGACAGCTAATCCATTCTGCTAAACTCTGTCTTTTATTTTATATATTTAGACCATTTACAGTTAATGAAATTAGTGATATGTTAGAATTTAAGCCTGCCATTTTTTTTTGTTGTTGTTTCTGCTTGATCTCTCTTTTTCATTTACCTGTTTGGTTTTTCCTGCTGCCTGTGGGTTACTTGAACATTTTTTAAATTCCAGTTTGATTTTATTTATAGTATTCTTTAATGTATCTCTGTATGGCTTTTTTAGTGGTTGCTCTAGGTATGGCATTAAATGTACATAACTTATCACAGCTGACTAGCTTTTCATTTTACCAGTTTGAGTAAGGCATAGAAATCTTATTTCTCTTTATGTCTCTTTACCCTCCCCACTTAAAATTGTCTTCAATATTTTCTATACTTACATTTAGAACCATATCAAGCAGTATTATAATTTTTGCTTCAACCATTAAAGAAAATTTAGAAAACTCAAGAAGAGAAGGAAAGCCTATTTTTTCAGCAGTGTTTTTTCCTACCATGTTCCTTCTTCATTCCTGGTGTTCCAGAGTTCCTTCTTTTATCATTTTCTTTCTTTTTAGAGTACTTCCTATAGTTATTCATTTAGAGTAGGTTTCCCGGTAACAAATCCTGTTAGTTTTTCTTCATCTGAGAATGACTTCATTTCCCCTTCATTCTTGAAGGATAGTTTCACTGGTTATGGGTTTCTAGGTTGACATTTATTCACTTTCAGCACTTGAAAAAAATGCCATGTCACTTCTTTCGGACTTCCATGGTTTCTGATGAGAAAGCCATTGTCATTTAAATTGTTTTTCCCCTATAGGTAATATGCCGTTTCTCGCTTGCTGCCTTTCAAGACTTTTGTCTTCAATTTTCAGACGTTTGATTGTGATGTGTCTTGCTGTGGATTTCTTTCTTTTTTTTTTTTTTAACATCTTTATTGGAGTATAATTGCTTTACAATGGTGTGTTAGTTTCTGCTTTATAACAAAGTGAATCAGTTATACATATACATATGTTCCCATATCTCTTCCCTCTTGCATCTCGCTCCCTCCCACCCTCCCTATCCCACCCCTCTAGGTGGTCACAAAGCACAGAGCTGATCTCCCTGTGCTATGCGGCTCCTTCCCACTAGCTATCTATTTTACGTTTGGTAGTGTACATATGTCCATGCCACTCTCTCACTTTGTCCCAGCTTACCCTTCCCCCCTCCCCATATCCTCAAGTCCATTCTCTAGTAGGTCTGTGTCTTTATTCCTGTCTTGCCTCTAGGTTCTTCATGACTTTTTTTTCTTCTTCTTAGATTCCATACATATGTGTTTTGCTGTGGATTTCTTTGTGTTTATTTCTGATTGTTCACTCAGCTTCTTGAATATGTAGGTATTTCTTTTGCCAAATTTGAGAAGTTTTCAGCCATTATCTCTGTGAGTACTTTTCTACCCCTGTCTTTTTTTCTCCTCTCCTTCTGTGAGTCACATGACATGAATATTAGACCTTTTGTTATAGTCCCACAAGTCCCTGAGACTTTGTTCATTTTTCTTTCAGTCTGTTTTCTCCCTGCTTTCAGATTGGGTAATTTCTATTGTTCTAGCTTTAAGTTCAATGATTCTTTCCTCAGTCCATTCTATTCTGCTGTTGAATTTATCCTTTGAGGTGTTCTGTTTTTGTTTTTTCAGTTATTACGTTTTTCAGTTCTAAAATTCCCATTTGTTTCTTCATTACGTCTTGTGTTTCCTTGCTGAAACTTTCTGTATTTTCTTTCTTTTGAACATGTTTATAATGGCTTGTTGAAGCACTTTTACAATGACTTTACAATCTCTGTCAGATAATTTCAACCTCGCTGTCATCTCGGTGCTGCCATCTACTGATTATCTTCTTACATTCAATTTGAGATTTCCTGGTTCTTAGTGTGACAAGTGGTTTCTTTAATTGAAATCTGGATATTATGAACATTATGTTATGAGACTCTGAATCTTATTGGAACCTCTGTTTTAACTGGCTTCTTCTAATACAGCTCTGGCAGGAGAAGGGGAAGGGGTGCCATTTTGTTACTGCCAGGTGAGGGTATGAGTCTACATTCCCTACCTGGCCTCCACTGACATCTGGGGGATGTGGGGCTGGGCAAAGTTTTGAGTTCCCTGTCTCCACCAAGCCTCCAGTGATACCTCTCTGGCTAGGAGGGGTAGGACTGTAACTCATTACTGCTTCACTGTGGCCTCCACTGACACAAAAGGGTGGAGTTCATTATTCCTGGGCAGAGGTGAAAGTCCTGAGTCTCCACTAGTCCTCCTCTGACACCACTCCAGCAGGGAGGGGCAAGGGTGCCTTGTTCCTGCTGGATAGGGGTAGAAGTGGCTTCTACTGACAATACAGGTAGGGATGGGGGGAGCCCCATTACCACCTGGAGCAGATGAAAGTTTTAGCTTCCTACTTGGCCTTCTCTAACACAACTGCAGCAGGGTCTTGGAGTACCTTGTTACAACCACAAGAGGGTGCAAGTCTACGCTCCTCAGTCAGCCTTTGCAGTCTGGGTGGAAGTGAAGCCAGTTTTTTCAGTGGTCCTTGGCTAGAGTAGTCACTTGAGACAGTGACTTTTTTGTCATTGCCTAAAAGATCTCTGTCTCATCAAGCTTCCCCTTTCCTGGGCCCTTGGCTAGAAAGAGGAGGATTTTTTATTGTCTTTGCCTATTGGCATTTCCAGGTTGCTGGTTTCTTCATCTCCAGGTCTGGGACACATAAGGCAAGAAGAACCAGGGATCTCACCTCTGTGTCATTCCTTGGGTCCAGAGGTCCCTGGCTGATCTGCCTTCTTTCCACGTTTCAGAGTCTTATTACGTTTGTTTTACATACAATGTCAGGGTTTTTTGTTGTACATAGCAGGAAGAAAATTACAGCTACTCCAGCTTCCCAGAAGCTGATCATCCCTGGTTTTATTCAACATTATATGTTCAACATCAAACTCAGTTCCTAGCACAGAGTAGTATATCTTCAGTGAATGTATGTATACAACCAAATCCAAATTCTCCAGTGTTTAAGTAAGCCCTTCATCCTACATGTGAACTTTTCGGTGGGTCTACACTTTCCCAGGCTATAAAGGGACCTCCGAGAAGTAGATGCCCTTTCATTTTCTGTACCAAGTGCATCCCTGAAGGGTTATGTATCTGTAAAATTGAGATAATCATAGAACCAACCTTACAGGTTATGGTAAGGATTAAATAAGGAATCCACATAAAGCACTAACAAATGCCTCTTGTCAAATTATAAGCTCTCAATAAATACTACTACTGTGCAAAAATAAAAAAACCCTGAATTTGTATCAGTTGGATTGCATTTCTCACTGATGTGCCTTATCATTTTAAAGGTGATGTCATTTTGTTTCTGATTTATTTTCAACCTGACAGTGGTCCCCAAAGCTTAGTTTCTCAGCCTCCCTCTCAGCCTTTGTGACAAGTCATTGGTAAACTACAAATGGACTGACGGTCAGTGCAGCCAAGGGTCTTTAGAATTCACCAAATTCTGATGTTCCTTCTTTTGTCCAGCCCTTACATCACCCCTAATTGTTCCATTTGATAGTCTCACATATTGGTTTCTTTAAATTCTGCATGTTTGGAGTTGAGCATAATTAGCTCTTACATTCACATGCTGCCCTTTACAGAGTTTTTCCACTGGATCATTATAGGTGGCACAGTTACAGTAATACCCATTGTTTCCGTTGATAATAATCATCATATTAACAGTAGCTGCTGCTTATGGGGCATTTATTAAATCCAGTCCCTTTTTTTCAGAGCTTTACCAGCATTTTCTCAATTTATCCTCATGAAAGAACAGGGATATAGGCCCTCTTGCCATCCCCACTTTTCAAATGAGAAAACTGAGGTTTAGAGAGTTAAGCAACTTGCCTACGGTTATAGAGCTCCTAGGTGCTGGGGCCAGCATTCCAGCCCAGGCCTGTATGAGGCCCAGCCCAGGGGCTCTTTCCTGAGAAGTGAGGGCCACCTTCTTTAGCAATCACAACCACCACACAAATCAGTGATGTTTGCCCAGGGGGAAAGCAGTTTAAATCCTGAGCAAACCTGACGTATAGAAATCAAAAATTCTAACAGGCTAACAGGAGGAGGTCTGAGTTCTGCTTAATTGACCCGGTATAATTATTTCCACTGAACTGTTCTACATCTGGGGATGGGTATTTACTAAGCAGACTTGCCCAGTGGTTCCCATCAGCACCTGCTTTAGTCTGGAGGAAGTTAATTGCATGGAAAGTTCTCATCTAAATCACTGAGTTTCTTACTCCCAACAATGCCTAAAACACACACACACACACACACACACACACACACACACACACACACAGAGTCCTGTGCCAAAAGGGTTTTGTTAGAAGATACATTTGTCCTTTAGCTCAGATGCTGCTTCTGAATGACACAGCTCAACCCATTTTGAGGTTCTCAGTGGCACAGTTACTCCAAACAGCCTGACCAGGGCCCTCTGCATTGCAGAGAGGAGATGGCAATGAGCAATACAACCTCTAGATTACCCAGGCCAAAGACACACCCCCTTCCCCACCACCAAAAGGCACGAACCAGATATAGTATACAGGGAAAATGTGCTTGGCCAAAGTTGCCTTTCTCCTCTTTGTAAACACAAGAAGATAAATTACAGCTTCTGTTAGTAACATAATTACTTGAATTAAAATTTAGGGGGTTGGAAAAGCCAATTCTGAATGTCAGATTTCCAGTGATGTTTGTTAAGCCTGGGAGAATAGAAATATAGTCCCGTAAATAACTAGCATATTATAACTGGAGCAGTGTGTGTGTTGTAATCACTTAGAGTTGGCACAGCAATTACATGATAACCAGGATTGCATTCTCTGCCCTCCCTTGCCTCTGTCCTCATTTCACACCCAGGTAACAATTACATGCATAAGACTATGGTTGCTCTCCCACCCCCACCCCCACCCCCTCCCCATCCGAGTAATAGTCAACCTCCAAGGCCCTTCTCAAACTGTTCCTTCAGCCCTCTCCTGAACGCTCTGTCCCACAGAAATCCTCCCATTCTAATCAGCCACTGTACTTGTTTTCTGCACCAGGCATTTTCCTCCTTAACTGGGCTGATTTCGGCTTTGTACCACAGTCTGTCATATATGGCCCTCTAATTGTGTCGTGTCTCCCTAACAAGATTATAAACTCTTGGGAGGCATCGAATGTGTCATATTGAAAGAACAGACATTTAGAGCTGGAGGGATCTCAGAGACTATATTGCAGATGAGAAAACAGGTCACAGAGCTGGTTGGGGGCTGAGCTAGGAGTAGAGTTCAATAATTCACTCATACTTCAATGTGGTTCCAACCCTGCACTGGATTGGTGGCAGGTTTTGGATGAATTCTAATCAAGTATCACCTTGGTCAAGTATGAGGGAGAGGGTGTTAGGGAGAACTTTCCTTAGACCACCATCCTTCACGCTCCATCCCAGGGGGCTTGTCCCATTGAATGGGGTGGGAGAAGGCAGGTTAAGTGGAGAGCTAAGGAGAGACTCCAGTCCAGAACGTGTGCTGTGGCTGACAGACTAGCCAGCCACTGTCATTTGGGCTGGGGGCGGGGGGGTACTCTCTGAAGGACAATAAGAAAGGCCAGGCTGGCCCAGCTTCCCTGTAGCCCTCTGATATGGCAAGAGACAGGGCTTCTATTGCAGAAGCTTCTCCAGCTCCCCCCCTTCTCCTTTCCCACCCTAGATGTCTTAGCTCAGGTTCCCCAGAAGCAGACCCTGAGTGCTTTTTACAGGTGATGCTCCCAGAGAACTGGGAAAAACAGGAGAAGAAAGGGGAAGAAGCCAAGAAAGGGATCAAGTTCATGAAAAATCTGACAGAGGGTACATTCACCCTGATCCTGGAGGGATGCTCATGAGTCTAAGTCACCCCTGGGAGTTATCCCAACCAGAGGACAGGGGGCTGGGCCTTCATAGTCCCAACCTGCAGTCACTGGCTGAGGACGCCCTGGGGGGACATAAGTTCCCAGGCCCTCCTTTCTTCTCCTATGATTGGGCAGAGTGAGCTCCAGGTGCCCAAGGGCAGGTCTTTGAAAAGGAGCCACAGGAACTTCCCTGGTGGTCCAGTGGTTAAGAATCTGCCTTCCAATGTGGGGAATGCGGGTTTGATCCCTGGTCGGGGAACTAGAATCCCCCATGCCTCGGGGCAACTAAGCCCACGCGACACAGCTCTAGAGCTGCCATGAAAGAACCCGAGTGCCCCGACCCGACACAGCCAAACATAAATAAATTTTTTTTTTTTTTTTTTTTTAAAAAGGAGCCACAGGCACTACTAAGAGCTCAAGGACACTAAAGGGGGGACATAAATGGTAAAAGCGGATCCGAAACCATCAAAGCAAAGCACCAACGTTGTCAGTAACGCTAGGACATTTTAATCTAGTCAACAAGCAGCTTGGAAACTTAACAGACAAGTATCTGTGGCCTTTGTTTTCTGGTTTCATAAAGGGGTGACCAGAGGTGGTAGGAAGTAGACGAGGTTTCTGTGGGGAAAAGACCCTCAGGGCACAATAAAGGAATGTGGTGGTTTAAGTGGGGTGTTTTCCTGCTCAACATTTTGAAAGATTCTTTCACCACGCTTAGTACACACAGCAAAGTGGGAATCACTAGGAAGGCTGGCTGACGGACTGCCAGAAGCTTCCCCAGGTGGCATTTACCTTGGTGCCTCAGGGAGTGGTGGAGGATACTATTTAAGAATGCACATTGGGGGCTTCCCTGGTGGCACAGTGGTTGAGAATCTGCCTGCTAATGCAGGAAACACGGGTTCGAGCCCTGGTTTGGGAGGATCCCACGTGCCGCGGAGCAACTAGGCCCGTGAGCCACAACTACTGAGCCTGCGCGTCTGGAGCCTGTGCTCCGCAACGGGAGAGGCGGCGGTAGTGAGAGGTCCACGCACCGCGATGGAGAGTGGCCCCCGCTTGCCACAACTAGAGAAAGCCCTCACACAGAAACGAAGACCCAGCACAGCAAAAATAAATGAACAAATTAATAAACTCCTACCCCAATAACAACAACAAAAAAAAGGATGCACATTGGAACCCGACCCTACAGCTAACCAACTACAAGTCCCTGGACAAATTATTTAACATCTGTAAGACTCAGTTTCGTCATCTGTAAAATGGGGAATTATAAGAACTGTCTCATGGATTTGTTGTGAGGAATAAATGTGTGTGTCTGTGTGTGTGTGTGTGTGTGTGGAGAGAGGGGGAGAGAGAGAGAGAGAGAGAGAGAGAGAGAGAGAGAGAGAGGGATGGCAATGCTACTGAATATAGTGAGTGCTTGTGGCAGGTTATACTTTTCCAAAGAAAGCCACAATATTATTTCCCATTGCACACATGCTCTTTAGAACTTTAGCATTTTCCCATCAAAGGGGGAGTCTATTTCCTCTCCCTTTGAATCTGGGTGAGTCTGTGACTCTCTTGTAACAAATCGCAGGCAGTTGGAAGTGACATGACTTCCGAGGCTAGATCAGATCAACTATTCTTCAGTATACAAAATAAAATAAATTTTTTCAAAAAGTTGATAGAGCTTCCACCTGGTTCACTGAGAACCCTGCTTTTGGAGCGCTGGGAATGCCATATTGTGAGGAAGCCCTGAGCAGCTCACAAGGAGAGAACACGTGGAGAGGTCCAGAGTCGACATGAAAAGAGAGAGATGCCAGTCAACCCCCAATTGCTCCCGTCAACCCCCAATTGCTCCCGTCATTGTCCAAATACAGCCCAAGCCAGAACTGTTCAGCTAAATCTTCCCAAATTCCTGATCCACAGAAACAGTGGGAAACAATAAAATGATTGTTCTTGATTCAAGCCACTAAGTGGTGATTTATTACAACAGGTAACTGAAAAGGTGCTTCATAAATGCTAGGTATTGACATTGCTAGGATGTCATCCACAGCCTCGCAGGTTCTGAAATGTGGTTTTCTTTTATTCTACTGAAAATGAATCAGTGTCTCAAGGATGGACTCTCACTAATCGAGGTCACAGAGGACTGATGCACAGCCCAGAATGCCAATTTACTATCATAACAGAACTGCAAGGGGGTTAAACGTTCTGTCCTCAGACCAGATTATTTCCTTCATGTAAGAAATTTACTTTGGAAAATAGAGTATAATCAGGTTGCCTAGCCAGCATAAAGTGAGAATAAGGGAAAGTAATTGTCTGACTCAAATGATTTTGATGGTATCAGGTCAGGGGAAGCACATTGTGTTCATCTCTCTGGACCCACCAGCTGCCACAACCCAACAGCCCAGACCTTGAGCCAAGACATCATCTCCTTCAAGAGGCCCTTGGATGGACACTGATGGCATTTGTCCATCTGATTTTCTTTTTTCCATATTCAGTACAGACAATTCCCCTTGTGATTGGTATGGTATTTCTTTAGTCCAGAAGATACTAAGAGTGTTCTATGGAAAACTTACATTTCATAATGTTCTATGAAAAATAAAATCGTCATATAAGTTCAAAAAATACTAGATTCTGCAAATTTAAAAAGGGTTCATTACTACAGGACTTCTCAGAACATCGACTCTGCAAATCATGATGCAAACCACCCAGAGGAAGATCTAATAAGACAATGAAGTCTCCCCCACCCCCAGCTCACAGTTTGCTGAATGCTGTTTTCAAGATAGTTTCCATCAAATCACATTCTGTCCCAGGAATCATTCTGACCCCTTAAGTTGTCTTTAAATATGACGTTTCTGGCCTGTTAAGTTGATTTTGTAATTTAACTCTCAGAAGATTTACCTCGGTCTCCTTCCGTCCAAGTTCTCTTGGAGGGTATAGGTCTTCCACCCTTAAGGAGTTCTGGATTAGGGAGGTGGGGAAGAGGTCATGCATACTGTAATGTAGGTGCAGTGCTAGGACAGAGGTCCATCATGTGATGCCTCTGGAAATACCAGAAATGCCTTTTAAAAGGGGCAGCATTTAAGGGGAGCTTTGAAGATAGGAGCTTGACAGGAGTTCAACAAGCAAAGCTGAAAAACAAGGCACCTCAGGCTAAAGCACCGGGGTTAGCCAGAGGCCTGGAGAGCAGCAGGAAGCTGGGAGAACATGATGATCGAGGGAGGAAGCTGGCAACACAGGAGGAGCCTAGAAATTCATATTAAAGAGACCAGACATTAAATGAAGGTGCAGGGACGCAGAAATAGACCGAGAAAGAGTGAGCGTAGCCAGATTAGCCCCAGGAGCTGGGAAAAGGACTCTGAAGCTAGTGTCCGGAATGCACGGAGAAAGCAGAATACGGGAGGGCGCTAAGGAAGTTACTACAATGTCCCACAGGAATGTCAGCCGACACTCAGAAATATGTGGTGGCTCCGTCATCTCCTTTATACTCCGTGAAACAGGAGACAGACTATTAGAACAGCTGCTGTAAAGAAAAAAAAAAATACGGAGCTCTGTGCTTGGGGCTCTTTGAAAAATCATCAGCAGATCATTTCAGGCATGCAACTTCACACAATGACAAAACAAAGAGAAAGCTCTCCTTGATGATAGCATGGAAGCAAACCACACAAATCCAGCCCTGCAGATAGGAGAATGGGATTCGTCACAGCTCTCAACACAGGAACACATGAGGGTACAGCCAGACATCCCCAAAGCTAATACAAAATGCTTGATGTCTCGTCTCTGAATCAGTACACTGCTCTGAACGCTCTCCCACATCGTCAGAGGATATTCAGTTCTGTAATCCTATGGGGCTTCCTTTTAGTGCTGTTCAGAAGTCCCAGGGCTCTTGTATGTCCTAAACTTTCAAAGGAAAATCCTTGCCTTCAATCCTCACAGTTACAACTAGGTGATCCTGGTTTAAACTAGTCTGGTCATTTGAGGGGGCAGATTCAAGGCAGAGCCCAGCAGTCTCCCAACATAGTGAGCAGGGGCACAGTATTCAAACTCCCAAGCATCTGCAAGCCACCTCACGGCAGTCCCAAAGTGGGGAGTTAGTCTCTTCCCCTCACAGGACCCACAAAAGCCAGTTGTCACATAAACTTGAAGAATCTCAACTCTACTCCCCCTCCAGCTGCCTCTGCCTCTCCCTTCCGAAAGCCCTGATCCAGTCTGAGTCACAAACTTAAATACCTAAGAGGTTCAGCAGATGATGCAAATGAGTGGTACCTGCCAGGTGGAAGATGATAAATGGCAACTGACTGTCAAGTCTGGGTGAGGAAGACAAGAGGGAGTGGTAGGGACTGTGGCTGACCACCCTTGCCTTCTAAAGGGGACAGGGTCATTGCTGGCCCTTAAAATGCAGAGCCAATATTGACTGGGCACACAATTTTCTGGGAAAAGCTTGAAATCTGGGTTTGTAGATAGAACCTCTCCATTTAAAAATTTTAACAACAGACTTAAAATTCTGTACTGATACTGCTCAGATCATAACAGACACATCTCTTCACTGGCTTCAGCCCTGGGCCAACTGTGTGAGGCACAACTGGTCTCAGAAAGCCTGAGCTTTTGAAGACAAAGGAAAAGTCTGCAGCAGTCTCACAGCACAAAAGCTCCTGAGGCAAACGAACTCAGATTTTTGTCTATGTTTTATGTTCTTGGGTAGTTTCTTGGAAGCTGTGTTGGGGGTTATAACTACAATATAAAGCACAAACTGAAATCTCAATAAGGAACTCTGCCACAACTGTGTTACAGAGCAGCCCGGGGTCTGGAGGAGTATCTACAGGGGCCATAATGGCTCAAGGCTTCCTGAAGGAGCAATGACTATGGGCAGGGCTGAGATTCAGTTAGGACACACTAGTTTGGTTGTGCCAGCTGTCAAAATACTGAAATACAGGATTCTATCACTGGCTAAACTCTTGCTATCCGACGCCCAGAAGCCAAAAAGATTTAGACAATTCAGTACTCCCTCATTATCTGAACTCAGTGTCTAAACTCACACTATCCTAACTTGGTACCCACACTAAGTACTCAGAGCTGCAGCCTCATTCTCTTGGGCTTACAGACAAGGTGACTATGCCCACACATGCTGGATGGAAAAGAATGCAGGGTCTAGTGATACCACTGAGCAGCTCTCCCATAGGGTAGCCCTAGATAGGTGAGGGGTCAACCAATGAAATCTTCCACAGAATGATGGAAGGGTCAGCTACTGTGATCTGCCCTCGAGCTTACTGAGAACAACTCCTGGTCCCTCCAAATATGACCTTGTTAATGGTTTTCTTTTGGTCTCATGCCATGCCTGGGGCTCAGGAGCCTTTTGTAAGGCAGGCTGTGGTTTCAACAGTCCAGATACACCACACGGCAGGCAGCAATCCTAGGAAATAGCAAGCAGGACCCATCTGTTCCGGGGGCCATTGACAGCACTCTCTTGTCTTTCTCCCCCTACATTTCCAGTGTGAAGGAGAATCTCCACCTTCCCCACTGCTTCTCCAAGATTTTGTCTACACCAGCGAATCACCTCATTTTCTATTAGCAATTTCCTTTGCAAAACCCCTACTTCCTCCTACTCTTCGGTCCTCTTTGTCCGTGGTTGTCCCCTGTCCAGGATCAGAAAGTATGAGTTTCCCTTTCCGCTAAGCAGAAAGGCTTCAAATCCTCTTACTACGGCAAAGAAGTGAATCAAGAATAAAGCTGTTACTTTTCCACATGAAAACAGCCTCAATCTTCATATCTATCTTGTTCCAGGTCATGTGTCACTCATTTGTCCCTTTGGTCTCAGATGTATTTCTCTCCTTTGCCCTGAAAACTACATTTCCCAGACTTCCTTGCGAGCTGCCTTCTGGTTTAGCCGATGAGAGACAATGTTGGGAGATGGGTGGGCAGATGAGAGGGAGAAGTCAGGGTATTGCTTCCCCCTTCATTCTGCTTTGATTGGCATCTCCTCTGTGGTCCCAGGTCATGTCAGGCAGTCTGTTGTAGATTCAGATCCTACTGAGTAGTTCTAACTCCAGTTCTCTGGCTCTGGTCATATTATGTCCTCCATTTATTCCCTAAACCTTAGAGTTTGTAGAGGTTTCCTGCTTTCCTGATTAACTCTGTTAATCTCTGGGTTGCCTCATGGTCCTGTTTGACTCTTCAGCTCTCCCAACACCTTTGTAATCAATTCTTCATATTAAATTCCTTCTATTGGACTACCTGGTATGTACTCTGTTTCTGTAACTGGACACTGGCTGTCTCAGATCACCTCATCACTAGAGCACCCTCCTTTATACTCCTATTTTTGGTTGCACCATGGAGGGTAGTATCAAACCACAGAGAACTGGGCAACAGTGCATTAATATATTGTCCTTGAGACCCCAACTCTCTACCAAGGCCACCACAAGCTAGGGAGCCTATCTTTTCTAATGTATGTAGTAGTCCTGTTGTAACAAATTTTCTTTTAGCTAAAAGTGAGAAATCTCCTTTTGTTTAAATGGCAGGTGATAGGAAGTGTTGCATTTGCTTCCAGGAAAGTCATAAAATGAAAAATGAACCCATATATTCTGGGGGGAAAAAATGGTCAAATACTAAAAAAAAAAAAATTGGTCAAACACTAAAATGCAATTCAAATCCTTTATCATTCATGAATGTATAGGTTGACCTAAAGGTCTTAATCCTGAGATATTCCTCCATTTGGAGATTAAAACTAATCTGTTTTTCAGACTAAGTTTTTTGTTGTTATTTCTCTTTGTCATATACACAATCACTGGCAGAAAAAAAATGAGACTAATTAGCTACTTGAAAAAGTATCTAATTGAAGAACTTGTCCGTGATTATGTGTTATTTTTACCTACCCATCAACCTTCCCTAATTCTTCTGATAATGATACTCAGGCCTTCCTCTGGAGGAAGTACCAGCACCTCACTCTCCCACTGCCCTTTATGTAGAGCTGATTATACCCCAAGTACTTTGGGGAGTCACCAATCAGCACTGGTCAGGCCAATCAGCATTAATGCTCATGGCATGGTGATTGACTGGCTCACAAATGGGCACATGACCTAATCTAAGCCAATAAGGTCAAACAGAGCTAACCCTGGGACTTTTACTTGAGCAATCAAGAAAGAAGAATTTTCTTTTTCTTACAGCTTAGAGCTGTGAAGATGCAAGCCTGGAGTTCCCACTTGGAGGGAGACTCCCTCTGAGTAAAATCAGAGAGAAATGCACTGAAGAGAAATGGAGAGAGAGAATCCAGGTCTTGATGGCATAATTTGCATCTCTTTACACAGCTATCTGAAGTTCATCTGCTGTTGAAACATATATATTTAATTTGTTTTTGTTTTTAAAATTCTGATGTCATTTATCGGCACAAAAATTATTCAGATACGACATGGTGTCTAGACATGGCTACAATTTATGCTTTGTGCATTTCGTTAAATATTTCTTTTGCTCATAACTCCCAACATGTCCTAGACCTTCCTCTCTGTGTTTAGCACCTCCATGACAGTATTTCTGTATTCCAAGAGCATAAACATAGAGCATTGCTGTAAACACAGAACATTCAGATCTCACTGAAAACATCCCATATGTGTATGTGTGTGTATGTGTGTGTGTGTGTGTGTGTGTGTGGGTGTGTGTGTTTGGTTTAAGAAAGTTTGCGTTGGGTTTCTATCCCTTGTAACCAAGAGTTCTGACTAATCCCTATAACAAGTAAGACGTTATGCTGGGCACTGTGGAGGATCTCAAGATGAGCAAGCTCTCAGGTAGTTGAGAGAGGAAAGAGATGGTTTCATTACTTGAAGCCAATGATATAATGGGAACAGGAGATAGAAAGCACAACTACTCTACTTCTGTTTTGCCTCCATCATTTCAGGAAAAGTAATCATCATATGAAGAGTGTAGAACAAATGCTTTCTCAGGGCTTGGAAATCTGACATAAATGAGGGGACAGAAGAAAGCTCTTCAGTGCCCTGAATGAGTCCAAATTGCTCATCCCAACTGAGCCACACTGAAGTGTACTTACAGGACTTAACGATGAGAATGCCAAGCCACAGAGGATACTCTTTGAAGGACTGTGGGGAATTCAAAAATAGTCTGGATTGTTTTTTAATGTATTTTATTATTTACAGTCCAGTGAGTTGTATTTAATCCTTGGGAAATTAAGCAGTTGTTTTTTGAACACATTAGAAAAATGTTTTCATTTTTTAAATTAAATGTTCTTTAAAGGAACTAATTAGTCCCATTTTTTTTTTCAGTCCCAGCAATTGTAGATGACAAAGAGAAACAACAACAACAACAAAAAACGTAGGCTGAAAAAAAAATTTTTAATCTCCAAATTGAGGGATATGTCAAGATTAAGACCTTTAAGTCCAACCTATACATTCAGGAATGATAAGAAATTTGAATTGGATAGTATTTGACCAATTTCTTTTCCTCCAGAACAACAGCGTGAGTTCAAAAAGAAAAAGGTATACCAAACCACTCCAATCTCCTTTCATTAATAAAATTATAAGGTGAGCATAAAAGGGAATGTGACAGGGCTTCCCTGGTGGCGCAGTGGTTGAGAGTCCGCCTGCCGATGCAGGGGACACGGGTTCATGCCCCAGTCAGGGAAGACCCCACATGCCGCAGAGCGGCTGGGCCTGTGAGCCATGGCCGCTGAGCCTGCGCGTCCAGAGCCTGTGCTCCGCAACGGGAGAGGCCACAGCAGTGAGAGGCCCGCGTACCACCAAAAAAAAAAAAAAAAAGGGAATGTGACAGACATAACGTATCCAAATGGTAAAGTGATTGGCAGTCTTTTTTCTTGTTTTTGAAAATTCTTATTTTCAAATGGAGAAACAAGCCACGGGATAGTACAGCTAAGATGATTAATTGATCAGAGTTAAAGAGTGTTTGATCAGTGGAGTAATGAAACCTGGAGGGTGGTTTCCAAAGGAATGCTATAAGGCTCTATCCTACTTAAAATGATTCATCAGTGATTTTGATACTTATTGATTTTGAAATCATATAAACCTGGGAGAGAATGGTTGATGAAATCAGGACTTTAAAGATCATTATAGGCTATAATAATTTATCTTAAAAGCAACAAGATGATTTTTAATAAAAATGTAAAGTCCTATATTTAGGTTAGGAAAAAAAAATTACACGAGTACAGAAAGGAGAAGACCTGGCTTAACTGCATCTCATTCAAAACAGATGAGGTGTTTCACTTGACCACACAGTACAATATGATGTCATCACTATGGATGATAATGTAGAAGGATATTTCCTGACATGGGGAAAATGCATGTAACATTTTCTTAAGTGGATAAAAACCAATTTATAAGACACACAGGTGAACACGGTTATTAATAGAAAAAGATTCAAAAGGTAGCAGTAGTTAACTCTCAGTGGTGGTAATACAGGTAACCTTATTTTCTTCTTTGTGTGGTTTCTATTTTGCACATTTGCTGCAATTACTTTTTATAATAAAAATTTCATTTTATCTCAATACAGACCAAAAGTGTGACATGGCTGATAAAAACAACACAAATGCAGTTTTAGGCTGCATTCATAGAATTATATTTTCTAGAAAAGAGACACTGATCAATTCACCATGCTCTGTACTGGGACAGCCATATCTGGGATAATGGTGCCATGTCTTAGGGATATTCTGACAATTTGGACTGTATATCAGGGTTAGGAAGGATGTGCATGATCTGAAGATTAAAGAAACTGGTAATTATGGCCTGAAAAGAAAAAAATAGAAACACATTTGCTTTCTTTTATATATTAAGTGTTCTCATATGGAAGGGACAGTACATTTGTGACGGATTACAGGTGACCACAAACACGTTGACACTTATCCCAATGATACATGGGAGTCTATGTCCCCTCCCTTTGAAGGTGGATAATCTTTGTGACTGCTTTGATCAACAGAACATAGAGGAAGCGACACTATGACAGTTTCCAGGCCCAGGACTTAACAGACTGGCAGCTTCCACTTCCTGTCTTCTGGGGAAGTCAGTGGCCTTGCAAGAAGCATGCCTACACCATGATCACCATGCTGTAAGGAAGCCCAAGCTAGCTATATGAGAGGCAATGTACGGAGAGAGATGTCTGACCCATCCCCAGCTGATCCACTCATCCCAGCACAGACACCAGCCCTGTGAATCAAGAAGCCTTCAGAGGGCTTCTTTTGGCTATGACCATACACAGGATATCAAGCAACAACCACCCAGTCGGGCCCATGAAACCCAGAATCATGACAGATAATAACAAATTGTTTTGTTTTCTTTTTTTAATTTTTTAATTTAATTTCTTTTTATATACAACAGGTTCTTTTCTTTTCTTTTTTTTTTTTTTTTTTT
>NW_006798383.1:4743985-4752240 GCF_000442215.2 Lipotes vexillifer | reverse complement strand
CAAACCCACGTCCCCTGCATCGGCAGGCGGACTCTCAACCACTGTGCCACCAGGGAAGCCCAAGCAGGTTCTTATTAGTCATCAATTTTATACACATCAATGGATACATGTCAATCCCAATCGCCCAATTCATCACACCCCCAACCCCCACCCCCCTGGCGCTTTCTCCCCTTGGTGTCCATACATTTGTTCTCTACATCTGTGTCTCAGTTTCTGCCCTGCAAACCAGTTCACCTGTACCATTTTTCTAGGTTCCACATATATGCGTTAATATACAATATTTCTCTGACTTACTTCACTCTGTAAGACAGTCTCTAGATTCATCCACGTCTCATCAAATGACCCAATTTCGTTCTTGTTTATGGCTGAGTAATACTCCATTGTATATACGTACCACAACTTCTTTATCCATTCGTCTGTCGATGGGCATTTAGGTTGCTTCCATGACTTGGCTATTGTAAATAGTGCTGCAATGAACATTGGGGCGCATGTGTCTTTTTGAATTATGGTTTTCTCTGGGTATATGCCCAGTAGTGGGATTGCTGGATAATATGGTAATTCTATTTTTAGTTTTTTAAAGAACCTCCATACTGTTCTCCATAGCAGCTTATCAATTTACATTCCCACCAACAGTGCAAGAGGGTTCCCTTTCCTCCACACCCTCTCCAGCATTTATTGTTTGTAGATTTTCTGATGATGCCCATTCTACCTTGTGTGAGGTGATACCTCATTGTAGTTTTGATTTGCGTTTCTCTAATAATTAGTGATGTTGAGCAGTTTTTCATGTGCTTCTTGGCCACCTGTATGTCTTCTTTGGAGAAATGTCTATTTAGGTCTTCTGCCCGTTTTTGGATTGGGTTGTTTGTTTTTTTAATATTGAGCTGCATGAGCTGTTTATATATTTTGGAGATTAATCCTTTGTCCATTGATTCGTTTGCAAATATTTTCTCCCATTTTGAGGATTGTCTTTTCATCTTGTTTATGGTTTCCTTTGCTGTGCAAAAGCTTTTAAGTTTCAATAGGTCCCATTTGTTTATTTTTATTTCCATTACTCTAGGAGGTGGATCACAAAAGATCTTGCTGTGATTTATGTCAAAGAGTGTTCTTCCTATGCTTTCCTCAAAGAGTTTTATAATCTCTGGTCTTACATTTAGGTCTCTAAAACACTTGGAGGGTTGTCTTTTCGTCTTGTTTATGGTTTCCTTTGCTGTGCAAAAGCTTTTAAGTTTCAATAGATCCCATTTGTTTATTTTTATTTCCATTACTCTAGGAGGTGGATCAAAAAAGATCTTGCTGTGATTTATGTCAAAGAGTGCTCTTCCTATGCTTTCCTCAAAGAGTTTTATAATCTCTGGTCTTACATTTAAGTCTCTAATCCATTTTGAGTTTATTTTTGTGTATGGTGTTGAGGAAGTGTTCTAATTTCATTCTTCTACATGTAGCGGTCCAGTTTTCCCAGCACCACTTATTGAAGAGACTGTCTTTTCTCCATTGTATATCCTTGCCTCCTTTGTCATAGATTAGTTGACCATAGGTGCATGTGTTTATCTCTGGGCTTTCTATCTTGTTCCATTGATCTATGTTTCTGTTTTCGGGCCAGTACCATATTGTCTTGATTACTGTAGCTTTGTAGTATAGTCTGAAGTCAGGGAGCCAGATTCCTCCAGCTCCATTTTTCTCCCTCAAGATTGTTTTGGCTATTTGGGGTCTTTTGTGTCTCCATATAAATTTTAAGATTTTTATTCTAGTTCTGTAAAAAAATGCCATTGGTAATTTGCTAGGGATTGCACTGAATCTGTAGATTGCTTTGGGTAGTATAGTCATTTTCACAATGTTGATTCTTCCAATCCAAGAACATGGTATATCTCTCCATCTGTTGGCATCATCTTCAATTTCTTTCATCAGTGTCTTATAGTTTTCTGCATACAGGTCTTTTGTCTCCCTAGGTAGGTTTATTCCTAGGTATTTTATTCTTTTCATTGCAGTGGTAAATGGGAGTGTTTCCTTAATTTCTCTTCAGATTTTTCATCATTAGTGTACAAGAATGCAAGAGATTTCTGTGCATTAATTTTGTATCCTGTAACTTCACCAAATTCATTGATCAGCTCCAGTAGCTTTCTGTTGGCATGTATAGGATTCTCTGTGTATAGTATCATGTCATCTGCAAACAGTGACAGTTTTACTTCTTCTTTTCCAATTTGTATTCCTTTTATTTCTTTTTCTTCTCTGATTGCCGTGGCTAGGACTTCCAAAACTATGTTGAATAACAGTGGTGAGAGTGGACATCCTTGTCTTGTTCCTGATCTTCGAGGAAATGCTTTCAGTTTTTCACCATTGAGAATGATGTTTGCTGTGGGTTTGTCATATATGGCCTTTATCATGTTGAGGTAGGTTCCCTCTATGCCCACTTTCTGGAGAGTTTTTATCATAAATGGGTGTTGAATTTTGTTGAAAGCTTTTTCTGCATCTATTGAGATGATCATGTGGTTTTTCTCTTTCAGTTTGTTAATATGGTGTATCACATTGATTGATTTGCATATATTGAAGAATCCTTGCATCCCTGGGATAAATCCGACTTGATCATGGTGTATGATCCTTTTAATGTGTTGTTGGATTTTGTTTGCTAGTATTTTGTTGAGAATTTTTGCATCTATATTCATCAGTGATATTGGTCTGTAATTTTCTTTTTTTGTAGTATCCTTGTCTGGTTTTGGTATCAGGGTGTTGGTGGCCTCATAGAATGAGTTTGGGAGTGTTCCTTCCTCCGCAATTTTAACAAATTGTTATTTTAAGTTACTGTGTTTGGTGATAGTTTGTTACAGGATAATAAAAAATTGGAACACTTGTTACATCTAGCTTGACCTTCATATAACATTCAGTAGGGTACTATGGAGGGGTTTTGAGCAAGAGAAGACCTTATTGCCCTTTATGACAAGTACTCTAATGATACAGGGTAGGATGGAGGGGTGAGCGGTACCAGAGAAAAGTTCAGGATGACAGCTCAAAGTTTTGTAATAAGCTGCTAGAGAACTCTACCTGTAAGGCAAAACCAAACAAGAAAGGTAACAAAAGTGGGCTCCATCCTCAGGGATTCCCACATGGACAGGGGATCATAAGCAGGAACAGGGGATGCAAGCACTGCAGGGGGTGGTCTTTACTAGTGAGTTGAGATTACAGTCCCTTGGGTAGTGCATAAGCTGAGCAAAATGGTGGGGAACGTCTGCCTACTTTGCCAATAGCTGGCCATCCTTGTTTTCTGCTGCTTCTCTTGGTACCACATTTGTTGCTGTTTTCTCCATCTCTCTCCCCCTTCTCTGTTGGACCCTGCTTTTCCCCCCAGTTCCCTCTTGGCATGAGTCTCCTGGATATCGGATTCAGAGTTGAGGGGCCTCCTCTGCTCAATGCATGGTGTGAACTCCACTACAAGAACTCTGAGTTCATGCCTGGGAGGGGTGAAAAGAATCCATTCCTCCACAGCATCCCAGACTTAGAAATCCAAAAAAAAAAAAGAATACCAGATATAATGTTATAAGTCATAATTCTAATTATTACTTTAAAATGTGTATCTCAGAAATAACTAAAAAAAAAAAAGATTAGCAAATTGAGACTGATACTGAGGTTTTATGAATAAATCAATCAAACTAAGCTTGGTTAGTCCATGCTTTAAGATTCCTTAAGATAGGGCTTCCCTGGTGGCGCAGTGGTTCAGAATCTGCCTGCCAATGCAGGGGACACGGGTTCGAGCCCTGGTCTGGGAAGATCCCACATGCCGCGGAGCAACTGGGTCTGTGAGCCACAATTACTGAGCCTGTGCATCTGGAGCCTGAACCTGTGCTCCACAACAACAGAGGCTGTGATAGTGAGAGGCCTGCGCACCACGATGAAGAGTGGCCCCTGCTTGCCACAACTAGAGAAAGCCCTCGCACAGAAACGAAGACCCAACACAGCCATAAATAAATAAATAAATACATTTAAAAAAAAAAAAAGATTCCTTAAGATAATATCTCTACTTTCTTCTTTTCCTTCATTAAAAAATGAAACAAAACCAAAAACATTTCACAGAGCGATACCAAGCGACCATTAGCTGATGTAGTATCCCTAGGATTATTTCTAGACGTAAAACTTCATGATTGTGGACAAAGAATTGCTTCCTGCCATTTCGTAAACAATGAATGTTGCTCTCCATCAAGCCATCAGCCACTGCAGCTGCCCAACCATGTACCTTGAGGGGAATTCAGGATAGAGAAAGACAGGATACTGGCCCAAAATAGTTAAGATGCATATCAAAGGAATAATGTCAAGGAGCCCAGATTCTTGCATCTTCCCATACATAGGAAAGCACTAAAATTATTAACTTGAGATGTCTGTTTTTTGTGATTAGCAATAAACTTTGATGTTCGACTACAAAAAAAAAAAAAAGATTGCCAGAATGTTTTCTAACATTTCTCCAGAAATGTATTAACTGTATATACTCACATATCTCTAAGACAAATCCTCCCAGAAAACTCACCACAAGAGGATGGTGTATTTCACCACTAGCTCTAATAGTATATCATCCAAGAAGCAGCATCTACTTTAGCTATAGGTCTACCAGGAACCATCTGTATAGAGTTGGCAGAAATTACTTACCCTTGACTTTTCTCATCTGCAAAAGGCAGTCTTCGGGTTGGATAATCAGGGGACACTCCCTTCCTTAGTTTTTCCTTCCACGATTTTCTTGCATAATATCTCCACTTGTTTCACTCCAAGAGTTTAACACAATGTGTAAAATGTCTTTATTTGCTCCTCCATTGACTTCTGCTCCATTAGGCAGCAAGTTTTTGAGGCCAGAGACTCTGACCTTGCTCATTACTGTTTCACCAGCACATCATCCAGTACCTGACACAGTGAAGACATTGAAATAATATTCATTAAATAAATGAATAACTGGGGCTTTATTGTATTGCACTGTATTTTACTGTGCTTATCTTTGAGTCTAGGATTCATTTACTGGATACATACTTGGGAAACTTTCACACACAGAGGAAAAGGAGAAATAATGAAACTGCAAGAAGCCAATTATCAAAATTTCAAAGTTTGGGCTTGATACATATTCACAAATAACTAGGGGACAGAAGCAGCATGGTGGATTAAAAATAAACCACGTTCACGTGATTAATGTTGCTGTCTTTCCAAAGGTTGTGATTTACTCTCTTTCGGCAGGACGTCACCGAGCAGAGAAGAATAAGAAAACTGCTGTGATTGGGCAAAATAAAATATAACAAAGTTACAGTTCTTCTGAGGGCTGGGTGTTTGCATTCTATGGATTCATATGTAAAATCAGATTCTGAGCAGATGAAAGGCTTGTACAATAAGTCAGCTTGAAGAGAGAGACAGGCATATGTGCCCCGCACACCCCCGCCCCCGGGGAAACAACTGGGCCTTTAGCAGGTGCCAGGATTTGGGAAAACTGGGGAGGGGGATAGCGGGGAGGGAAGGAGCCTTCAGTCTCTGTGCCACTTTCCAACTCAACAGTAAGTGCATTTCTGTAGGCAGATTACACCTCCGAGGAGCCACGTAACTCAAGATAAAGATTTCCATACGGTGATGCAATTAGGACCCCTCTGCAGAGGTGCCAGCGAAGAGCCAGTAACCTGGGAAGATGCTTGGAAGCAGCCTGAAGAAAGGAAAGTTTGGTGGGAGGAAGGAGACAGAATGTCTTTGGCTAAAAGAAAGTTGCTGTCATTGTTCCTGATGATGATGTTGCTTTATTATCCCTGGGCTCCCTGAGCCATGGGCACAGATGACAGAGGGCTGGGTCTCTTGGCTTAACCACCTAGCACTAGAAGAGAAACGCTCCCCTCTCCCACTCCATCTGCTTTTAAGACCCCACCTGATTTTCCTTCACACCTCATGTCTCTTCTGCTTGATCCCCTTGCTGCAAATATGAGGGTCTCTCTTCCAGCCTCTGTCTAAGACACCCCTGAACACAAGGTAAGTTTCTCCCTGTTTCCCCTAGTCCTCAGATCTAGTGCCTGAATGACAGCTCGTTTGGTGTTTTACAATTGGCTAAACACACCCACGTACTGTGTCTCACTTGATCATCACAACAATCCTTTGAGGAACCCAATGAGGAAAAAGAAAAAGCATTAATAACTGCTAAGTGTTAACAACTCTGGAGCTCGGCACAGCTGAGTTTGCATCCTGTTCTCTCACTTCCTAGCTGTGTGACTTCAGCAAGTTACTTAACCTTTCTGTGCCTCAGTCTCCTGATCTCAGCCTGACTTTCAGCCCAGGAGGTGAAATGGAGTTCGCTTAAGAGCTTAGCTCTGGAGCCTGGCTGCCCAGGTAGAATTTCTGCCACTGGCCAGACATATGGCCTTGGGAAAGTTACTTAACCTTTCTGTGCCTCAGTGTCTACATCTGGAAACTGAGGATAATGATATCGCCAACTCAGAGGTTTCTGTGAGGATGAAAGAAGTAAATACATGTGAAGCACTCTGAAGAAAACCTGACATACTGTAATCATTATATAAGTTTTATTCTTAGTCTTACTAGTCTTCAAAAAATATATTTTTGTCCCGCAACTAAAAGTAACACATAAACATTGCGGAAATCTTAGGGGACCTCTAGCTTGCTATTTATACGTAATATTTTTTAATAAGAGTCTTAGTGAGCATTGCTCCAAAATATTCGGCCAGTGCCTCCTCCCGTGGCCCCATCCCCCTCTGTCCAGGCTATCCTAATCACTGAGCTGGAACACAGAGGTTCCAACACAGGGGCAGGGGAGCATTCCTCCACCAACCACTTTCCGCTACCCCGATGACAACCACAGAAACAAACAACCAAGAGAGAACATGATTCAAATTAAGGTCAGAAGTTTCTTCTTTGGAGCTGGTGGCTTGTTCATTTTACATGAGTTTTTGTTGCTTGGTGGTCATTTTAATTTGTCCTCTCTGCCCTGCTCTCCCTCTGGCAAGTGACCACTCACTTTCAGAATCTAGGAAGATGACAAAGTTCCCGTAATGTGTGCTGACCTGGAAAAAGAGGGAAAAAATAAACATCCATACATTTCCAGGAGAGGGAAGGAGATGTGCTCTCCATGGTCTCCCCTCCTGTGGCCTCCCTGACCACACCAGAGAAGCCGCCTAACCTCCTCGATCCAACAAGATGCCGGGCTGCCTTCCCAAAGGCCAGATGTGGCCTCACGGTACTTCCAGGCACACCTCTTTGAGCTACACGGGGATGTTTTTCTTAAGTAGGTCAGGTATGGCGGAATCATATAATTTAATATCTATCCCAGAAGTTTTCAAGTGAAAGGGGGCACAGTTACCAATAACATCAGAAAGGCGGGCAAAGACTAGGATGGGTGGTCACCCTGGAGGTCCCCACCAGCTTCAGTCCCAGGTCCCACATGTGCAACTGCTTTGTAGCTGGAGGTCTCCCCACGAGAGCGCTAATTCTCAGAGCCAAATCCCCTTTGGAATTCAGGTGGCCCCACCGTAGTCTCTTCTCCAGATTTTTTGGTGCAATATATAATGTTCTGACTGCAGCAGCAGAAGCAAATATTCATCCAAAACAGAAACGATGTTCATGCGTCTTCACTAGAGAAGGAAGAAACCTCATTCCATACCAGGCCCACAGGCTGCACAGGCTTCACCAATATTTGTTGGATGAATGGTATTAAATTCGAGTAGTTCTCAATAAAATAAAATAGATAATATTGATTAAGTGCTTTCTCTCTGACAGGCACAAAGCTAAATGCTTCACACATCTGATCTCATTTGATGCTCCTCATAACCCCAGGAGAAGAGATGTCCCCAATAACACATGAGGAAATAGAGGCTTAGAAAAAGTTGAATAATTATCCAAGGTCACCGAGATGGTAAGTGGCAGTGCTAAGACTCAAATCGAAGTCTTTCTGCCACCAAAATCCACTCTTTTAACCACTATTAAAAACAATAAAGATAATGATAATAATAACAAACACTGTGTGCTAGGCACACTAAGCATTTTACATCTATAAAAATATATGTGCATATATTATTGCTAGACATTAGTATTATTATGCCCATCCTGCAGGTGAAGAGAATGAGGCACAGAGAGGCTAAATGACATGCCCAAGGTCACACAGCTCTTAACGTACCTGAGCTGAGACACAAACCCAAGCAGTCCAGCTTGAGAGGCCCTGTCCTCCACCACGCTTACTGTCCCCCCACTTTGCTACTCTGTTACTGATCATGACACAAGACTTTTTTTTTTTTTTTTTTTTTTTT
>NW_006798383.1:4738054-4743975 GCF_000442215.2 Lipotes vexillifer | reverse complement strand
GCGGGTCTCTCACTGTTGTGGCCTCTCCCGTTGCGGAGCACAGGCTCCGGACACGCAGGCTCAGCGGCCATGGCTCACGGGCCCAGCCGCTCCACGGCACGTGGGATCTTCCCGGACCGGGGCACGAACCTGTGTCCCCTGCATCGGCAGGCGGATCTCAACCACTGCGCCACCAGGGAAGCCCTAAGACAACATTTTCGGTGGGAACTTTTCTCTGGCAGGACTTTGATAAAATAAAGACCCAGGCAGACACTTTCAATCAATGTAAAAACCTGTATTATATTATTATTTACTTGGCCCAGGGCTTCCTAGGAACTGTCAGGGACACAGCAGAAGACACATGCCTTTGCCCTCCAGAACCTTCAAGTCCATTCCAGGCTGAGATTCCATAAGTAGTAAGTATTTACCAAATCCTAACTGGACACTAGCACTGTGCTAGGTCCTTGTGTGTCCCCTGCTTTCTTTGATCTGCACAACCATCCTGGGGTTTTATAGGGACCCATCCTACTAATTTTATAGGTAAAGAAACAATGACTTCCACGAGCGAAAGAGATCCCTTAGCTGTTGGCCCTAGCTCCACCTGGCCAGGAATTCTCCCAGGCCCATCCTCAGATCAATCAGCTTCACACACTTAAATTTTTTCTCAATATGCAGTGCCCATACACACACATTTACGTATACAAGCATGTACAAAAAGCCTAGCTACTTGAGAACTAGATACAGAACTGATTGCTGGGTTCAGTGTTTATTCTAATCCATGCAGGTTCATAAAGTCCACTTTAGACCCAAATAAGGCTGACTCACATATGTAAAAGAAAATCAGTTTGTATTTACAAGCTCCATAAAACCTGCTGCAAATACTTAGGTAGAAAGATACAGCAAAGGCATTTATGACCTTCCCCAAACGTCTCACTGGCAGTGGTCTGGAGGAGGTTCAGAGAAGGCTGAAAACCCAGAAAGTGTAAGGCTCAAGTAATCTACAAGGGTAAGATGTCCTAATTACTAAATGAACAGGGCAGTCTGAGAATATTGGATTCAAGTGGATTTTCCTGTGTTTGCAAACCACTGCAAAGCATGCCATAAATAAGGCTTATGATATGTTTAGAGGGCCAGACTCATGAATATACACATACACCATAGGGGAACAGAGGCTGTGCCTTTATGCCTGAAATGTCCCAGCAATTGTTGATATTTCTGAGTGCAAACACTATCCCCTGGTGCCACCCGGGCTCCTCAGTCATTAAACATCACCTGCTATCCCTCCAGCATCTCTTCCTTGCCCTGCCCTGTACTGTGCATTGGCAGGAGATAAGAATGGAAATGTGGTTCCTGCTCTCAAGAAACTTACCATGTGACCCCCATGGATCATTCAAAGAAGAAATTAGTTGGGATCTGTCTGTGAAGGGGCATGAAAGCCCACTGGAAATGACTCAGGGAAAAAGGAGATTTGTTGTCAAGAGCAGCATCTTGAGGAACCCAGGTTGGGGGAGCAGAGCTGGGCTCCTGTCCATCTCTCCTTCTTTCTGGAGCCCCAGGTCTCACTCTCTCATCTCTCTTTTTGAGGCTTCTGGCCCCTCGTCTTTCTCTCTCCACCAGCCCCCCTCTGCATGCACACAGCCAGCCGTGTATAGAATGGGCAGGGCTCTTGATTAGGCAACTAAACCAGCTGCAAAGGAATGAAGAGACTTCCCAAAGGCTAAGAAACACTCAGAGCCACTCAAAGTCATGGCTTCCAAGGAGAGGACGTGCCGCCTTGGGGATTCCTTGCTGCATTGGCTATACCCCCAGGGAAGAGAGGTTGGCTTATTTTGCATAGACTTTGAAGCTGGTCCCTGAATCTGATTCTCTCTTGGGAGGACTGTCTGCAATGAGGCCACTTTCCAAAGAGAGGTCATGATGAAACCGAGCAGGACCCTGTGGGGCTCCTGGGCATGGAAGCCTTTCTGTGTCCCCCGTTTCTTGATTGTAGGAAATAGGGCTTCAGTCTCCATGACCTTCCCTGTGTTCCAAAGGGCAGGTTCAAACAGTTGCTAATCAGGGAAGGAAGGGAATGCAGAAACAAGGGAGGACCAGTCAGGAGACAATAGTGAAGCCTTGGGACAGAATCCTGGTTCCGCCTCAAGGGATTCACATAGCAATATCTTTGAGCTCTTCTGCAGATCTAAAACCCCCAACAAATGGAAGATGTTACCAACTTGATGAAGCATTCCTCGTTCCAGTTAGAAGATCACAGTTTGATAACCTCAAGAATCACAGAAGCTCTTCAGGAGACCACCTGAGGCCAGATTAAAGGAGCGCAGGCTCTGCACACACCCTGATCCCTGTCAGCAACCCCACCCTTGAACCATTGTTATAAAACTCCTTACCAAATCCTCCCGGGTTGGACACACAGTTTTGAGGGCACGAGCCCACTGTGTCCCCCTTTTCCTGGTAAAGCAATAAAGCTATTCTTTCCTACTTCACTCAAAACTCTGTCTCTGAGATTTGGTTCAGCACCAGTGCACAGAGGCCAAGTTTTCAGCATCAATAACTTGCAGAGATTCCCCACATATGTGGAGGTCACAGCTCCAGGAGCTATGCCTCCCGGGACACAGAGAAGAGGAAAGGGCCTCCCCAGGGCCTATGTCCCTGAGCCTGCAGGAGAGAACACAGCCATTTCACAGCTGCTCCAAGCCAGAACTTACTGACCTACAATATCCTCCGCACTACCAGCACTAATGGAGAGCCTGCAGCTAGTCTATGCTTAGCACAAGGGGACCCAGAATCAGGAAGCAAAGTCACCAACCTCGAAGAGCCTGAATCCTACCAAAGAGGACAGACATGCCCATAACCAACCATAATAAAAGGCAAAGGTGGAACACGCCTCTAATGAAAGGAGGAAACTAGACTTTGTTAAAAGACAACTCTGTGCAGGCATTTGAGCCTCACATTCTTCCTGAAAGACCAAGGGGGTAACCAGGGCTCAGAGAAGCTAAGAAACTTGTCTACAGTTGCACTGTTAGTTGCAGGATTGGACCCTGCTCTTTCCATGATGCTAGGAGCCTTGCTCCTAGAATAGTGCATTGCCCGAGAGAGGGGTGCAGAGGGCTTGGAGAACGAAGAGGAGAAAGAGGGAGTAGATGTGACTGCGCTGGGGAGATCCTCACCAGCCATACTGGGAGCGTTATTATGTAAAATTAAATTGCTACTGTACTTTTGCAATCAACAATGTGAGGGGTGGGGGAATAGATTTTAGATGATTTGCTTGAAGCAGGCACAGTCAGAGATTGATGATGATGAAGACAGACCTAAGAAGTACCAAGAGAAGACCCCAAAATCGCACTAAATGAGGCCACTTAATATGAAGCAACCAGACCCACACACCCCAGCCAGCCCTATTTTGCAATGTTACATGGTAATTAGTGTTCCTAACGATACCTCTGGGTTATCAAGAAATGGATAAACTACCTTGCCATGTTGTCTAAGTGAATGGAATGTGCAGTCAGAACTCTATAGTTTCTGCATCTGTCTTAGGCTAGTGGTGTGATCTTGAAAAAGTCAGTGAACGCCTCTGGACATCAATCATCTCACTGACGAAATGAGAGCTGCGGGAACTCTAAGTCTTTCATTGCAAACAAAGAGATCCTGGAGATAGAAACTATTCCCACCCATCCCACTTCAAAAGTACCAGCAGCCCTTGTGGGGGGGCAGCCACATTCTCCCTCTGGACCATCCAATTCATATATGGTTGTTTATGCCAAAGGCACCATCTTGCTTCCTCCCTCTGCTCATTTCCCTAAAAGTGCTCTTCTTAACGGCAGCTCCACTTTTGCCCAGGTTGCCACTGGTCAATGAATGACCATATTCATTTTAAAATCTGGGTCAAAAAAAAAAAAAAGTAAAGAGAGTGCAATAGCTTTGGGCTTCCCTGGTGGCGCAGTGGTTGAGAGTCTGCCTGCCAATGCAGGGGACACGGGTTCGTGCCCCGGTCTGGGAAGATCTCACATGCCACGGAGCGGCTGGGCCCGTGAGCCATGGCCTCTGAGCCTGCGCGTCCGGAGCCTATGCTCCTCAACAGGAAAGGCCACAACAGTGAGAGGCCCGCGTACCGCAAAAAAAAAAAAAAAAAAATCAGGGTCACTTTGCTAATTATGGAAAAGGAAAATGATATTAATATAGCAGAATTCTTTTCTACTTAGGATTTTTAAGAGCACAAGTCACACTGTTTAGATGCTAAGCTACATTTGCCATCCATAGGCAGCACAGGTACCTTAATCTCCACAATAAAAATGTGTTGCAGAGAAACCATCAACACCCCAAGCTTCTACACTGGGGGATGGCCAAGGCTGAATGCAGGCCTGGACAAGCTGTCTCTGCTCTGCTGGAAGCCTTGACAGGGCTGAGGGTTTGAGGCACGTTTCTATCGCCCTTCTAATGTCAAGGGTCAGAGCCAGTCTAGATCAGAGAACGAGACTTGATGACTTCAGCCCCCAATTCCATCCAGGTCCAGCTACAGCATTAGAGGTCCAGTCCTAGAAGTCTTGTTCTTTAACTTCCAGAGCACCCTGTTTAAAACCAAATACCCTCGGGAGGAGATAAAACCTTAATCCCTGGATGGTAGATAAATTTTATCTAAACTACCAACTTGGATCTATTGGTAATGACCGCCTGGGGCACTCTACTGAGAAAGAGTCTTAAACTGCTCCCCAGGGTGATATTCACAATATTTAACAACCCACCAATCAGCTCTTCCAGGGCCCCTGCTGGTTTGGGTGGTAACTCCTCAGCTGCTGGGTCAGTGTGGGGAGGTCCAAGGGAGTTATCCCAGCAGCAGCTATTTACCAACGGATGCAGAAGATGTTTAGACCACCTGATTACATGTCGAGTATCAGCTCTGGCTGTCCCTTGGGTTCATGGGAACTGGGCAGCAATAGATTAGCAGTGTCAGCCTTCCATGGAGGCGAAGGAGGACATAGCAGCTTGTCAAGCATTTTCTTCTCCCTGCCTGCAAACTTTACCTTCTAAAGAATCCACATTGTCCTTGGTAGGTCATGGGACCAGAAACTCCTGTGGTGTAGGCACTGTGAATTTTGACTGGATGCAAACAGAGAGCGTGAACCTCAGATGTATTCATACCGGATGTGGGTGCCTTGATTTGTCTTCCATTGTCAGTAAAATTCTGTTGATGTGAAACCAGAACACTCACTGGTAATTTTGCTGGAATTTACCTTAGATAAAAATGATAGAGCTGCTTCTATTCAGCGGCAATTAAAATTATGGGTAGGATCAAGAATGTCGGCCTGACACAGATGGTGACGCAGACTATAGGAGCCCTGGAAAGGTGATCAAGTTCTCCTGGCCTTCCTTGAGTGCTTCCTAGTTGGAAGCTATTGCTAAAAATCTTAGGCAGAGGGCCACCCAGGGTTATGTTGCGTGTGGGACACCTGGCCTGGCAGGTAGAGCAGATTACTCTCCAGCCTTGGAGGACATCTGGGGACAGGGGTCTAAGTCTCTTGCATACCTCAGTGTGCATCAGAAACACCTGAGACTGTGTTTAAATTCAGATTCATGGGCCAGAAACAAAAGTTTCTAGCTCAGCAGCGAGCTGCATTTTAACAACTTTCCCAATTGACACTGTTGCAGGCTGTGGAGCACATTTAGAGAAACCTTAGTCAGTGGGAAGGAGAGCCTGAGAGCCTTCTGAGGGAGATGGAAACCAACATTAAAATGGAGGAAAACGGGCCTCCCTGGTGGCGCAGTGCTTGAGAGTCCGCCTGCCGATGCAGGGGACACGGGTTCGTGCCCCGGTCCGGGAAGATCCCACATGCCGCGGAGCGGCTGGGCCCGTGAGCCATGGCCGCTGAGCCTGCGCGTCTGGAGCCTGTGCTCCGCAAACGGGAGAGGCCACAACAGTGAGAGGCCCGCATAACGCAAGAAAAAAA
>NW_006798383.1:4726825-4738044 GCF_000442215.2 Lipotes vexillifer | reverse complement strand
GCCCCCAAAACCAAAAAAAAAAAAAAAAAAAAAAAAAATGGAGGAAAACAATGCAAAGGGGACATGGGGCAGCCTACATAAACCCCACCCACTCTGGCTTTCCTGATGGGTGGCCAGATCCTGCCTTCATGAGAATAATGAATGAGGCTCATTTACTGATGCAGTGTGACAAGTACTTGCAGCACATTCACTGCTTCAAAACGCACGGCAGCTAATACCCAGATGGTGGGCACTCACACCATCATTCTCATTTTTTTTTTGTATTTTATTTTAACATCTTTATTGGACTATAATTGCTTAAAATTGCTGTATTAGTTGCTGCTGTATAACAAAGTGAATCAGCTATATGTATACATATATCCCCATATCCCCTACCTCTTGTGTCTCCCTCCCACCCTCCTTATCCCACCCCTCTAGGTGGTCACAAAGCACGGAGCTGATCTCCCTGTGCTATGCGGCTGCTTCCCACTAGCTATCTATTTAACATTTGGTAGTATATATACGTCCATGCCACTCTCTCACTTCATCCCAGCTTACCCTTCCCCCTCCCCGCGTCCTCAAGTCAATTCTCTACGTCTGTGTCTTTATTCCTGTCCTGCCCCTAGGTTCTTCAGAACCATTTTTTTTTTTTAGATTCCATATATATGTGTTAGCATAGGGTATTTTTTTTTTCTCTTTCTAACTTACCACTCTGTATGACAGACTCTAGGTCCATCCACCTCACTACAAATAACTCAATTTCATTTATTTTTATGGCTGAGTAGTATTCCATTATATATACGTGCCACCTCATCTTTATCCATTCATCTGTCAATGGACACTTAGGTTGCTTCCATGTCCTGGCTACTGTGAATAGTGCCACAATGAACACTGTGGTACTTGACTCATTTTTAATTATGGTTTTTTCAGGGTATATGCCCAGTAGTGGGATTGCTGGGTTGTCTGGTAGTTGTATTTTTAGTTTTTTAAGGAACCTCCATACGGTTCTCCATAGTGGCTGTATCAATTTATATTCCCACCAACAGTGCAGGAGGGTTCTGTTTTCTCCACACCCTCTCCAGCATTTACTGTTTGTAGATTTTTTGATGATGGCCATTCTGACTGGTGTGAGGTGATACCTCACTGTAGTTTTGATTTGCATTTCTCTGATGATTAGTGATGTTGAGCATTCTTTCGTGTGTTTGTTGGCAAAAGCTTTTAAGTTTCATTAGGTCCCATTTATTTATTTTTGTTTTTATTTCCATTACTTTAGGAGATGGATCAAAAAAGATCTTGCTGTGATTTATGTCAAAGAGTGTTCTTCCTATATTTTCCTCTAAGAGTTTTATAGTGCCCGGTCTTACATTTAGGTCTCTAATCCATTTTGAGTTTATTTTTGTGTATGGTATTAGGGAATGCTCTAATTTCATTCTTTTACATGTAGCTATCCAGTTTTCCCAGGACCACTTATCGAAGAGGCTGTCTTTTCTCCATTGTATATTCTTGCCTCCTTTATCAAAGATAAGGTGACCATAGGTGCGTGGGTTTATCTCTGGGCTTTCTATCCTGTTCCATTGATCTATATTTCTGTTTTTGTACCAGTACCATACTGTCTTGATTACTGTAGCTTTGTAGTATAGTCTGAAGTCATGGAGCTCCGTTTTTCTTTCTCAAGATTGCTTTGGCTATTCGGGGTCGTTTGTGTTTCCATATAAATTGTGAAATTTTTTGTTCTAGTTCTGTGAAAAATGCCATTGGTAGTTTGATAGGGATTGCAATGAATCTGTAGATTGCTTTGGGTAGTAGAGTCATTTTCACAACGTTGATTCTTCCAATCCAAGAACATGGTATATCTCTCCGTCTGTTTGTATCATCTTTAATTTCTTTCATCAGTGTCATAGTTTTCTGCATACAGGTCATTTGTCTCCTTAGGTAGGTTTATTCCTAGGTATTTTATTCTTTTTGTTGCAGTGGTAAATGGGAGTGTTTCCTTAATTTCTTTTTCGGATTTTTCATCATTATTGAATAGGAATGCAAGAGATTTCTGTGCATTAATTTTGTATCCTGTAACTTCACCAAATTCATTGATCACCTCCAGTAGCTTTCTGTTGGCATGTATAGGATTCTCTGTGTATAGTATCATGTCATCTGCAAACAGTGACAGTTTTACTTCTTCTTTTCCAATTTGGATTCCTTTTATTTCTTTTTCACCTCTGATTGCTGTGGCTAAAAGTTCCAAAACTATGTTGAATAATAGTGGTGAGAGTGGGCAACCTTGTCTTGTTCCTGATCTTAGTGGAAATGGTTTCAGTTTTTCACCATTGAGGATGATGTTGGCTGTGGGTTTGTCATATTTGGCCTTTATTATGTTGAGGTAGGTTCCCTCTATACCTACTTTCTGGAGGGTTTTTATCATAAATGGGTGCTGAATTTTGTCAAAAGCTTTTTCTGCATCTATTGAGATGATCATGTGGTTTTTCTCCTTCATTTTGTTACTATGGTGTATCACATTGATTGATTTGCATATATTGAAGAATCCTTGCATTCCTGGGATAAACCCCACTTGAACATGGTGTATGATTCTTTTAATGTGTTGCTGGATTCTGTTTGCTAGTATTTTGTTGAGGATTTTTGCATCTATGTTCATCAGTGGTACTGGCCTGTAGTTTTCTTTTTGTGTGTGACATCTTTGTCTGGTTTTGGTATCAGGGTGATGGTGGCCTCGTAGAATGAGTTTGGGAGTGTTCTTCCCTCTGCTATATCTTGGAAGAGTTTGAGAAGGGTAGGTGTTAGCTTTTCTCTAAATGTTTGATAGAATTTGCCTGTGAAGCCATCTGGTGCTGGGCTTTTGTTTGTTGGAAGATTTTTAATCACAATTTCAACTTCAGTGCTTGTGATTGGTCTGTTGATATTTTCTATTTCTTCCTGGTTCAGTCTCGGAAGGTTGTGCTTTTCTAAGAATGTGTCCATTTCTTCCAGGTTGTCCATTTGATTGGTGTATAGTTGTTTATAATAATCTCTCATGATCCTTTGTATTTCTGCAGTGTCACTTGTTACTTCTCCTTTTTCATTTCTAATTCTGTTGAGTTGAGTCCTCTCCCTTTTTTTCTTGATGAGTCTGGCTAATGGTTTATCAATTTTGTTTATCTTCTCAAAGAACCAGCTTTTAGTTTTCCTGATCTTTGCTATTGTTTCCTTCATTTCTTTTTCATTTATTTCTGCTCTGATCTTTATAATTTCTTTCCTTCTGCTAACTTTGGGTTTTGCTTTTCTTCTTTCTCTAATTGGTTTAGGTGTAAGGTTAGCTTGTTTATTTGAGATGTTTCTTGTTTCTTCAGGTAGGATTTTATTGCTATAAACTTCTTAGAACTGCTTTTGCTGCATCCCATAGGTTTGGGGCCATCGTGTTTTCATTGTCCTTTGTTTCTAGGTGTTTTTTGATTTCCCCTTTGATTTCTTCAGTGATTTCCTCAGTGATTTCTTCAGTGATCTCTTGGTTATTTAGTAGTGTATTGTTTGGTGGTGCTGAATTCTCCTAGCTTTTGCTTGTCTGTAAAGGTTTTAATGTCTCTGTCAAATCTGAATGAGATCCTTGCTGAGTAGAGTAATCTTGGTTGTAGGTTTTTCCCTTTCATCACTTTAAATATGTCCTGTCACTCCCTTCTGGCTTGCAGAGTTTCTGCTGAAAGAGCAGCTGTTAACCTTATGGGGATTCCCTTGTATGTTATTTGTTGTTTTTCCCTTGCTGCATTTTTTAAAATAAATTTATTTATTTATTTACTCTTTGGCTGCGTTGGGTCTTTGTTGCTGGTGGGCTTTCTCTAGTTGCGGAGAGCGGGGGCTACTCTTCCCTGTTGTGCACCAGCTTCTCATTGCAGTGGCTTCTCTTGTTGCGCAGCACGGGGTCTAGGCCCGCAGGGTTCAGTAGTTGTGGTGCACGGGCTCAGTAGTTGTGGTTTGCAGGCTCTAGGGCACAGGCTCAGTAGTTGTGTGGCATGGGCTTAGTTGCTCCGCAGCATGTGGGATCTTCCTGGACCAGGGCTCGAACCCGTGTCCCCTGCATTGGCAGGCTGATTCTTAACCACTGCGCAACCAGGGAATTCTCTCCCTTGTTGCTTTTAGTATGTTTTCTTTGTATTTAATTTTTGATAGTTTGATTAATATGTGTCTTGGCATGTTTCTCCTTGGATTTATCCTGTATGGGACTCTCTGTGCTTCTTGGACTTTGATCGACTATTTCCTTTCCCGTATTAGGGAAGTTTTCAACTATAATCTCTTCAAATATTTTCTCAGTCCCTTTCTTTTTCTCTTCTTCTTCTGGGACCCCTATAATTCAAATAGTGGTGCATTTAATGTTGTCCCAGAGGTCTCTGAGACTGTCCTCAATTCTTTTCATTCTTTTATCTTTATTCCACTCTGTGGTAGTTATTTCCACTCTTTTATCTTCTAGGACACTTATCTGTTCTTCTGCCTCAGTTATTCTGCTATTGATTCCTTCTAGAGAATTTTTAATTTCATTTACTTTGCTGTTCATCATTGTTCGTTTGCTCTTTAGTTCTTCTAGGTCCTTGTTAAACGTTTCTTGTATTTTCTTCATTCTATTTCCAAGATTTTGGATCATCTTTACTATCATTATTCTAAATTCTTTTTCAGGTAGACTGCCTGTTTCCTCTTCATTTGTTAGGTCTGGTGGGTTTTTATCTTGCTCCTTCATCTGCTGTGTGTTTCTCTGTCTTCTCATTTTGCTTAACTTACTGTGTTTAGGGTCTCCTTTTCGCAAGGCCGCAGGTTCGTAGTTCCCGTTGTTTTTGGCATCTGCCCCCAGTGGGTAAGGTTGGTTCAGTGGGTTGTGTAGGTTTCCTGGTAGAGGGGACTCGTGTCTGTGTTCTGGTGGAGGAGGCTGGATCTTGTCTCTCTTGTGCACAGGACCACATCCGGTGATGTGTTTTGGGGTGTCTGTAAACTTAGTATGATTTTAGGCCACCTCTCTAATGGTTGGGGTTGTGCTCCTGTCTTGCTAGTTTTTTGGCATAGGCTGTCCAGCACTGGAGCTTGCTGGTCATTTAGTGGAGCTGGGCCTTAGTGTTGAGATGGAGATCTCTGGGAGAGCTCTCACCGATTGATATTACATGGGGCCAGGAGGTCTCTGGTGGTCCAATGTCCTAAACTTGGCTCTCCCACCTCAGAGGCTCAGGCCTGACACCCAGCCAGAGCACCAAGACCCTGTTAGCCACACGGCTCACTTTGTCGGCAGAGATGGCCTAGCAGTAATGACACCGCAGGAGCTGTTAGCACAGCCAGTTCCTGAACTTGGACCCAGGAGCCAACATGAAAGAGCTTCCAATGGCCAGAGCTGGAACAACCTGCTGGTGCTGGAGGGTCTCCTGTAGAGATGGGGGGCGGCTATGGCTCACCTCAGGGACTTGGACACTGGCAGCAGAACTTCTGGGAAGTACCCATCACTCTCATTTTTAGGTGAAGAAACTGAGGCCCAGGGCCACCCAACTTGAAGGTGGTGAAACCAGGACTGGAAACCAGGCAGACTGTCTCCGGAGCCCAGATACTCATGGCCCACCTGGGCTGCCGACGTACAAGAACAATTCTGATGTACCCAAGACAGTAGCCTACAAGGTCCTCGTAGACTAGCTAGAATATAAATACAACTATCAACTTTTCTCAGTTTATACTGACTATTACTGGGAGAAAACAGAGCAGAAACTAAAACTGACAGGAGCTAAAACTGCACATGATAAATTTCACTGTAACTAAAATACAACTAAAGAATCTTATCTCCTTGACAAAATTTAGATTTGCAAAAATTGAACCTGAGAAAACTGGACCTGAAAAGAATAAAATTGTTATGGTGAGAGCCAAAATTTGAAATGGTCCAAAAAAACAAAAAAAGAAAAACAACTGAATGCTAAATCAAGTATTTATTTATTGTACAACATATATGGAATAGAATTTCTCATAATATCAATAAAATGGAAATGAAAGCCAAACAATTTTTTTAGATGCCATCAGATAGCAAAAGATGATCAAGAAGCTAAATTTACTTAATGGATTTTGCTCCATAAAGTCATATTTTGACAAAAATTAATGGTTTTTTAATTCCAATCAAAATTATCTTATTTATAAACATGGAATCAAAATGTCCTTAGGGGCCCAAATAGCAAGAACAAGCTTTCAGTCAGTCACACTAGGCTGTCTTTATAAATGGTGCCCATCACTTGAGCAGCCACCCTCCTTCACAGTCAGGATTTATAGAATAATCAGAACACAAAATCCTGTGCCTGTTGGTGGAGGAGGGCATGTCCCCCACATTCCTCCAGCAACAACGTGCTGTTCCACCTTCCAGGGGAACCCCAGACGAGAATCACTGCTGAACTGACATCCTTTTCTTGACCTAAGTACACAACATTCCCCATGAGGGCAGGAAGAAGACGTTTGAGAAGCACTGCTTTAAATATTAAGACCTTCTCCTACCTCCTGGCATCTCTCCACCCTCCCCTCCCTGCCCTGAGTATTTAAACACAGGTGCCCTGCTCCCCAGCTATCGCTCTGGCCTACACAATCGCCATGGCTCATCTGGACTGCTGCTATAACCTCACCCGGCATCCTGTTTTCACTCTTGCCTCCGTACAATCGTTCTTCCTTCTGTAGCTGGAGAGATCTCTCAGAAACATAAGTCAAATTATGTTCCTCTGCTTAAAGCCATTCAAATGGTTCCCTGTTGCACTTAGAGTCAAGCATAAAGTCTTTATCCTGGTTTACAAAACCCTTTACATCCTGACCCTGACTCCTTCACCAGATACATCTGTATCTCCCACCCATCTCTCACCTCACCTTCCCGCACCGCCTGCCTTTCTTTGGTTCTGATTAATCCCCACGTCGGATTCTTTGCATTGGCAGTTCCCTCTACCTAGAGCACTGTGTCCACTGAAAGATCCTGGCTGGCTACTTCTCGACTTTCAGGTCTCAGCTTAAATGTCACGTCCTCAGAGAGACCTTTTCTGATCCCCATCCCCAACCCAAGAAACCAGTCACTACTGTTTCATCCTATTTTAATTATCTTCATTCACACCACATCTCCTATTTTGAGTTGTATGTTCATTTCTTCTCTGATCCTTCCATTATATGGTTAGGCTCCGTAAGGGCCAGGACTGATTTTATCTTGTTCACTAAATGTAATATATATCTGTGGACATGATAAATGGATAGATGGATGAACGAATGAGTAAATGAACAAAGGAAGTACCTTAAGGCCGCTAAAATTTTAGGAGCCAGTGTGCTGGGAATACCAAAGAGAAATGAAGGTAAGGTGATCTTCCTTCTCTGAACTCAAATCCCTTGCCCAAATCCCCCATTCCCTTAGGAAACCTGCCCTATCATCCTCTGAGCTTTTATAGCAGTAATTTACATTTATGGCTAACCCTTCATTCCAGAATGAAAGCACCTCCGTCACCATATTGCATCATCTTCCATATATTGCTCTGCCCCATGGCCCTGGATTAGATCTCCCCAACTAGAGTAAATTCCCTGCAGGTTTGGACTATATTTTTTGTGACCTTCAGATCCTAGTGGGCACTCAATAAATATTTCATAAACCAGAGGAGTTCAGGGTTGAAAGTGACCTTAGAGATCACCTTCCGGAAACTCCTGTACGGAGGTAAGAGAGCTGAGACCAAGAGACATGAAGTGACTTGCCCAGGGTTGTGTGGCCAGCCAGACACAGGACAGCTCCTCAAACCTCAGTGTCCTGTTTCCCAGGCCAGTATCTTTTCCACTGTGTCAGTGGAGACCTTGTTAGGCATACAGATTCCTGGGTGCCACCTCAGATCTGGGACAGGGCCCCAGAATCAGGTGCCCAAAGTGACTGTGGCAGTTGTGGCTCCAGGCGTCCAAAGATGGTGCTGTTTGTGTAACTTAATGTTAGGTGTAACTGTGTGAAATCTCCAACATTCAGGAGCTCTTGAGGTACAAAACAGCAATTTCATTTGGTTTGACTTAATAATAGTCTCTAAAACAAGTGTCAATTGTGACCGAGGAAAAGACCCAGAAAAGTGATGATAGCTATAGCTGAAAAAAATGTTTTTTGCAAGTCTGAGAAGGAGGAGAAAAAATAGACTCTGAAATGGAAATTTCAAGAAGACAGGGAGAGCTTCCTTTCCTGGACCAGAAGCTGCCTTGAGGTGCCAGGGAGGGTGTGGGTATCACTGGCCATAGCAAGTCCTCATCCCTGAAAAGGTTGTAAACAGTAAAGGAAGTCTTCAAAGGTTGTGTTTTTTGAGGGGCTTCTCTTGCCAAGGACCCCTTTAGGCCCTTTATGTAGACCACCTTGTCCTCACGACAGTCTCACTGGGTCAGTACTGTCATCTTTCCCGTTTTACAGATGAGGAAACCAAGACAGGGAGGGGGCAAGGAACTAGCCCAAGGTTGAGGATAGGAAGAGACGGAGACCCTGCTTTCACCCACTGCACTATTTTTTTTTTTTTTTTTTTTTTTTTTTTTTTTTTTTTTTTTTTTTTTTTTTTTTTGCGGTACGCAGGCCTCTCGCTGTTGCGGCCTCTCCCGCTGCGGAGCACAGGCTCCGGACGCGCAGGCTCAGCGGCCGTGGCTCGCGGGCCCAGCCGCTCCGCGGCACGCGGGATCTTCCCGGACCGGGGCACGACCCCGCGTCCCCTGCATCGGCAGGCGGACTCTCAACCACTGCGCCACCAGGGAAGCCCCCAGTGCACTATTTTGAAGATGGTCCAGGGAAGGTCAGATGACCATTCAGCACGGACTTTGAGAAACCACTTACAGCATGGAGTGGATAGTAGAATAAAAGACCTTTGAGGAAACTTCTGGGCCTGGAGTTTTAGGATTCCAGGATTCCGAGCGTGGTGTTCCGGTAGAGGAGGTCTCACCACAGTGTCTTTTTCCCCAAACACTCTCCTCTCAGCCCTCCACCTCCTGCCTCCTGGCCAGGTACACACTGCTGCTGGGGGGATGTACGGGGGTGGGTCCAGGACTTCGGGGTTCTGAGCTCCTGTTTATTATACACCTGCTATGCCCCGGGCCCGCTACAGGAAACGCGGTGTCTTACAAACTCCTCTGAACACCGCCGAAGCCGGTATACCTCCCATCCCGGCACCATTTTACAGACAAGGAGACTAAGTTACAGGAGAGGGGCCTGGCCTTAGCTGGTCAGTGACAGAGCCAGGATGGGAACCCGGGTCTGTCTGATTCCAGAAACTTGTGCTCTTTTCACAAAACCACAGAACGCCCATGAAATGCGGCTGCAGGCAACAGCTGTCTCTTCCCTGTTCTCTGTGTTAACATGGCCTGAGAGCTGAGGGGCGCTAAATGGGAGGGAAGGAGTCTTTAAATTCTTGGTCCTGACCGCAAATGGCACGTGCCTCCTGCAGCCTCCGGTCCCCACATCAGAGAAGCTGGCAACTCCGATATGCTTATCCCAGGCGGTGCCAGGTATATGCCCCACGGCACCCGAAAGCAGGAGGCAGGATAAGGAACATGCCTTTTCCAACTCTAACTGATCAGCAAACTTGATCACAAGAGTCTGTTGAGACTGTCTGACAACAACAGCAAGTAAAAGGAAGTCGGGATGCTCATTGAGCATTTAAAATCTAGCCCTGGCCCAGCCCCTGCCAAACTGTTCTTCTCTTCAGGTGAGGTTAGGGGGAGCACGTGCCGAGCTGTCAGCTCCCCCCGCTGCTGGGTGAGAAATGCTTCCCCCCAGGGCTCAGCTCAGGAAGCCGCTACATCCCCAGCCTCCCAGCTCGGGTTTCTGCCGTGCAGGGACAGATGCTGTTTCGTTTACTTGCTTTATAACGGTATCATTTACCTTGCGGGTTCCTTTGGCTGGTTTTTGTTTTATACGCTACAGGGGTTCTCAATTAGACTCTCTCCTCCGCCATCTGCTGATGCGAACTGTGGCATTCACGACAGCAGCAACACACGGGCTCCTTCCACTCTTTACTCAGAGCCAATGAGAAGGGATGCAGAGCCTGGCTCCAGACCAGAGTCGCTGTTTCCCCACTGCGTGGAGACCAGAGAGGACAGAGATGGTGAGGGTCTGAGTTTACTATCACATGAGAGAAGACACCCCAGTTCTGAGGCCAATTCACCAACTCCAGCTCAAGAGCCCCTCTCCAGCTGAGCTCTTCCTGACAAACCCAGGATCACCCCATCCACCTTTCTGAATGTCTGTCTAGCAAGGGCCGGGGCTGAGGAATCTCAGCTTTGCCCGTGGACCTGGGGGCAGCAGCCTACATGGGGTTGACAGGCCCAACATTTGAGCTGTTTTTCCCAAACTATGTTTTTCAGAAGGTTCATTAACAGATGTTCAATTTAAGTGCCCCTTGATCAAATAAAATGAAACAATTCCGCCCCCAGGTGTTTACCCAAGAGAAATAAAAATTTATGTCCACAGAAGCCCTTGTACACAAATCTCCATAGCAGTTTTATTCTTAACCACCTAAAACTGGAAATAACCCAAATGTCCATCAGCTGGTGGGTGGATTAACAAACAATGATACATCCATACCACGGACCACTACTTGGCCATAAACAAACTGCCAACGCACACAACATGATTGAACCTCAAAAAGCATTATGCTAAGGGGAGGAAACCAAAGACACAAAAGACTACTTACTGTAGATTCTATTTATGTGAATTTCTAGAAAAGGCAAAACTATAGTTATAGAAAAACAGACCACTGGTTGCCAAGGGTAGGGAGTTGGGGAAACAGATTGACTATAAAGGGTCATAAGAGAGCTTCAGGGGTTGATGGAAATGTCCTATATCTTGATTGTACTGTTGGTTACTAAGTATATACATTCGTCAAAACTCACTGAACTACACTCTTAAAATGAGTGAATTTTATTGTATGTAAACCATATTTCAAGAAGACCATTTTTTTCAACTAAACAGGTTGTTTGTGAACTTTTTTTAATGTTTTTTTAAAAGTCTTCTTTTAAAGACTTTCCAGAGCTTTTCTTGTGTTGATGTGCATTTTAAATCTTCAACAAAGAGATGTAAATATCCAAGGTTTTTCAAATTCACTTGACAAAAGATTTAATCAAAAGTTTTACAGAACACCAGTTAAAATCTTGAGGACACAGGTAGAGAAAATTGCACTAGAGAATTACTGATCTGGATAAAGCATTGCCCTCTCTTCACTGTCATCTTTAAAAAGTCAAACCCCCCTTAAGAAATGGAAGTACATTTCAGCAGG
>NW_006798383.1:4713152-4726562 GCF_000442215.2 Lipotes vexillifer | reverse complement strand
CAGGACATCTTTGTGGGAGTCCTGGTTGAGTAGGCAATTTCCTGCAGATTGGAGGGCCAGGTATTAGCATGAGTCCACTGGGTGAGGAAGATGGTGCTGAGTGGGGAAGCAGGAGCCGGAAGCCTGACTGGGCTCCCTGTACACTGTGGCCATTCATCCATCCATCCGTCATTCATCCTGTGAGGCACTCTGCGGCGTGCCAGAGAAACAGTCATGTAAGGTGCCCACCCTCCAGTAGCTCACAGCCTTGCCACTTCCGTTAAGAGCTGCCTGTCCCTGAGTCCCAGTGCCCGTGGGACCTTCTTGTGTGGCTTCTAATTGCCTTTTCCTAGCAGGAAAGGAGGATGCACATTCCTGTCTACCTTCCAAACAGAGTGGTCACCAGCTCTAACCAGCAGGTCATTCCAAGCTCACAGATCATCAGAAGGCATTTAGCACTGGCCCCAGAAAGTTCTGGCAGACGGCAGTAAAGGGAGAGAGTCATCCACCTCACTGCATCTCAAGCCACATGCAAATTCTTCCTACCCCTCGATTAGCCTACCTGTTGCACTGAGTCAGGGAAGAGCAGACAAGAGAGAGCATCGTGGAGAGAGCTGCATAGAACATGCCCACTCTGCTAAGTGTATGAGCCCTGGTCCAGCAAGCTCTTCTCTCGCTGCCTGTTTCCCTTCTGCATTCCTCAGGTCTCCCCAACATGGCCACCCAGCTCCTGTTCAGAAATAGCCATCTCCAGGGAAGCAGAGCACAGACCCAAGATTGAGACCCTAGTCTGCTCTTTCTAGAAACAGCTCCTAATTGCTGCACTATACTGCTAAGTTCCCTCCCCACCCTCACCTAGGAAAGAAGGCAGACACAGGAGTGTAACAGACTCTCCTCACCTCTTTCTGTATTCTCTTCACCTGGCTTGTCATCCAGCCACAAGAAATCCCTAAGCCTCCAAGGCTTAAGAGACAGAAGTGCCCAGGAGATGGAACCAGAATTGGTAACACACGACTGCCCTGATCTGCAGCTCCCCTGATTGCTCAAGGTTTAAAGAGCGCGCCCAGAGCCCCAGGAATACACTCTGAAAGGGAAAAGATTCTTGGAAACACACTGTGCTGAAGGGAATCTGTTAGATGTTTTGACTGCCCATCACTTTCTATACTGGGTTCTTGGAGAGAGCGCGTCACCTGCTCTGCAGGAGCTAAACAGTCATGCGCACTCCACCAAGCTCCGGGCTACAGGATCTTGCATAGGTGACCCCGGCTCCACCGTGAGATGCACCCATACCAGACCTCACCCAGGAGCCGGGACCATGAGGACTCCAGGATGGCACTGGGACATCCAGTTTCCAGCAGCAGGGTAAACCCCGTGGCCTCTTGTGTCTAGCACAGATGGCTCTGTCCTCACCAGTCTGGCCAAGACTCTGGAAACAACAGGTCTCCAAGTTTTCCTGGAGTCACTGGTTTTCCAAGGCTGATCCTGGAGTCTTCCTACAGCTCCCGCCTTAATATCCTTTGAGTAACTTCCATTGCTACTACATGATTGATACACTGTGTGTGTGCAACACCCATTGCCTCTAAACTAGCAGTTGTCAGACTTTTTGTTCTCAAGACCCCTTCACACTTTAAAACTTAAGGACCCTCAAGAGCCTTTGTTTATGCTGGCTACATCTACTGATATTTACGGTATTAGAAATTAAAAGTGAGACATTTTAAAAAATATATTACTTTATTTTAAAATAATAATGAAGTCATTACACCTTAACATAAATTCATAACATGTTAATATAAATTAGGTGTTTTATAAAAACTAACTATATTTTTCAGAAAAAATTAGTGAAATGAATGGCATTGTTTCATGTGTTTGCAGGTCTCGTTAATGGCTGGCTTCATAGAAGACAGCTGAAATCATCCATCTGCTTCTCCCTTCAATCTGTTGTTTTTCTATAAATTTATTTATTTTTGGCTGTGTTGAGACTTTGTTGCTGTATGCGGGCTTTTCTCTGGTCGCAGCGAGCTGGGGCTACTCTTTGTTGCGGTGCACGGGCTTCTCACCGCAGTGGCTTCTCTTGTTGTGGAGCACAGGCTCCAGATGCGCAGGCTTCAGTAGTTGTGGCACGTGGGCTCAGTAGTTGTGGCTCGTGGGCTCTAGAGGGCAGGCTCAGTAGTTGTGGCGCACGGGCTTAGTTGCTCCGCAGCACGTGGGATCCTCCCGGACCGGGGCACGAACCCGTGTCCCCTGCATTGGCAGGCGGACTCTCAACCACTGCACCACCAGGGAAGTCCCAAATCTGTTTTGATATCGCATGTCATGTAGACTTTGGATAACTCCATTGTCCATCATGACAGAGATTTAAAAAGACAAATGCCTCAGTGTTATTATAAAAACACATGTGAGCTCACATACCCCCTAAAAGGGGCTCAGAAACCCATGGGAGTTCCCAGGGTACACTTTGAGAATCACTAGTCTAAGCCTTTCAGATTTTCTTATGGGATTGATTGGCTGACTAAGGATCCACACTTGACCTTGTGAGGGAAATGACCATGGCCCTCTGGCATTGGTGGGAAGAGTGGGAGAGGCAGCAGCAAACCATTTGGACTGAAAGCAGGGCAACTGCTACCACCTCCCCAACAAGAACACACATTCGATGAGGGCAGGTGTGGACTCTGTTTTGTTCACTGCTCTGTCCCCGGATGGAAGAACCCCTAGTAGGCACTCAATAAATATGCGTTGAATGAATGAATAAAATAAATGCACGTGTGTATGTATTTCAAGGAACCTATTAAAAAAAACTTTAAGGAAGAAAGAAAACAGAAAAGCCTCGATGCTTTAGGTGATAAACCTCATCCCCTAGGAACACTCTGCTTTCCAGAATAACAACTAGACAGGGAGCACCTTGATGGCCGATTCTGTGACTCATCTGTGTTTCCTTAGCACCTCACAGGAGTCCACCACCTCACAGGCGTTCAGGGTAGTTGCATAAATGGCCACACAGTGGAGAGGTAACATTCGGGTAGGCCAGGTGTCTGCTGTGCATATCCTGTCATTGTAACAGTTTTCACGGTCATCTCCTGGAGGCGGATTCCTCAAAACCACAGCATCTGTGAGGAGGCCAAGGAGTTATCTAGTCCAGTCATTTTCAATTTCTTTTTTCATGACAAAATCGTTACTTCAAAAGGCATTTTCCACCACGCACCACAGGAGAAGTGGGGTTGTTTCAGACGAGGCAGAGCTCCATGGAATCAACCTCTTCATCGGCCCCTTTGCCGCCCCCCTCCGTCCCACCACCATGTAGCCCCCATCCCAGGAGCAGTCATCAGCTACTGCCCAGCCTGGACACGCCCAGGAGAGTTAAGAGTCTTGGCAGCTCCGAGCCCCTGCTTCCAGATGGGATAAAGCTCCACCTCATTCCCATCCCTGGGCTCCGTGAGCCACACCCCTGTGTCCTGTTTTGTTGCTTCAGCCAGTTTGAGGAAGGTTTTTGTCACTTGCAGCCAAAGCAGCCTTAATAAAGTTAGCCGATCTGTGTGGACACTCTCACATTCGCCCCCATGAGCGCTGCTGGGAGCCCGTGGGCCTAGGATGGAGAGGCAGCAGCAATAAAAACTCACGACCGACCGTGTAGCTGACCAGCATGTTCCCAGCCTGTAGGGCAGGGGTCCTTTGCCCTAAATGAAATCAAAGTTAACCCCCTCAGCTCTTTTCCAGCAAAAAAAAAGAAAGAAAAGAGGTGGGGGGGGGGAAAGAACTCTTTCATTCTGGGCAAGATCTAAATGCAATTATAACTTAGTAGATCCATGAGGAAACTGACAAGAGCCAATCCTTTGCACGAGGCATGCTCTGATTTCATGCCGACAAATTATTTTTTAAAGGGCATTAATATCACAAGCTGATGACTTTTAGCCCTGAGCAAATGATGCATTTTAATGTTTCTTTACACATAGCTCTCAGCCCAAGTGAAGCTGTCTTGGCAAAGCATTAGCAAACATTTACATTTCAAAACTCAACAGAAGTGTTGTTGTTAGGTTTTTCTTTCTTTTTCTTTTCATATAGGCTTGCACAGATAACTCATATTTCACATGCTAAGTGGTGTATAGCTTTCCGTTTCTAACCCCTGGCATACCTTTAGAAGATAGTGTGGCTCCTGGTTTTCAGGCCTACAATCTAGAGATTGATTTTTTGAAAGGGAAAAGGAAATACAGCGGCATCATCAAACACTATTACCTTTGTTGCAGGCAGGCTCTTTTTGAAATGGCAGTGTATTTTCAGATTCCTTTATTCCTCAGCACAGGCGAAGGCACCAGACATCTGGTGCTTTCTCCTGTCTGAGGGTCAGAGCAGGATCCTCAAAGAGCAAAGTCCAGTGGTTAGTGTTTATCTTTCCAGATGGAGCCAAAGCAAAAATGACAGTGAACCGGGGGGTGGGTGAGAATTAGAATCAATGAGGGGCAGAGGCTCATTTTCCTTTTTAATAGACGCAACTTGGTTAAGAGTCACAAAATTCGAAGTCTTGAGTGTGCAGTCAGTATCTGATGCATTTTAAGTCATCTTACGGTACAGTCTATGCTCTAGACCAAAGTGCCCCCTACTGTAAGAGTTTGAGCATGCAAACTCTGCAGGCAGAGAAGTATGGGTTCAAATCCCAGCTGAGCCACTCCCTGGCAGTGAAACCTTATACAAGTGACCTGCCCTCTAGAAGCTTCAGTTTATCCATCTGTAAAATGGGAATAAGAAGGCTGCCCACCTCATTGAGATACTGTGTTAAAAGCAAATGGGATGATTCGCGTGACAGGGTCCACAGAGGGCTTTCTCACTGTACACACACATCGTTCCTTCCCGAAAGAACCTTCCTGCCCGACGCTACTCCACCGCCTCCACTCCTGACCTTTACTCTCCTCCCAAGACTGGCTGTGCACCCTCGCCTCAGACCTTACAGCCTCGTCTCACACTTACAGCCTCGTCTCAGACCTTACAGCCTCGTCGCACACCTTACAGCCTCGTCGCACACCTTACAGCCTCGTCTCACACCTTACAGCCTCGTCTCAGACCTTACAGCCTCGTCTCACACCTTACAGCCTCGTCTCAGACCTTACAGCCTCGTCGCACACCTTACAGCCTCGTCGCACACCTTACAGCCTCGTCTCACACCTTACAGCCTCGTCTCACACTTACAGCCTCGTCTCAGACCTTACAGCCTCGTCGCACACCTTACAGCCTCCTTCAATAACCTTGCAAGCTAATCATTCAGAGAAACAAGCTAATTAAAGCAAACATTGTGCTAAAATGGGATTTCAGGGATGGTTGTACAACAGTCTACAGTTACTAAAACTCGCTGAACTGTACATGCACAGTGAGTTTTATGGTAGTGAATTAGACATCAGTAAAAATAAACAACCAGGCCAGGAAAGTTAGCAAGCTTCCAAAAGGTTAGCTGACGAAGATTAACAAATGGTTTGAAATGGCCCCCATACGTCTGAGAGTTATGATGGAACTCAAACATTCTCAACTCCTCACGTCCTTTAAATAAAGGGGGCCACCTGACACGCACACTTCTCTCCCTTCACGCCTCGGCTTTGTGCCTAATGTTGGGACAGCTGATGGTGAATCTTTGAGGCAGGAGTCCCACCTCCTCCCCCCACCCCCTAGAGGAAATGTGCTACCAGGCTCTCTGCCCACCTTTCCTTCCCCAGGTGACACTGATTGGAAGGAACTCAATGAATATGAATGGCACTGGGGAGATGCTTACCAGGAAACCCAGAGCCAGGAGTGATCTTGTTACTGAGCTGGGGGAAGGCTTGTGAAAGAAAACACAATCCATTCTACCTAATGTTCACTCACCCTGACAGCTCATCTCTCCTACACACTCATTCCCCCAAATATTTACCTATCTCGCTTCCTCCCTGGGTACACAGTGGGCCCTAACCAGCTTTAACGCAGATGACATTCATCCTGAAAAAGGTCTTTTGCGGCGATGTGTGCACTCTGTTATTTTGGGAGTGGCAGACATGGGGACAGGGCTACAGGATGGCTATTTAGAGTCCCCAGGGCATCCTTCAGGTGCAAAATGGTCTGGCCCCTCTTCATTTTCCATCTCTGTCCCACTGAGGTGGGCACGATGCAGCCCGCATTGAGGTGACCATAAAAGGAGGGAGAGGACAGCCCCCCCAGATGCCTGCAGAGGACCAGTTTTTTCACCCCTTTAGTAGCTACCAATGGCTCTCCTTTCTCCTCTGGAGCCACTACCCCGGTCTCTGCTCCCTGCACGAAATTGCACCTTGGACTCCACTTCCCACTTCCCAGGGCTTTGCTCCTTGCTCACATCCTACCAAGTGTTCTCAGGATAAACAAAGTACAATTTCTGACTGTGGTTTTCCCAACAAATTTAACATAAGGCAAAGGAAAAACACAAGGAGTATCCCCATAACAACCCAGGAGGGACTTCCCTGGTAGCGCAGTGGTTAAGAATCCGCCCGCCAATGCAGGGAACATGGGTTCGATCCCTGGTCCGGGAAGATCTCACATGCCATGGAGCAACTAAGCCTGTGCGCCACAACTACTGAGCCTGCGCTCTAGAGCCCGCGAGCCACAACTACTGAAGTCCGCGCTCCTAGAGCCCAACAAGAGAAGCCACCGCAATGAGAAGCCCACACACTGCAACGAAGAGTAGCCCCGACTCACCACAACTAGAGAGAACCAGTGCGCAGCAACAAAAACCCAAAAAATAAATAAATTTATTTATTTATTAAAAACAAAAAACAACCCAGAAAAGGAGCTGAGATGGACAGATTGGAATCACCCTTGCTGCGGTAGGGCCAGCTTTGGGCCAGCACCATCGATGTGGATCGTCAAGATAGTTAAGTGCTCAGAGAGCCATTCAGGGCCCAGCCTCCAACAGGGACCTTGATTTTATCTCCTACCCACATATATTAAGGAACGAAGGCCAGCAGACTTCTGCAGAATGGAGAGCAACAGAGAATCCACCAAGGACAGGACAGCAGACACACAAGATGAGCCCGGGCAGCCCACGGATGTGTCCTACCTGCTGACTGGATAGGTTTTGGTGGGGTCTGGTTTAAGGATGCCCTAACACGCCCATATCCAGATAATCTCCCATCCCATTTTCTTTTTAGGGTTTTTCTGCCTGAACAGAACAATCCTGTACCTTGGTTTTCTGAAGCCACTCTGCAAATCTCAGGGCCCAGAAAGAACTTCTGGCTTCCTCCTTTCAGGCCTCAGGTGTTCTCACACCCTGCTCTTTTGAAGCACATGCAGGTCCAGTGCTTTCAGCATCTACCTGAGCTAGAATTCACCACCACGCAAGAGGATCCCTCATCCATCAGAAGCTGTTTTGTTGGCCGTCCAAAATGAATCAGATGCAGATGCAAAGCTTAGCTTCCTTACCCCTCATCAACTGCTCACACATTAGATTATTCTGCCCCAGAAGGGCCAGTCTGAGAAGAGAAAGGACTTTGCTAACTCTGCCCGTAGAAAGGATCCCAGGAAGGTTTCCCTAGTTTTCTCTGTCTAAACTTTCCTTCCCTGGGGGACTCCCCTATCAATCTACACCCACCTGCTTAGACCTCTGTCTGGCAGCCCTCTCCTCTCTCCAGCCAGGCCTCTCCTCTCAATAAAACTCCTCGCTCATGGGCTTTCCTGGTGGCGCAGTGGTTGAGAGTCCGCCTGCCGATGCAGGGGACACGGGTTCGTGCCCCGGTCCGGGAAGATCCCACATGCCGCGGAGCGGCCGGGCCCGTGAGCCATGGCCGCTGAGCCTGCGCGTCCGGAGCCTGTGCTCCGCAACGGGAGAGGCCGCAACAGTGAGAGGCCCGCGTACCACAAAAACAAAAAACAAAAAAAAAACCCTCGCTCAGCCTTCTGATCATCAGCTCATGATGAGATGTAGCCCCTAGTGAGCCCCTCTGACCAGGTCTGTCCTGCCTTTACCGACACCCCAGCCCCCATTCCCTGCACCACTACCACCCAGAACCCTCTGATCAGGGGGCGTGGCAGCCCTCACTGGAATCCCAGGGTCCAGCCATACACCCCCTTCTTTCTCCTTACTGGTGAAAATCCCCACCTAGACCTGGGCATTTAGCTCCCACCCTGTTTGTGAAGGCGCCAATTACTCTGTTCATCAAGTGCCCCTCCCGCAGATCTCACTAGCCAATCCAGCTGCGCAGCTCCACGAATGCCCAGTGGCATCACTGCACACGCCCCAGGGCCGGAAAACAGCACTGATCCCGCCCAACTCAGCCCTCCCACGGCCCTTCTTCTCAATAGATCTCACCCCCACCCACCCAGGGTCCAGGCCCAGACCCGAGTGTCATCCTCGACTCCCGACCCTCGCTCACCCACCATGGTGACTCTCCACCAGTGGGTCCTCCTGGTCCTGACTCCAAAAGAGGTCCCGAGTCCACATGCTCTTTCTTCCCCACCCTAGTGTCTCTGAAATCGGCAACAGCCACTCTGATGTGTCCACGCTCTGCTCCAGCATCTGTTCCTGCAGAGCAGCCAGATGTGGAACAGGGCACACCACTGCCTCCCTGGCTGGAAAGTCCCCCGCGACTCCCACAGCAGCCTCCCTCCCATGATCCACGTGGTCCCGCTAACCCTCAGCCCACCTTTCAGACTTAACGTCCTACCACACACTCGGTGAACGACTGATTGAACAAATGCCTGCTTCATATACGTTACTCTCCATCTTCCTTTGCTTCTTAAGGAAAAATTGAAACATTCCCAGGGCGCCTCACTGTGGTTCTATCACCTACGCCACCCAGCAGCGTTTGCCCACCTCTCCAAACAAAGTGAAAACTAGGGGCATCACCTCCGCTGTCCAGTCACAGTGTTCTACCTGGGGCTTAAGCTTTACCTTCCAACAACATCCCTTTTTCTAAGTTCACACTATTTTCTAATTGTGTCCCTATTCCCTACCCAGCAGAAAACGCAGAAAAGTTAAGGCACGCGGAAGTAATGGAAACTCTTTGGTGCCCCCCTGTGGTCACGGATAGTTAGCCGGCTGAGATGTGCTCAGAAGAATGCTGGCTTTTCTGCTGCTTTCGAAGGTAGAGAAGGCTGCTTTGGGGACTCTGCAAAGGAGAGCCTGAGGCTGGAGAGGGAAGTATTTCCAGGCGCCAATCCTAGAGATATACATCTACCATCCACAGGGGGAGGAATCCAGATCAAAATGCTTTCCAGCCAGTTTCTCTGAGTCTCCGATTCCTGTTTGCTAATATAGGTGTAATAATCCCTGCCCAACCATCCTAGTAAGTGTGCAGTGAAGCTACCACGAGATCAATCACCTGCACTTTTTTGGGGGGTGTGTGTATATACGTGTGTGTGTATAGATATGTCTATATATTCCAGTACTCAATCTTGATACATTCTAAAATGCTTCTCCTGGCCCAGCATACTTGCCTCTTCATATGAGCTCTCTGTAATCACCAAAGGAGTCAGGCAGGATGGAGTGGAGGATATAGTTGAGATAACGTGTGTCTGACAAAGAGGTGCCCATATGCCACTCGTCATACAAAAAAGTCCTGGAGAAAATGTCAGTAACAAGGCATTGCAAGTGGTGAAGCAGAAAGGTGGGCGTGTGTTGTTGTTGTCCTGGGGAAATTCAGGGGCAGATGCTGGGTTCTGACATTTGCAAAGGAACAGGAGCCCAGGTGGAAAGCCAAGTAGCTCTGATTAAGAAAAGTAACCCTAATCTCCAGCCCGTTTAGAGTCCCTACCTTCAAAATATTCATCTTTGCACCCCTGGAGCCTATTAAAGTATTTGACACCAAACAGGTACTTAAGAAGGAGGGAGTGCATGAATGAGTGAGTGAATGAAAGAATAAATGAATTTGACTTTGAGCGAATATGTGCAACATCTACAAGCCTCTAGCTCTGAAGCTCCTTTACTTTCTAGTCCTACCCGAGCCCCGGAAGACCCTGTTCTCGTCCCCTGTAAGCCTGAGCTTCTTTCTCTCTCTTATTTTGAGTAAAGTGGGAAAAGGGCATGGCTGATTTTGTCATGATTGCCTGAAGTCTTTAAATCCCTCTCTCTGCACAGCTAATTTTGCACTGTCTTCCCATCACATTGCCTTAGTCTGAGTAAAGAAAATCTGCCTAATTAGAACAGTAAAAGTGGATAACTTTTTCCCTCCAAACCAATAGTTCTTAACTCTGGCTGAACATTAGAATAAGCTGAGAAGCTTATGTACTGACACACACACACACACACACACACACACACACACACACACCAATCCCTGGGCCCCATCCTAGAACAATTATATTGAAATCTCTAGGGGTCAGAGCCTGGGCATCAGTATTTTTCCAAAGCTCCCCACTTGCATCCAGGGTTAAGAATCACTGCAATGAATGAGCCAGCCCTTGCCCAGAGAGCACAGACTCACCAATGATTCAGGATGCAACGGCAGCCTTTAATGTTACCTTCCTAGCACCCTGAGACCCAGGCCAGGAAGAAAGGGAGGATCCCAAGCCTAGGGCTGGTAAAGAGATCCAGTTCTCACCCCTCCCCGGGCACCAATCTCGTTGATGGCCAAGAGGGGGATGGGACCCCAAGCGACTAGATCTGCCTTGTCCAGCTTAGAAATTTAGGAGTAGGTTCCAGCAGGTGTGATGGCATCAGCACAGGCTCCAGTGTGGCCCTGCCAGCTTAGGGTGGCCTGCAAAGACAGCCATGGTCACGGTGAAGGTGGGGGGGGGTGTCTCCTTTTTATGGGACTAACTGGATGGAAACTGGGCTTTCAATGAAAATAACCCGGCATTCAGGGGTTGCTGCATGAGGAACCCACTAGTCATTTAAAATCATGTTTTCCACAGCCAGTCACATATTTCAAACACAACACATGAACCTCAGTTCAATCTGCTGCACTGTAATTTCTTGCTTTTTATTTAGGGCCTCTGGGCCTCAACTAATTTAAGGGACAATCTGGTGATGAAAAGGAGACCATCTTCTTACAAAAATGTCATTAGCCTAAGGGACTACATCCCAAATTTGGAGCACAATTGAGACTTTCCAAATCTTACCTACACTTTTGGAGTCTTTTAAAGTTATGCACCTGAGCCATAAAAAAACAAAGCCTGTCTACTAAGTAGCAAATCATGGTGGTATCCATCTCTTCTATTCTCCACTAGACCATTTGTTCATTAAACGTCTCTGTGCTCTTAAACATTAGACGGCCGCCTTTGAAACCATGGAATAAACATAGCACGATTCATCCCTTTGCCATGTTCAAACAGTGATTTGACCACGTTCCGCTGGCTCTCAGTGAGAACAGCAGTCATCGGATCATCAATAAGCCCCACACTGAGATCAGAAGTCCCACCCCAGGGACAGGGTACCAATCGCTTGTCACAGGTGGATGGGAGCATTGCCAGGCTGGCCCTTCTGCATCTAATGGAAACAGGGGGGAGAAGACCATGTTTTAGGGCTCCCTGCAGGCAGCTCTGACCAGCAGGCCAGGAAACTGGAGGTGCTGACTCAAAGGGACAGAAGGCAGAGTGACATTGACCTTGATTGCATCACCTAGATCCAAGCAGGTACTCTGAGCTGGTCACCCTGGGGTGCCCCACACAGGGCGGAGGCCTTCAGAGGAACTTGTGTCCATAATGGAAGGGAAGTTATGGCAGCTAACCCTGGCTTTCCAAGGGCTCATCCCTGGGAGCTGCTGCCTGCGAAACAGCCCATGTATTCAAAAGGCCCTGACTTTCCCTTGCCTCACCCTCAGCCCTCATGCTCACCGCGTGCCCCTCTGTCCTCAACAAGTGCTTGCCACACGGAGAACACTCAGTAACTATTTATAATGAAATTCCTAAAGAGCAAACAAGAAAGCCTCCATTAAAAAGCTAACCCGTAAGGTAAGAGGACAAAATCCAGGACAGATCCTCCTCTTTTTTCAGAACTTTTGTTCAGAACTCTTCCATTCATTGTAAGTGCTCGTTCCTAGACACCACTACCTTGATGGGCCTTTTCCTGCCCCCTGCAGAGTGAAGAAAAGAGAACAGAAGGTGCTTTTGGAAGGAGTCTGAGATTCTTAAACGAATCCCATTCTTTGGTAGAAGAGAGAATTGAAAGGCAGAGAATTAGAGAAACCTACACAGAGAAGGCTTTCAATAAATGTTGGTTCGGTGAATAACTGAACAGCTCTGTTGCACAGAACATGCCAAGAGCTCCCCGTCCAGTGCCCTGTCCATATTAGCACCCTGCAGGGAAGCAGCCTTCCTACTCAGATGCTTGGGTCCTTTGAGCCTACAGGTTTCCACTGGAGCCCACTCCTAAGTGCCATCCTGGCTTGATGAGGCAATGTTTCCAGTCAGCCGGGGAGACAGCTGAATGTAACGTTGCCTGTGGGGAACCAAGGCACTCTGGGCACTTGAAGCAAAGGGAAACAATCTCAGGATTGGCCTATGCTGAGTGAGGCGTGAAAGAATGGGCTGCTGGAGGGGGTGGGCAGGGGTTATCCCCAGCCGTCCTCCAGTGCTGACTACCTGCATGACAGTGGATACGTTAGGTCACTTCTTCCCGCAGACACAGTCTGCAGTAGTGTCTCCCCAAGTATGCTCGCCAGAACACTCCCTGTGGGCCGTGTGATGCTGTCCTGTAAAAGTGTTCTGGGAAACCCTGCTTCTTCCATGCCGGTCCTTGTCTTGGTGGCGTAAGGCTCTGAGCCTTCCTGCAGCAGAGGAACGTGTTTCACTCAGTATTGTCGACCCATGTTTGCCCACGCAACCTTTTTTCTGGGAGCATCTCAAGGGCAGCTAGTTGGGTGAATGCTAGGGTCTAGCGGTGGTTCTCAACCAGGGGCAATGTTGCCCCCAAGGAACGTTTAGCAGTGTCTGCAGACATTTTGGTTTGTCACAATTGGAAGTGTGTGTGTGTGGTGGGGGGGGCGGTTTGCTAATGGCATCCAATGAGCTGAGGCCAGGGATAAACACCCCACCATACCTAGGACAGCCTTCTACAACTAAGAATTGCCCAGTCCAAAATATCAATAGTGCCAAGACTGAGAATCCATGGTCTATAGCCATTTCTACATTTTCTCACCATTCACTCTCTTGTTCATGTCTGGTAACCAGTCCAGCTCTGCCTCCCTTGGTTCACCCACATGCCATCCTACTACCCACCCCAGAGCCTTTTCTCATGTCTCATCCCGCTTGATCTTTTGCAGCACTTAGCATTGATGAGCTCCATGTTGTTCTTGAAACTCTTTCCTTAGTTTCTAAGACCTTCCTCCTGGTTCTTCGTCAGCCTCTAGGGCTTTCCTCCCCTCGTCCGTCCATGTAAACCAAGGATCCACCAAGGATCTTCCTCCAGCCCTCTTCTCTCTTTTTTTTTTTTTCTTGCGTTATGCGGGCCTCTCACTGTTGTGGCCTCTCCCATTTGCGGAGCACAGGCTCCGGACGCGCAGGCTCAGTGGC
>NW_006798383.1:4703198-4712897 GCF_000442215.2 Lipotes vexillifer | reverse complement strand
TTCCCTAGATGACCACATCTCAATGACCACAGAAGCCAATGACAGCTTCTATGTGGCAAGCTTCCGGGGGAACAGGGATACAGAGATGGATAGGAGATGGTTTCTGCTTTTTAAGAACTAATTTAGAATGGAAAAAATGTTTATTTGTTCAATAAAGTACCTACTAAGTGTCCACTGTGTGCCAGGCACAAAAACAGGCATGGTCCCTGACCACATGAAATTTACTCTAGTGGGAGATAGAACCAAATCATCACATGGACAAATGTTAAATTGCTTCTGAGGTAAGTGATGAGGTACCTGGTAAAAAGTTCCTACCACAGGGAGATGGAACCTGGTGAGTTTGTCAGCAGAAGTTCAGACAACGTGGCACTTGAATTAAGATTTGAGGAATGAATGGAGTTGCTGATGAAGACATGACTCAGTGTTCCAGGCAGTGAAAACAACTTGCACCAATGCTCTGTAGCAAGGAGACATATGATGGACCAGAGTGCTGGAGCCAGGGGCGTGATGAGGCGAGTCATGCCACGTGAGGTCAGCAAGATCCAGACTCTGAAGGGCCTTGCAGGTCTTGTAAAGGCAGTTTTGGATTTTATTCTCAGAGTAATTGGAGGCCTTGAGGGTTTTATTGAGGAGAAGTGGGAAGGTAAGGTGACATAATCAGACCTATTTTTAGAAAAGGTTACTATACTCCTTGGAGAATGGATTGAAAGGGCCACAGTGATGTGGGCTGACCCAGACAAAGCTACCATTTATATAACCATAGAGTAGAGCTGGGAATTGGGATCTTATGTCATCACTAAAGATGAAAATCACATGTAATTAATATTATCCTCAAAAATCCCTTATTAACCATTAAAAGTCAGTAGAGTGACATCTTCCAATAAATCCAACCCAGTCAGTATTGGAATATGTCACCAATTCTTTGATGGGACCCCAGATGATGTAATTACCTGTGTTTAGGGACACTATCATAGATTAGATAAGAAATAGCTAGAGACATAGATGATAAAAAGATAGCGAGACAGACAGGCGGATAATCTTCAACCACAGGATTGACAGCCAGGATGGAGAGATGCCCACATTCCTGGAAGCCTGCAGACACTGAGCCTGAACAGGGAATGGCAGATCCACACCTCTGACCTCACACTCACTCGAGGGCAGAGTGTATTAGTCTGCTCAGGCTGCTGTAACAAAATGCTACACAGATGGATTGATTTAAATAACAGAAATTTATTTTCTCAAAGTTCTGGAGGCTGGAAGTCCAAAATCAAGGTGTTGGCAGGTTTTGTTTCTCCTGAGGTCTCTCCTTTGGCTTGCAAATGTCTGCCTAATTTCTTCTTCTTATAAGGACACCAGTTAGACTGCATGAGAGCCCACCCTAAAAGCCTCATTTTAACTTAATCACTTCTTTAAAGACCCTATCTCAAAATACAGTCACATTCTAAGATGCTGGGGATTAGGGCTTCAACATATGAATTGGGGGGGGCAGGTAAAATCTTTCTTCCCTCCTTTCCCCTTCCCTCTCCCTCTCCGTGTCTGTCTCTGTCTCTGTCTGTCCCTGTCTCTCTTTCTCTCTTCATCAGGTAGAGTTGAGTTTCCATAAGGTCAATGCACACACCATCAACACGAGATGTTTCAACACAAGATCTATGCTGAGTAGATGGCAGGTACAGTAAATATGTCAAGCTCAGAGGATAGTGAGCTCATGGAGAGCTGAGACGTTCCACTGGCGGGCAAGAAGGGAGTGGGGCGTTTCTGAGAGCACCTTCGGACAGATACCTGGGAAAGGAGTAGACATCTTAACAGAGGGCACAGGGCAAAGAGAAGCATGAATCCTGAAGTGGTCAAGATGTGCCCAGATGTGTGCTGAGCAGCTAGAGTGGCTGAAGGTGGCAGAGGGTTCACACCATGGAAGCAGGAGAGTGAGGAGAGCTAGCGGGCTGGAAGTCAGCTTAAGTCAGAGCTTGGAGGAACAAGAACGCTAGAACAATGAATATGGACTTTACCCTGTAGATGCTGTAAAGCCAATCAAAACTTTAGAGTCTAGGAATGGCACAGTAAGGGAGGAGAGAGGCCCGCTTAATGCAAGAGATCAATCAAAAAGATAGCATACAGTTGCAAATAGCTAGAGACTTGGGGGTGACATAAGACTTCCCGCAATATCCTGCTCACAGTCAAGGTCAAAAAGAGTTACTATGATCTCAGTCTGAATACCCTCCCCCCAAATACCAGAACCATCACATGACTCACCAGCTTCAAGCCACTAATCAAAGTACAAAAACCAACCTCATGCCAACAAAAATCAATTTGTCTTTTGCCCTTTGCTTTACAAATGATCTAAATTTTCCGAGTGCAGTAGAAGAAATAAGGTAACTTTTCCAAAAAGATTATTTCATGCAAGAAACAGTCTCCTTTTCAATGAAGTTTTAAACCATTCTCCCTGGTTTCTGAATTACACTACTCTCCGAAGATATATAAATATCAGGTAGCAGTTTTATTTCCTGTGAGTGGGGAGCTTTTGTTTAACAAGGAGGAGAGAGGCAGCGTGATGGACTTTTGGAGATGAAGAAAGGTCTATTAGATCATCTCGGCCATCTCGCTGGGCCTGCTCAAGATTGCCCCCAGCTCCACTGGCATACTCACTGCCACTCAGGCTAGTCCAGTTTTAAACGATTTAAGGGTAATATATTAAAGGCTCATGACCAGCTATAAAGAGCTGCTTCTTTCTGAGACACTAACGAAGCCTTGGCTGTAATTTTAGATGCATGCTTATCCCACCAGAGGTCGGGGGGCACCTTGCTGTCCTTCAGGCTGTATCACGCCAGGGCCACGGCAGTCACACCCATCTGGACTGTAGTCACCCTCCAAGAAAAAGTACAAATGCCATGTGCATTTATCAACACTCAAAAGCAACCCTGAGCTGTATGCATTCTTACTACCCCTAGCAGTCAGTACAGATGGGTTTCAAAAGGAACAGAATGGCCCTAATTTTTATACAAGGTGGGTTGCACACTGCAAGAAGCTGGTCTTGGGATGGCAGGGTGGAGTGGGGCAGACCTAGTCACCTCTTCCTCTTCCCCAGCAGGAGTGCAAGTTATCTCCACTGAGTTCCAGGAGTAATCCACCTCAGGACCGGGGACCCCAGAACTAGGAATATCCTAAATCCCATAAACTGTTGCTCCACCTTAGGCCCATAGGATCAAAATGATCTGAGTACATTTCAACCATCTGAAAGTCTTGGCGGCATGGTCCAGGCTTAGAAATAGAGGGGCAGATGAAAAGAAATGGGGTGACTCAACCAACAGAATAGAGGCCATCACCAGTCTCTAAACAAGTCTTTAGAACTATAATAATCATCACTAAATTTAGCAAGCATTTACTACACTCCAGACGCACACATAATTTCTCCTTTTATGGTACATTCTTGGGTACTTACTATTATTATTCTTATTTTACAGCTAGGGTAACTGAGGTTTAGAGCAGTTAATTCACCCACCCTTATTTTCATATCTGTCTTCCCCACTCATTTAATCGGCACTGTTGGGGCCCCTCATAGACTTGCTGTCATTACTCTTCACTTGGGTCATTGTGGCACTGGCATCCCTTGATGTGCACACACAGAAAAGCCTGGGATCCCTGATGTGGGATTCATTTACTACAAGAGATACTAAAAGTCACATCTCTTATTAATTCCAACAATGTCTTCTTTAATAATAACTCCAAGAGAAATTTCTTCCAGCCTTAGTACCTAATATAGCTGCATGTCTACTGAGGTCTGTTTTTACCTTCAGGCATTACAAAAAAATATAAGCAATGGTATTTCCCTTTTTGCATTTGCAAATAGGGAACTCTGGGACAAATTTCTATCCCACCTCTGTTAAAGTGTGTAAGACATTAAGCCATATATTGGGGATAATAATATTGCTCCTGGTTTTGTCTTCTTTCTTCTTTCATTCTTGTCCCCTCTGCCCTCTTTCCTCACTTAAAACTATTTTTCTCTCCTTGGCACTATATGCACTTTTATAAGTCACCACAAGCAGTTCTTAAAGTGAGATGAGATATAAATATATTTTAAAACCAAAAGATCTGGAGGTGTGTATGTCTTGTGAAAATGCAAAACTTCACCCAGCTTTATACTTATGAATTAGCTTGTAAAGAAGCAAAAATGGTGGAGTAAGTAGCTCTAAGAGCCCATCCCTCTACAGAAACATCCAAAAATCAAGAAAAGATGTCTAACTCAACTTGTCAGAACTCTGAAAAACACTCCAAAGTTTATAGCAAACAAGTCAATTCTGAATCAAGAAAAGGAGACTTTAAAAGTGTAGGAAAGCTCTGTGACTTGTTGGTTGCCCTGACCTCTTCAGCTTGGCAGCGAGTGGTCTTGAAGACATTAACCCGTATTCCTGTTATGGGACCCTGACCCCTGGTTCTGAGGCAAGAGAATAGGCCTTATTCACAAGTAACCATGTTGGTTCCAACCTATCTGGGAGCTACCTGAAGACTCATGCAAGGTGTATGTCTTTGTTTAGCCTATCTTGGAACCACTCAGGGTGGAAAACACAGTGGGTATTCCTCAAAAACATGGTAAGGTAAGTGAAAACCCTGTAGATCCCTGAGGCATATAATAGAGCGCCTAAAGCCCAGGAAGAAATGCTGGGGAGAGAGTTTCTTTGAGAAATTCAGGTCAAAAGCTCCTATGTATAGGGGCCACCTACCCATGTAAGAAATCCACACAAATGCCCAGGGTAGAATGTGTGCTCAGAAAAGACCTGCGAAGACCCTAAGCTTTGCCCCCTGGATGACCTCTAAGTTTCCTGTAGGCAGGAATTGAAGGCTAAGGCAAAATATTTAAACGACTTGATTAAGAATTGAAGGAGTTCCCCAGTATAGAGCCCAATCTCCAAAGATTGGAAGAGATTTTAAAATTTGATCCTTCTGGGGTTTTTTCTTTTTCTTCTCTCTCTGTCTCTCTCTCTTTCTTCCTTCCTCTCCCTCTGACTCCTGGTATTCAAGGATATCTTTCTCAAAACAACCAGCTGAATGCAAGCAAAAGGAACAGAAACTTCAGAGACCACACATGACAAAAAATACAGACTGCAAAAATAGTTTAGAAAAATTGCTAAACCAATAACTAGAGTCTACAGAAAGCAGAAAAAAGAGGATGAATTTGATTACAGAGTTCCTACAATACTGAAAGGTCCAGTTTCCAACACCAAAATTAGGAAGCATGAAAAGAAATAAGAATGGAAAAATAAATAAAAATAATGGTAACTGATCCTGAGGAAGCACGGACATTGGAATTACTAGACAAAGACTTTAAATCACCTGTGTTAAAAATGTTCAAAGAGCTAAAGGAAATCAGGAGAATTATGAACACATAGAATATAACAATAAAGCGACAGACATTATTAAAAGGTGCTAAGCAAATTCTGGAACTGCAAATATAACTGAAACCAAAAACTTACTGGAGGGTTTTAATAATAGATTTTAGCAAACAAAATAAAAAAATCATTGAACTTGAAGATAGGTCAATTGAAATTTTCCAGTCTGAGGAGCAGGGAAAAAAGAATGCAGAACAATGAACAGAGCCTAACAGATCTGTGGAAAACATAAGTGTAACAACATACACAATCAAAACAGCATGTTTTTGGCACAATAACAGATATATGGATCAATGGAACAGACTAGAGAGCCCAGAAATAACCCCACACACCTACAGTCAATCAGTCTTCAGCAAAGGAGGCAAGAATATCCAATTGAGAAAAGACAGTCTCTTCAGCAACGGGTGCTGGGAAAGGGGGACAGTATCATGTAAATCAATGAAGTCAGAACACACCCTCACACCACACACAAAGATAAACCCAAAATGGATTAAAGACTCAGGTATAAGACATGACACCACAGAACTCCTAGAAGAGAGCATAGGCAAAACATTCTCTGACATAAATTGTAGCAATGGTCAGTCTCCCAAGGCCAAAGAAATAAAATCAAAAAGAAACAAATGGGGCTGAATCAAACTTATAAGCTTCTGCACAGCAAAGGAAACCATAAACAAAACAAAGGACAACCTACGAAATGGGAGAAAACATTTGCAAACGATGAGACCAACAAGATCTTAATTTCCAAAATATACAAACAACTCATACAGCTCTTTCTCTCTATATATACGTGTGTGTGTGTGTGTGTGTGTATATATATATATATATATATATATATATATATATATATAACTTTTTTATATATATAAAACTCAATCATAAAAATGGGCAGAAGACCTAAAAAGACATTTCTCCAAAGAAATACAGATGACCAACAGGCACATAAAAAAGGTGCTCAACATTGCTATTACTAGAGAAATGCAAATCAAAACTACAATGAGGTATCACCTCACACTGGTCAGAATGGCCATCATCAAAAAGCCTACAAGTAACAAACGCTGGAGGGGGTGTGGAGAACAGGGAACCATCCTCCACTGTTGTTGGGAATGTAAACTGGTGCAGCCACTAGGGAAAACAGTATAGAGGTTCCTTAAAAAACTAAAAATGGAGTTATCATATGACCCAGCAATCTCACGCCTGGACATATACCTGGGAAAGAGGAAAACTCTAGTTCAAAAAGATGCATGCACCTCAATGTTCATAGCAGCACTATTTACAATAGCCAAGACATGAATGAATAAAGATGTGGTGTATATACACACACACACATATACTTACATACACATTGGAATACTACTCAGCCATAAATAAAGAATGAAATAATGCCATTTGTAGCAACATGGATAGATCTAGAGATTATCATACTAAGCTAAGTAAGTCAGAAAGAGAAAGACAAATACCATATGATATTACTTACATGTGGAATCTAAAATACAATACAAATGAACATATCTACACAACAGACTCAAAGACATAGAGAACAGATTTATGGTTGCCAAGGGGAAGGGGGGTGGGGGAGGGAAGGACTGGGAGTTTGGGATTAGCAGATACAAACTATTATATATAGTATGGATAAACAAGGTCCTACTGTGTAGCACAGGGAACTATATTCAACTTCCTGTGATAAACTATAATGGAAAAGAATATATATATATGTATGTGCATATATATATATATAAATATATATATATATATATATATATCTGAATCACTTTGCTGTACTCCAGAAATTAACACAACATTGTAAATCAACTATAGCTCAATAAATTATTTTTTAAATGCTGCTGGGACAACTAGATATCCAAATGCAAAAGAATGATGCATATCTCATATCATATACAGAAATTACTGTCTCATATCATATACAGAAATTACTCAAAATGTATCAACAACCTAAAACTCTTTGAAGAAAATTTAGGGATAAATCTTAAAGACCTTGGATTTAGAAATGAATTCCTATATATAACAACAAAAGTATGAACAACAAAAAATAGATTGGACTTCGTCAAAATTTTTAAACTTTGTGCCTCAAAGTACATTACCAAGAAAGTGAAAAAACAATGTACAGAATAGGAAAAAATATTTGCAAATTATGTATCTGATAGCTGTCTAGTATCCAGAACTAGACATAAAGAACTCTTAAGAGCTCAATAACAAAAAGACAAACAACTCAATTAAAAAGTGGGCAAAAGACTTGAATAGACATTTCTCCAGAGAATATATACAGATGAGCAGCAACAAACACATGAAAGGATGATCAACATCATTAGTCATTAGGGAAATATAAACCACAATGAGATACCACTTCACACCCACTAGGATGGTTATTAAAAGAAAAAAAACCAGGGCTTCCCTGGTGGCACAGTGGTTGAGGGTCTGCCTGCCGATGCAGGGGACACGGGTTCGTGCCCCGGTCTGGAAAGATCCCGCAGGCCGCGGAGCGGCTGGGCCCGTGAGCCATGGCCGCTGAGCCTGCGCGTCTGGAGCCCGTGCTCCGCAACGGGAGAGGCCACAACAGTGAGAGGCCCGCGTACCGCAAACAAACAAACAAAAAATAACCCCAGAAAATCAGTGTTGGTGAAGGTATGGAAAAACTGGAACCCCAAACAATTTAGTGGCTCCTCAAAAAGTTAATTAGAGCTACAATATAAACAAGCAATTCCACTACAAATTTGGATATATATGTTTGGTATAGATCCAAGATAATTGAAAACAAATACTGAAACAAATATATGTACTCACATGTTCATGACAGCACTAGTTCACAACACACAAAATGTAGAACCCCAAATGTTCTTCAATGGACGAATGCATAAAAAATTGTGACATATGTAGACAATGAAATACTGTTGAGCCACATATAGAGGAATGGAGTACTGACACCTGCTACAACAAGGATGAACCTAGGAAACATTATGCTAAGCCGAAGAAGCCAGACAAAATATCACATCTTGTATGATTCCATTTACATGAAATATCCAGAATAAGTAAATCCATAGAAACAGAAGGCGGATTGGTAGTTGCCAGGGACTGGGAGGGACAGAGAGATGGAGGTTAACTACTTTCTTTTGGGGGTGATGAAAATATTTCAGAACTACAAAGAGATGGTGGTTGCACAACACTGTAAGTGTACTAAATTCCACTGAATTATTCACTTTAAAATGGTTAATTTTATCTTATATGCCTTTCACCTCAATTAAAAAGAAAAAGTAAACCAGGTAAACCAATTCTTAAATTTTTAAAATGTATTCAAAAGACAAAGCTACCTGAAGGTAGAAGTCAAGTCTCACTCATCTTTATGTGCCCTCACCCCTTTGACCTTTAGCACAACCTGGCACATGAAGATAATGAACGGTATTGACCTGGATGAATAAATAATCTGAAGAAAAGCTATATATAAACTTTGGAGACTAGAAGTTCCATAATACCTTCCTTACTTTCGTCCATCCTTTAAAGTTTGTTTAAATGTTTCCTTAGATTTTCTTTTTCCAAACAAAGCAATACTCCCTAGTTGCTACAAGCCAACAACAGAAGTAAACAAAGAATTTCTACCACCTGCTCACCCCACACCCCAATCCTGCAGTCTCTGTACTCTCACAAACACGGGTTCCCGGTATTAACAGATTAACAATCTTGTGTGTATCGTATACTGTCCCCTTCATGCTTATTCAAATATCTCCCGAATGATGCATGCAACTCATCTTTCGGTTATAATCTTGGTATTAGTATTCCGAGAGTGACTTACTCCTGTGTGCTTTTATTCCTTCATCTCCTCCCCCAGATGATGGGGGCCAAGAGAAAATGATTAGGAGGCATCTTCCCAGGTCAAAGGCATGACATTTCAACTGCTCTATGCATTGTCTAATGACGCAAAGTGGGAGTTTGATTTGAAACTTTAAATGAGAAAGCTTAAGTAGGTGAGACATTTGGCAACAACCATTCTCCCACCCCTAATATATGCTATTCATTGTTTTATAACCATCTCCCTTATCAGCAGAGACCATCTGCCTCCCAACATGGATTTTATCCAGGATTATTCTGACTTTTCTCAATTCACAGGTAGCATTTCGTCACCTCCTAATATTTACTTATTTGCAGTCAGCCCTCTCTATCCACAGGTTTTGCATCTGCTGATTCAACTAACCACTGATGTAAAGTATTTGGGGGGGAAAAAAGTCCAGAAAGGGGCTTCCCTGGTGGTGCAGTGGTTGAGAGTCCACCCGCCGATGCAGGGGGCACGGGGTCGGGCCCCAGTCCGGGG
>NW_006798383.1:4690088-4703001 GCF_000442215.2 Lipotes vexillifer | reverse complement strand
AACCAAAAAAAAAAAAAAAAAAAAAAAAAAAAGTCCAGAAAGTTCCAAAAAGCAAAACTTTAATTTTCCATAAGCCGGCAACTGTGTACATTGTATTAGGTATTATAAGCAATCTTATAGTAGAGATGGTTTAAAGTATACCGGAGGATGTGCATAGGTTACATGCAGACACTATACCACTTTATACAAGGGACTTGAACATCCATGGATTTTGTTATCTGCTGGGGTCCTGGAACCAAGCCCCATGGATATCGAGGGACAACTGTATTTTCTTCTTTTACTTACTGTCTGCCCCTCCCCCCACTAGCATGTTACCTCTATAGGGCAGAGATTTTGGTCTGTTCTGTTCATTGACATATGCCCAGCCCCTAGAATACTGCCTGGCACATAACAGGTGATCATATAAGAACATATCATAAAAGAATATTCATATATAAAAAATTCTACAAGATCTCCCCTTTTAGGACCTCTTGTAAAGGTCACTTCCCTCTAGAAAAAGTTAAGGGTATAAATCTGGAATATTTCCTCTTCTCTCCTCTCCTTCCTGGTTCCCCAGGAAGATTACAGCTAAATAAGGGAGAGTGGAAAGTTGACCAATTCAAAAGGTTCTAGCTTGCCTAAAGCTACCAGTTTCTCACCTCTCTGCTTCCCCAGTCAAGTTTAGAGATAATAGACCCTCCCTGTGTATCATCCTAAGAGACTTGATAAGCCCCTCTACATAATCTTGCTGGGTCTTTAGTCCAACCTTTGGGAGAGACAGAGAATGAGGTATCACCCTGTCACAGAAAGACATCTGGGAGGCTTCCGAGTGACGTGAGGGAACTGATGTCAGAATCCACAGCTCCAACTGCTCAGGACTGTCGTCGATGCCAGCAAGAAGCATCCCCTCTCCCTCATGAGGTCGTGTTTAAAAACCCTAATTCAGTGTCCTATTTTTCTACCACAGCAAGCGTGTCCCCCCAAACCTATTTTGGGACCAACAGAGTACAAAAGCAGAGGCTCAAGGTTTTTTCAAGGAGTACTAGTTGATTGGCAATTTTGTTGAATGTCTTTCCATTTGTTGAAGGACTTCCAACAAACCCCCATCTACTACATCTCATTCATTCAGTAAATATGTATTGGAAACCTGAGCATCAGGCACTGCAGAGCAATGGGGAGCGACTCATTTCCAGTCCTCCTTTTACAACACAGAGTAAGTGAACTCTCTTTGATGAGCCTGGACCCCATCCCATGACTCATCCGGTGGCCTAGTTTAGTTTCCACCCACAGGATGTGTGTACAGCCACGGACATGCAGAAAGCAAAGGTTAGGATCAAGGTGAGAGACATTTTAAAGGAATGAGAAAAAGATAATCGGTTATGGAACTGTCTAAAAGGAAAGAATCATGGAGTCCATCCTCTGTTCCTGTTTCTAAGTACCAAGGCCAGATTCTAACAAGAGCTTTAGGTCTTACGTCAAGGAGGCCTTTTTCACCAACTGTCTTAATCCATTCAGGCTGCTATAACAAAACTAACATAGACTGGGTATCTTATAAACAGCAGAAATGTATTTCTCACAGTTCTGGAGGCTGGAAGTCTGGCGTCAGAGTGCTGGCATGGTCAGGTTCTATGTCTGCTGAGAGCCTGCTTCCATAAACAGCCATCTTCCCAATGTAACCTCACGTGGTAGAAGGGGTGGGGAGCTTTCTCAGGCCTCTCTTATAAGGGCACTAATCCCACTCACTGGGGCTCTGCCCTTATGACCTAATCACCTTCTAAAGGCCCCACCTCCTAATACCATCACCCTGGGGTTAGGATTTCAACACAGGAATTTTGAAAAACTCAGACCACAGCACTGACCAACCTCAGTCCCTATTTCCTCTTCTAGTAAATTAAATCCTGGGCTCATACTTACAGGTGGAAATGAAAAATAGGAATGATTTGGGTCCAACCTGACATGAACTTGACTTCTGAGGTTCCAGACTGCTATAGGGGAATGGAATGAGGAACACATCAGCTTTGGGAACAGACCCAAGGACCCAGGGAAAGTTTTCAGACCCCACCTCTCTTTATAGGTATAATGAGATAACCATGGTGTTTCAGAGGCCACTGACCACAGCCCTGGGTCCCCGCTTCTCTCACTGCCCCCCGCCACCAGGCTGTTCGGGCAGCTGTGCTGGAAAGGTGATGAGTCAGCGGCACTCAGAGCCGCCTTCCCTGAATGTTCAGAGGAGCTGTTTTTCATTTAGTCCCTTAAATGTCTCTCAGCGTGAGTGAGATGCAGTCAACTATCTTGTTGCCCAACACGTCAGGAAGGGCGGCTGTCCCACATCTGCTCAGCCCATATTTTTAATTGCTTAATAGTAGTGAGTGGGCTTCCCTCCTCCTCTACCCCAGCAAAGCAGCGTGGGGGGCTTTGACATTCAGGGCCTGGCGTGTGGGCAGGAAACGCAGATGAGGCTGGGAAAATGTCAGCCTCCTACAGCTTCTCTCCCAATTAATCACAGCACCATATGACAGGGCACACCTCTTAGGAGGAACACTGGGCTGGCAGTGGGGAGAGCTCGCTCCAGCTCCAGCCCCGCTACCAAATTAGCCGCGTGAGCAGCTCACCCTCCGGGAGCCTCGATTTCCTACTTGTTTGAAACTTTTTAAAAGGAATGGGGGGCTTCCCTGGTGGCGCAGTGGTTGAGAGTCCGCCTGCCGACGCAGGGGACATGGGTTCGTGCCCCGGTCCGGGAAGATCCCACGTGCCGCGGAGCGGGGTGAGCCGTGGCCGCTGAGCCTGCGCGTGTCCGGAACCTGTGCCCCGCAACGGGAGAGGCCCCCAAACCACAAAAAAAAAAAAAAAAAGAGGAATGGGAATTGGAGAAAAGGATCTTTAGGGGATGGTCCCATGGGCTAGTGATTAAGAGCTCCGACTTGGGATTCAGACCACCTGGATCCATGTCTGACTCCACCACCTGCCAATAATGGGATCCCAAGTCAGTGATTTCAGTTATCTGGGCCACAGTTCCCCCAGCTACAAAAAGAGCATCATAGTAGGACCCACACAGCGAGGAGGTTGGAAGGACTGAGAACTGAGCGTAGCATGAAGTGTGCACTTCATAAATGTTAGTTGCTATCATTATTCCGATTCTAGTCATCTAAGTCAACTGACTGTATTTAAAGTTCCAAGGGAAGTATTTTCAAAGATGAATGCAACGTGGAATTTGCCCCCAGATACTCAGTCTTATGGGGAAGACAAACATATGCTTAAAACGTGTGAGGGCTGGGGGAGGTGGGCTGCCTGTAAGAGGTAGTGCCACGTGCCGGGGGCTGTGCCGAGGGCTTGGCGGGCATTCTCCCGCTTGACCCTCACAGCCGCCCAAATGAGGTCGAACCCATTTTATAAAATGGGAAGCAATCTCAGAGAAGCTACATAATTTACCTTAGATCACACAGCTTCTGTGTGTCAAAGACAGGATTCAAAGTCAAGTCTTAAGTCACTGCTCTTCAACTGTGCGTCTTTGGGGAACTGGGTGGGCATTTGGGGAACGCGCTTCACAGAGGACGTAGCATCTGAGCAGACTAAGCCGCCACATTTTCTTATTATGGAAAAAGGCAGGATTTCTGGGGCATGTCCCAGGAACGCTTCTTAGCTATATCGGTAAGTTCTCTGTAACATCTTCATTTTCTGAATAATAATAGCGCCCACCACAGAGCTCATGGGAGGAGTAAGTGAGCTTATACCTGTAAAACTCTCAACAGTTCTGGAACACTGGAACACAGCAAGCACTTAATAGATGTTAATTTGCCGTCATCGTTGTGTCATCTTTATCATCATCGTTGTCATCATCTGTGCTCAGTTCCCCTTCAGCTGACAGGACCACCCACTGATAGAAAGGGAACCTCTGTTTTCACAAGGGCTCTCAAGACCATTTCCCAGCCTGAAATGGACAATCAATCGTTTGTTCCTTAGGTTAAGAATCTGTCCTATGCCTAGGTCTTCCTGTAAACATGAGAGCCACCAAGAGGAATGAATCACACATGCAATCCTTAGTGCTTTGAGAAAGGAGTCCATGCCCTGGGAAGGCTGAACTAGGAGAGTGAGGCAGAAGCAGACAAGAGAAAGGCCCCTACAAATGGGGACTACTAGAAACTAGGGAGCGGGTAGAGCTAGATGTTGCCTCCTTCGAAATTCCACCAAGGGCTCCCTTGGTTAGAAAATCTGCCAAGAGGCTGAGCCCCCTCCCTCCCCCCCACCCAGCCTCTGGCAGGGATGGTATATGAGCTGGGCCCTCATTAGCATGTGCCGCCAGAGTACAGAGGGGTGAGTGATGGCTCCCCCAGAACAGAGGCGTGTTTGATGTAGGCTTGTCAGCCCCACCATCCTTCACCGGGACCTGGGGCCAAGATTCATATCCTTTGTCAGAGGCTCATCTAACACCCTGAGCTGGCCTCCACTGGGGTCTAATTTGTATACCCTCTCCCTGAGAATGGCAGGCAATCTTTCAGGGCCCGGAAACGGGGGGGGGGGGGGGGGGGGAGGGGAACAAGTGCTGGTGATACAGGGAGGGCAGAGGAGGCACAAAGAAATTCACAGGCTCCTTGGTTCCTAGGTTGGTTGCAAGGAGGGACCATTGGCTGGGGGGAGGGGGGGGGGAGGAGGGGGGACACGCAACAATGGTCCATATTTCCGGGGAATATCTTAGGGGCTGGAGTCAGGATAAACTAAGAAAAGGGGAAACGGAGAGAAGGACTCAGAAGGAATGCATTAACCACAGCTTTTTACCCTTAGATCACCTGCCCTCCCTCCCCCAGCCCTACGTCAGGTTTTCCAGGGAATATCCCTTGGAATAATGGTAAATTATTCAGTATCAGCTCAAGATACTAGTCTGTCACAATAAGCAGCTGCTCACCAAGAGAAAACGATGCCATGACATATGCCAAGATCGGATTCATACGAGAAGTAACAGCCTCAGATCAAGATGAAGCAGGCTATTTTACCTGGAAGCCTTATTTGTCTTTCACTTGGGTTGCCATGTCTTTAAGTGAATTTGTGAAGTATGTGCTGGGCAGAGGGCTGGGGGCTGGGAGACAGGCAAAGCTGTGGCCAAGTCTCTGCTCCAGGAGCTCCCAGTCTGGACCCTGTAAGTATAAGCCTGCCAAGGACAGCAACTAGGTCTTGGGGTGGCTCACTCTGCCCTGTGGCTTCCACAGTGCCCGACACGCAGTAGATCCTCAACGGCCCCTCTTCAGTGCTAAATTTCAGTAACATTTTTCCCACAAAAATGACGCAGAAACCAACAGGAATAAAGTCTTATATTCTTTTCTCTCATTTAATTCATTGCAGGGGAAGAGTGTTTTCCTCATTTTCCATTAAGCTTGGACAGTAAAGATGCAACAAAAATTGACACCACACACTCAGGCAACTTCACCACGCATTCTGTGTAACACTGATGGAAAGAATTCTGGGCTGGAGGCCACGAGTTAATGCTGGCTCTGCCCTAAGGTCCCCGTGAAGGTCCCTAAGGTAACTGGGAACCCCCTGGACCACTCTGAGCCTGGTCCATGTAGGACCAGCTCTTCTGCCTGATCTATCAGAATGCAAGGCAGAAGGGGCTCAAAGATGCTCTCATGTGGGGTCTCTTAGCTGGGTCTGTGGGTTCTGCTCTCAAAGCCTAAAGCTGAGGAAACAAAATGGTGGACCCAGATGTAGCAGTTTGGCCCCCATGAGGTATTAAAGAAAATGGAATTTCCAACATTAAAAAATTCGGAGAAGTTTTTACGTTTTAAACTCTGAATTTCCAGCTGCTCTTGAAAAATCGAAAATCTGACAACACCAGACCAGAAGCAGCTCAGCATGAAAGCAGTCTTTTGTAGTTGACATATGGCTACACCCTTTAGACTGGGCCTGTGCTCTGCAGGTCACCGCAGTTCTCACTGCAATCAGCTTTCCTGTTTTAAGCCATCCCCTGGACCCTGCAGGCGTCTGAATGGGTAATAAGCCTGAGCAGGTTAACCTGTGGTGCAAGACAGCCGGAGCCCAACACCACCTAGGAATTTACACTTATAGGCACAAGTTGACCCCCAAGAATTCAGAGAAAAGGGAGTTCTAGAATGTTGGGAAGGGCAGGGGAGGTGGTCAAGGATAGGAGGGAGAGATGTGTGTGGTCCTACTTGGTGTCCATGTGTAAGTCATTCTGGCCAGACTGGGGGCCTGTGCAGGAGAGCTGGTGGGAGGACTAGACTGGGAATGGTAAGTTGAGCCCATAATGTGGAACAAAGGACGTGAATGCCAAGTAATATTATTCTCAGCCTTTCATGCCGAGAACTCCAGATATAATGTGGGGTTTAGGTGCTAAGGCTGCCAAGCTCACCCTACACACACTTCCACCCCACCTTCATGACAAGAGTCAAGGTAGGAGGCCCGGCCTTGGGAAATACACAGCTAAGTACAAAGTTCTGAAAACCACCCTCCAGCTTCACAAACTCCTCACTCTGTAGGTTTCCTAAACCAGCCAGAGGCATCCCACCAAGACCCAGTGGCAGCAGGGGGCAAACTTGTAGGTTGAATCCTCCCAAAGCACTTCGGGGGAAAGAATAGGAGAAAGAGAGAAGGGAAAAAATCCTCCTTTCAGCTTCATTAGAGCTCTTGCTTAACTGAGCTAAAAATAAAACGAATCGCTTTTGCTATTCTAATGTGAAAAATCAGTTTTTAAAGGATCGAGATTCTCTCCCTGGCTGGAGAAATCATTGAATCGGGAATAGACTGTCTGCCAATGAATTATGAATATAGTAATCAAGTCTTCTTGGAAGGCCAAAGTCTTGGTTACAAATGGGCACTATAATTAGAAATATGCTGAAACTGCCTAAAGCAGACCACCCCCCTGCAACTTTGTCTTTTTTTAAAGAGGGAAGAGGCATGGACTGCTCCCTTCCAGGTATCGGGCTTGTCCTCAAGCAATTCCTGCTTCTCAGCATTGAAGGAGACATCTACACAGAAGAATATAGGAACGCCACCTGCCCACCACCACCGAAAAGCCCCACCAACCTCCCCCAACAGTAGCTGTGAAAATGCTTCAATTATCTTCATTCACGACCTGGAATTCCACAAATTAAAAATATTCCGGGGCAGCAATCAGCCTCTTTTCAAATCCAAGAGAGCAGGGCTCAGTCATCTACACCTTAGTGGGTTATCAGTTCAATTCAGTCCTTTCATTTGAACAAACAGTTGAGCCGACAGGATTGGGAGCTGCAGGAGATGGGGCACGCACGTCAGGGAGGAAAATGAGAAGAGAAGGGCAACACTGAAACGTGGGGTTCAAGGGAAAAGGAGGATGAGTAGGGCTGCCTCCTACCTCCAAGCCCGCAACCAGGAAGAAGAGGTACCGCCACAAAACTTAGACAAGAGAAAAGCCAACTGAGATCAACAGAGCCAATAATAACAATAACATCCCCTCAAAAATGTATCACAATTGAGAAGGCGTTACCTTACCTCATTTTCCTGAGGATAGAAGCAAAAAAAAAGGTGGCTGGGAGTTGCTCTCTTCCCTCAAATCCTTTACCTTTGGCTTGGCCTCTAGAGATGGGATCAGTTCTAACCAGAAAGCTCCCTGAACAGGAGTTGCTTCCAAGAGCTTACTTATCCCAGCCCTGGAGCGGCCAGTTGGGGGAGGGAGGTCAGGGCTCTGCTTGTCTCTCAGCCCGGGATTGAAGGTAAACCCAACTGCCTTGCCCCTTGCTAAGTACAAACATATGGGCTTAATCGGTGGTTCTAAGCCCTGATTGCACATTAGATTCACCTGGGAGATTTTCAACGTTGATGCCCAAGTCATATCCCAGACCGATTAAATGTAATATCAAGGAGTGGCTCCAGGCATCACTGTTTGTTAAAGATTTCCAATGATTGTAATATGCAGTCATGGCTGAGAACCACTGACTTTTTAAATAACCATTTATTTCTTTTCTTTTCTTTTTTTAGACTTTTTATTTATATTGGAGCAGAGTTGATTAACAATCTTGTGATAGTTTCAGGTGTATGGCAGAGTGACTCAGTTACACGTGTACATGTATGTATTCTTTTTCAAATTCACTTCCCATCTAGGCCATTACATATTATTGAGCAGAGTTCCCTGTGCTATACAGTAGGTCCTTGTTGGTTATCCGTTTTAAATATAGCACTGTGTACATGTCAATCCCAAACTCTCTATCCCTTCCCCCCACCCTTCCCCCTGCCCCCGGGAACCATAAGTTCATTCTCTAAGTCTGTGAGTCTGTTCTGTATAACCATCTTTTAAAATCGAAGTATAGTTAATTTACAATGTTGTGTTAGTTTCAGGTATATAGCAAAGTGATTCAGTTATATATACAACATATATTCTTTCTCAGATTCTTTCCCATTATAGGTTATTACAAGATATTGAATATAGTTCCCTGTGCTATACAGTAGGTCCTTGTTGGTTATCTATTTTATATATAGTAGTGTGTCTATATTAATTCCAAACTTGTGTCTATGTTAATTCCAAACTCCTAATTTGTTTCTCTCCCCTCCCCCCCATCCCCTTTGGTAACCATAAATTTGTTTTCTATGTCTGTGAGTCTATTTCTGCTTTGTAAATAAGTTCATTTGTACCATTTTTTTTTTTTTAGATTCCACTTATATGTGGAATCATATATTTGTCTTTCTCTGTCTGGCTTACTTCACTTAGTATGATAATCTCTAGGTCCATCCAAGTTGCTGCAAATGGCATTATTTCATTCTTTCTTATGGCCGAGTAATAACCCACTGTGTATATATACCACATCTTCTTTATCCACTCACCTGTTGATGGACACTTAGGTTGCTTCCATGTCTTGGCTATTGCAAATAGAGCTGCTATGAACATTGGGGTGCATGCATCTTTTCGAATTAGAGTTTTGTCTGGATATACGCCCAGGAGTGGGATTGCTGGATCATATGGTAACTCTATTTTTAGTTTTTTGAGGAACCTCCATACTGTTTTCCATAGAGGCTGCAGCAATTTACATTCCCACCAACAGTGCAGGAGGGGAGAACCACTGACTTCTTCATTCCCATCCATCACCTGTTCGCCATTTTCCTGCCCCTCCTCCCACTTCCCAGACCCAGACTGAGGGGCTTCTCTAGCACGAGAGGTTCTGGAGGCAGCGATGCCTCCCTCTCCCAGGGTGGGCACCAGGTTTTGGAGCATCTCTGTGTAGCACCCAACTTCCCCACACACCCAAAATCATTCCATTAGAAGAGACCTTAAGGCACATCTTACCCAGGGTAGCAGATAGGATTCATCCTCAACCCAACTCTGTTGGACCAGAAGTGGATCTTTAGGGTACTATATTGAGAAAACCCTTCTCAAGAGGACATGTCCAAGCTCAGTGGGAAAGAATACCGTCTTCAACTATCAATACCAGCCAAGGAAGCAGGAGAGGGAAATGGGGGTACAGAAGCCTTAGCATCTTTCAAGCCTAAAAATAATTCCTTATCTGGCTTTGGTCTCTTTGGTAAAAGAGACCCAGAGAAAGGAAGTAAGACGCCCATTAACCAGTTCAATAAATCAGCAAGTTCGCTTGAAAGGTTTTGTCTGTGTCTAATACTGTAGAACCTTGCTACTCAAATCAAGGTCTGTAGACCATCGGGTTCGGCATCTAACAAGCTGGGAGCTGGTTAGAAATGCAGAATCTCAGGCTCCACACAAGACTAACTGGATTCAAGCCTGCATTTTATAACTAGTTCCCTGGGGATTCAGCTTCACAATGAATTTTGAAAAGTCCTGCCAGGGAGTAGAGAGAAGATGGGAAGGAATAACAGTGGCTCTGCCACAGTCCAGATGAAGTATGTCCAAAAAAAAAAAAAAAAAAAAAAGTCAAGCAAAGAACAATTCTAACTACTATAAGGGGACAAAAATGCTGCTGAGCCCACAAAGAGGAGAGATCCACGTAAGCACAAAAAACACAGAAGGCTGCAGAGAGAAGGGAGCCTTAGGGTTGAGTGACACAGTATGGGTGGCGTTGAAATAGGCAGCAAGGGCCCCTGTCACTCTCTGGCAGAATTCCCCTCATCTCTGGGAACCCTCTGTCTCTTGCCTTCTCCCCTTCCACAGCTCCGGATGTAGATCAATTGTTTCTGGTGGGAGCCTTCTCTTCTCAACAGGCTTGGGAGCTCCTTGAAGCCAGGGATGGGATCTTTCCCCTGCCCCACCTCCTGCACACATCCACACAGGACCAGGCTCAGAAGGACCACTCCAACCCTTCTTAATGAATAAATGATTGAACGAACAAGAAAGGACCGAAGCCAGGTCTGTAATAACAGAGAGCCCAGCTCCATGCTGCCCCTGTCCATCACCACCTCCCCCAAATTGACCCAGTGGGTCCTAGGTTGGTGCCCCAAATTATCCAGCTATGACTTTAGAAAACTTAATCTAGAATCCCAACCCTCACCCAGGTCTGGTTTGGCTGCTAATAAGTTGGGGTCCCTTTATTCTGGGAAAAAACCTCTCTTGGCTCCGTGGTCCCAACGTTCAAAGCTGAACCACAGAGGGAGAGAAGCAGAGAATAAGGCTTGAAGAGAGGGGGTGGGAGCCCTGCCTGAGGTTTTATGGAGCAGAGATAACAGTCACTCTGCAGGGTCGGTTCTCCTTAGTCAAGATGTCTCCTCTTATACAGCAGGCCCCAAAGGCCCTGGCCAGCCAGTCTACCTCCAGCCCACCCCACAAAGTTAATGTATGTGGAAGCACTCTGTAGAGAGTAAAGAGATGTGTAGTATAAAGTATTATCACAGTTGTATGATGAGAAAACCTCCAATAGAATCTTAGGGTCATGGATCTTTTCCATACCTTTATTCTTTCACAGTCTTGCCTTTGTGAACCCTGCAAAAAAGGAGAGTGCAGGCTCTGGGGTGATACTACCTGTGTTTGGATCCTGACTCAGGCACTTTTCGTTATTTAACTAAATAACTAAAGCAAGTTATTTAACTTCTCTATATCTAGAGATCCTTATCAGTAAAACGGAGATAGTAATAATAATAACACCTACATCAAAAGGGCGTTCTTGGGATTAAAAGAGCTAAGGCATATGTGAGTTCTTCGTACATACTACACATTCAGTAAAAGTTAGCAATTAGTTTCTGCCTTTGGGTCCTGCCCACCTTACCTTCTAGGGTCCATCTCACTACACATGTCTCCCCTAGACCTGTGACTGTGGCCCCTGGATGCCCAGTTTATCCCATGCACATCACCCAGGCCTGGTCTGAGCTAGGATCTCATGTTTCAAAGAAAGCAGTGCCCTCTGACACTTGACTCTTTATACCTACCATGCTCTTAGGGTATATTCTCAGTAAACTTTCAAGTATTTGATAATCTAATTTAATCTGGAAAGAAAGAATGCATTTTAAAATCAGAAAATGAGATAGATAACTGATAAGCAACTACTGTATAGCACAGGGAACTCTTCTCAATACTGTGTAATGACCTATATGGGAAAAGAATCTAAAAAAGAGTGGATACATCTATATGTATAACTGATTTACTTTGCTGTATAGCAGAAGCCAACACAACACTGTAAATCAACTATACTCCAATAAAATTTTTTTCAAAAAATCAGAAAGACCCCCGTTTGAATTCCAGTTCCTCCACTTACTTGCTATGAATCCTTGGACAAAGTTCTTAAACTGTGTGGTACTCAGTCTTTCCACTTGAAATAGAATTACAGCATTTGTCTCCTAGGAATATTACTAAGATTAAATGAGCCACTGAGCGTCAAGTACCTGGAACACAACAGACACTCAGTAAATGGAAGCCAACTGTATAACGACTTTTCAGTTTTCTTTCTTTTTTTTTTAAATTGGGGTATAGTTGTCTTACAACGTTGTGTTAGTTTCTACTGTACAGCGAAGTGGAGTCCCCTGTGCTACACAGCAGGTTCTTATTAGTTATCTATTTTATGCATGTTAGTGTTTATATGTCAATCCCAATCATTTTCTTTTAAGGGTTTTCAATCTCCTTCAACCGAGAGTGAACATGTTTTGCTGCAGTGACTTGCAAATAATTTTGGGGAGCAAAGTATTCTCTTCAAAATAAATCAAACAGATTAAATTGGCCCCATCATCCCCTTCTCTCCTGAAGGATCCCCTGAGACACTGCCTCTGAACCCTTAGAAAACTATCAGTACAGGATGAATTGGAAGACTTGAATTCTACTATCTGTTACGCCAGTAACAGTGGCATAACTATCTGTTACGCCAGGGCGACTTTTGACAAGTTACTTCTGCTCTCTGAGTCTCAGCTATCTCCTGGTTAAAATGCAGAGCTTGCGGGTGTGTAATCACTAACGGCCCTCTGACTTCCATGGCTCAAGGGGGGCTCTGGTTACTGGATCTGATTATTGGTTTTCCTGTCTTTCCCCCAGGCCTACCCCAATCTATTAGGCTGAATAACTATTTGTTGGTACTCTATGAGATAGCTATATCCCCATCACTAGGGTACAACTGCTTCTATTAAATGAAGCAATATCATCCTGTGTTGCCTTGCTCCACACCTGGGCACCTGCATGTGGCAGAATGTCACATACAACTATCAAACTGAGAATAAACCAACGGTCCTGGGAGTGAGGCTGTGGCTTTGGCCAGAGGGTGAAAGAAGCAAAAAGTGACATATCTACCTTAGTCCAAAGACCCTGAAGGATACTCCAAACTGGGAAGTCAGGAGTTGGGAGGTCCACGGGATCTTAAAGACCACATTGTTTCTTATTAAAATATCCTTCACCTCAGGACTACCTATTATAAAAGAAGACGAATGTTTACCAATTACCTGGAGACTTTAATTAGTGTCCAGAGAGTGTATTACCTAGTGGGCAAGTTGCCCAATGTTGAGTGAATGATAAGAAATTGAGAAGGGGGCATGAGAAAGCAAATTCTAAAGGAAAGGGCAGAGAAGGGAAAGA
>NW_006798383.1:4685461-4690045 GCF_000442215.2 Lipotes vexillifer | reverse complement strand
GGGAAAGAGGGTGGTGGAGGCCTGGCCCAAGACTTCAGGAGTTCAAGGAGTCAAGTGTAGGTATGGGCAATACGAATGCCAGAATAAAGCCAAAGACCTTGTCATTCCAGCAAAGGCTATCTGTCAAGATCTTCAGGCAAGGCAGAATGAGGCTTCATGAGAGGTTGAAAGTAAGGCTGTAATTGCGAAAATACAGATAAGGCATGGTGTATTAAAAAGAGTCCCCAAGTACTTTCAGGTCCTGTCTTTAATGTATACAAAAAAGAGTATAACTCTCAGAAATGATAGTAGAATCAAGTGAAAAAACACATTTTATAGTCCTTTGAAAACAATGAAATGTCTCATAAACATAAGATGCTACTTATTAAGGTATTGGACCCAATCAGTGCTTGTGATCAGCATCAAGGACAGATGACAGTGGAGCTAACTGCCTTTCAGGTCTTCCTTGAGCTCCCAGGTCTTCCAGGATGGGACTTAACCTTGAAATGAATCTTACAATTCATTTGTCAGGATAGGCCCAAATTGCCTAAAATGCATATTCAACATATGTGTCATGCAGCATATATGCAATGTTTTCCCAGTAAACGAGTAGCTAGGCTGGGGAGCTTACCTAGTGGATTGCACTGAGTTAATTCCTCAATGTCCCCTTGGAGCTGAGGCAGGAACCTTGGAACACACCAGGAGAAGATGATCTAGAGCAGAGGTCAGCAAAATTCTTCTGTAAGAGCCAGACAGTATATATTTTGGGCTTTGCAGGCCATACAATTTCTGTTGCAATGACTTAACTCTGTTGCTGTAATGCAAAAGCATTGATAGTCAATTTCTAAACAAATGAGTGTGACCATGTTCTAATAAAACTTTATTTACAAAAAAAGATGATGGGATGGATTTGTCCCATAGGCTGTGGTTTACTGACCTCTGATCTAGAGGGCCAGTTGTAAATCATTTTAGGCAGAACTGGCTAATGTTTTACTAATATGCACCCAATTTGGTGGTATATAACAGATATTTAAAATGTGTGAATCATCCTTTCATTATCCTGAACCTCAACTTTGGCCTTTATTCCAGATATCCCTTTTGGGAGAGCTCAGGTAGTCCTAGCTAACAAGCAGAGAATGTAGAAAAGATCAAGAAAGGCAAAAAGGAAAAAAAAAAAGTTTAACGGTTATGAAAGGTTAATAGAGAACTATGGGCATAGGAGTCATAGAGTTGGCCTTGCCAGAGACATAGTCCTTCAACTGGTAGACATATTCCCATAAAAACTAATAAGAGTGGACCACTGAGAACTGAATGACAGGGGGAAACCATGACTGCAGCAGAAGCAGGCTTAGATAAATACAAGGAGATGCTCCAAATCAATTAGGCATTGACTTTATGCTAGCACCAGCACTGGGAGTTTTGCCTATGTTATTGTGTTTCATCCCCACCGTCCCCCTCCAATAGAATATTACTTCTCCTGAAGCATGAGCGGTCTCAGAGGCAGAGAAATGATGTTGCTTGCTCAAGGACATGCTGCTAACGAGTGGGGACACCAAGATGACAATAGAGAACAATTTAACATTGGAGCCCATGCTCCCCTCTCCCACTCTCTGTCTGCCTTGGACTCCAAAGCCTGAGTCTCTTAGGGAAGCTGAGGGTTTGTTCCTATGAGGCTCAGGTCCAGAGATGGAACCTCTCCTCTCCAACCCCTTCCCATTTCAACCAGGCTACCCTGGCCAGTCTTCAACTCTCTCCAGAGGCTTCTCTCTGCAGCTACCCAAACTGGAAAGGACTGGGAACCACTCTCCCACCCTGAAGACCCTCTCTCTCCCTTACATGAAGGTGATCCCTTGACCTTCATTAGTCCCCTGGACAGGGCAAGGCTCAGCGAAAGTGGGCACTGAGGGGAGTGGACCTGGGGCAGAGGAGGCTATCTGAGAACTTGGGGGCTCCCAGAGTTATCCTCCACTGCCCTCCCTGCTCAAAGAGGGCCTGAATGGCAGCTGCAAATTGCATATGCATCCACCCCTCAGTGCTGCCAAGTGCAGGGAGGGTGGGGGAAATGTTTTAAAGTAAAGCTATAATATGCCTGCAATAAAAGTTTACTGGCTTTTACATACATTCTCAATAAGAAGGGGAGATATTTCAGCAGCTCAGAGGGGGCCATGGAGGAAAACCAATTCCCAGCACCACTTTTTCAAGGTGAGAATCTGCCTTCCCCATATGGTCCATAACTGGGAGTTTTTCCCATTTAAAGGGGACTGCATCAAGCCCTGTGTCTCCTTCATTCCTCACTGGGGTTTGGAATGATTCCTCAAATCTTCTGAATGAAGAGTTTTAAATAAGGTATAGCTTTGCACTGGAGATGAGTGGTGAATGTTTATACCCCAAACCTTGGAAGAGTCCAAAGTTACAGCAACAGAGAGGTAAAGAGATGAGGAATTCCAGAGTGTTCCAGGAGCTCAGAGCTGGGGGCAGGGGTGGGAAGAGAAAGTTTGTGTCCTCAAGTTGTGAGCTCTGGGAAATAAATGGAGGCTGAATCAAAATGTTGATGTCCTAGACAAGGACCTTAAGGGGCCATGTTCCCATGAGATGGCCAGGAACCTAAGAGAAAGTATAGATAAGACTCTCCCAGGGTGCCTGGTACAACTGGGAAACGGGTACAACTGGGGATCTAGAAAGAATGCTTGGCCACCTCGAAGAACAGGAGATGCCTTCAGAGATTCAGGTGAAGGGGCAGAAATGAGGTGGTGGCCAAGATAAGGGAAAAGCACTTGAGGGAGGCTGGTGCAAAGGCAAATGACCCTGGTGTGGGACCAGAAGGAGAGAAGCCTGCTCTTCCGAGCTGCCCTCTCACACTACCCAGAGATGGGAGATTCTCTTTGTCCTCCGCAGGAAACTGATTGCAGCTGAGACGCCCTTGGGATTTGACACAGACCTGTGGGGCCCCATGGTGCTCACTGGCTAATGGGCATCGTGTCAAACCTCATTAACAGAAACATGCCTGATTTCAAACTCGTGATCAAGTGGACACAGACAAGACTTGAACTGACATGTGAGCTTTCAGTGAAAAGAGTTTGTTCCACAAATCAAGAGTGTGAGAGAATTATGGGCAAGAGGGATAATTAACCTACTTGGGGAAAAGCAAGTGATTTCAAGAACTTGGAAAGACATTAGTGCCTCTCTCTTTGCATCCAAATAAATGATAGCTGTCTCCCTGCATCAGAGGCCCAGCAGACCCTCTGCCCCATAACACTTGCATCAGTCACTAATAGGTGTTGTTGCCTGTGCTTAAAATAGCAATAGTAACTCTCCCCTTCTTTCAAGGTCCAGCTCAAATCACCCCTCTCCTGCCCCTGCATGAGGCTTTCTAGGACTTCTCAGTCCCACAACTTTCCCTAAAGCATCCGGAGTCTAAGTCACCTTGGTGCCACTTATGGGTTATCTTGAAATATAAGTTCTTCTGTCCATGCCCAAGTCGTACAGCCCTAACTGGACCAGAAGTACCAGGAGATTAAAAGGGAGCCTTTATGGCAATTTGACCTGTTAGGCCACCAAGAACTCTGTGTTGGCTAATTGAAAGGGAAGTGTGATTTTCTAGCAAAATCTTTATATATGGATACTATGAAATATTAGGAAGCAATTAAAAAGGATAAGTTGGAGCCATATATACTGATTGACCTATGAAGATATCCATTTCACTGTTAGTGGAAAAATTTATTGTAGGGTTATGCAAATTGTGTGATCTCATTGTTGAAGAAAAATATTTTTTTAAATATTTTATAAACATTTAAATACATTTTGAGTGAATGTAGAGAGAAGGAAGGAAAGATATACACCAAACTGTTAACGTTTGTTTGGGGGGATGGAGGTGGGGATGGAGGAAGGAGTTGGCTTTTCCTTTGTGGTCTCCATATCATTTGGCTTGTTGAAACAAGCATGCGTTACTTTTTACTCTGGGGGTGGGTGGATCAGTAAGCATTACAAATAATGCAAAGTCCAGCTATGTCAGACTTTGCTCTAACCAGACAGCATTACCTCTTTCCCATGAGGCTTAACCGCCAAGCTCAGCATGGGAAGGGGCCTGGCAGATCATCTGTCGCTCCTGCCATCCCATGTGGCATCCACGCACAGCCTCCCTGGGGAGCTTAAACATAACCCCCTGTGCCTGCTCACCTCTGAGGTTCCAGCCCCATCACTCGCTTCTCCTTGAAGTAACCGTGAGTGGCCCTCTGTTTCTTCTGTCCCAGAGAGCCCTGCCTGAAACAGCAGATAGCACTCGAAAACTAGATATTGTCTGTTTCTCCTTCCAGGTCCACTCTTCACCCCCATCTTAGTGTCCCTAGAGGCTGGCATCCACGGACAGCATCAATAAGATTCCCTTACTGCGGGCTTCCCTGGTGGCACAGTGGTTGAGAGTCCGCCTGCCGATGCAGGGGACACGGGTTCGTGCCCCGGTCTGGGAAGATCCCACATGCCGCGGAGCGGCTGGGCCCGTGAGCCATGGCAGCTGAGCCTGCGCATCTGGAGCATGTGCTCGGCAACGGGAGAGGCCACAGCAGTGAGAGGCCCGCGTACCGCAAAAAAAAAAAAAAAAAAAAAAAA
>NW_006798383.1:4671025-4685423 GCF_000442215.2 Lipotes vexillifer | reverse complement strand
AAAAAAAAAAAAAAAAAAAAAAAAGATACCCTTACTGGGCTGGGTTCAGCCAACAGGAGGATCAAGGGACCAGAGGGTGGGAGGAGAGAGAGGTCAAGCTCTTCATTCCCCCAGCTCTCTCACAGCCCAGTCCCAGGTGGGAAAAAGCTGTGTTCCTCTGCTGAAAACCACTGCTGCTGCTGGGCACCCCTTCCACAGCCTTCTTGGGGTGTGGTAAGTGCTTCACGTCTCAGGTGGGGGGCCAGTGTGGTAATAGTTTCTTACTGTGACTAATCCCGAGGTGTTTCGCATCCCTGGTCCCCTCAAACATGCCTACACTTGCGAACAGTCCCTTTATTAAGCTCTCTTCAATCCCCTCTATGAATGTACCATCTGTTTCCTGCCAGGACACTGAGCAGCTTCCCCAGGCTCTGCCACTGGCAAAGGCTCTGAGGCGCTCCAGCAGAGAGCCAGGGCTGTATCAAACACTGCCTATGCTGCGAGAAGCCTCTCCAAGCCAGAGACGGGCGCAGCCTGGAAACACCTCTCTCAGGCAGGCTGTCCAGCCTGAACCCGGGAGCTATAACAGGCACAGACGTGCAGCCTGGGTCTCTCACCCACTAGCCATGGAGAGGCGGTACACAAGGCCAGCTCGCCTCCTTGCCGGCCATTTGAACAGAGGAATCATCGAACTAAGAGAGATGGAAATCACCACGTCCCCGCGCAGGCCAGGTACAATCAGAGGGTGCTGTGGAGCCAGCTGCGGCAGTCCGCTAGCTCCCATGGCAAAGTCATGCTCCTGGGCCTCTCACCCGGCCAGTGTCCATCAGGCAAGGAACAGGGAGAGAACAGATGCAAACAAGCCATCTAAAAATACACCCGTTGCAGACTTCATTAAATGTGCGGGAACGTTCTTAGTTCCTGGGGCAGTGACGGGACCTCAGGATCTCAAGGGGCACAAGCGAAAGGGCAGCTAAAGTAAAACTCAATATAAAAACAACAGCAATAATGACGAATATAGATATCCGATACCAAAAATAACTGTTCATATTCAAATCCTAATTTGACCTACCACTAACCTACCTAGTTATTAATCAAGCTGAGCAAGGATGAGCTGTGGCCTCTGTACCAGCGCCCTTCCACCATCCAGAGCCCATCATTCAATCTGTGTGTGCTATTAATCCACGAACTCCAAGAGATGTGAGGGGGACCCATCTCAGGCCCACTTCTAGACAAAGCAGGAGGTTAAAGCCAAGTGGGGCCTGAAGGTCAGGCATAGACAACAACAGACAAGCAAACAACCCCTCCACCATCACCCACCACCCACCCACCCACTTTCTTGGCAGCAAGAAAGCAAAGATGTTCTAGACCCAGGTATAGAACAGCCAGGAAAACAAAGGACAGGTTTTCATATCCATAAAGGCCTATGTTCTACCTTTAGTTTAGTGAGAACACTGATTGAATGTTATAGAAGTCAAGTTTAAAGTGGCTTAAGCAGAAAAGGGGACTGATTGACTCGTATAACTGAAGTCCAGGGATGAGTCAGGTATGGCTGGATCTAGGTGCTCAATGGATGTCACCAGGAATGTCTAGCTTTCTGCCTCTCAGATCTGCTTTCCTTGGTGGGACTTGATTCTCATTATTCATGGGTGGCCCCCAGCAGCTCCAGGCTGATACTTGTTATTAAGCAGGTACAATATACGCAAGTTCCCAAAGGAGTCTTAGATTTGAGTTTCAGTGGTATGACCTGTGTCCCTTGCACATCTGTAACCAGTCCTGTGGCTAGGAGAATGGAATGCTCTGACTGGTCAGGTCCAGGTCATGTGCTCACCCCTGAGTCTTGGAAGTGGAGTAGTCTGGCATATAGTAGGCATTCAAAAACCATGTTGAATGCATGAAGGCATGAATGAGTGAATCAATGAATGGCCCAGAGGTGTGAAAATTCACGGTACCCTGGGGGACAGTGAGTTGGCTACTGTGGGTGAAAGAATGTGATGGGAAAGCCAAGAATGAACAGATGGTATCTGATGTGGTAGCCATGGTCAAGGTCCTCCGCCAACTGGACTACAAGCCACAGGACACATGGAGAAGCCCAGATGAGCTGTCTGCCCTCTGGAGCTTACAACCTGCTAGGAGTCATGTTACAACCACCTACATGTTATAACAAGGAAAATGTGATGGGCCCTATAGGAGCAAGGGGATGTCTTCCCACTTGGGGAAGGAGGAGGGCTTCAGGGACCTTTCAGTGGAGGTGTCTGTATTCTATTTGGAGTCGGTGAGTGGGAATAGTTTAGACAGGTGGAAAAGAATGAGCGCTTCAGGCAGAAAGGCTGCTCGGGAAGATGGGGGCTAGGGTGGTAGGTCTGGTAGAGTACAGGTCTGGGAGAGGGGGCACCTAGCAAGGGGCTGTAAATGGGTTCAGAGGCCCTGGGGGAAGGCTGAGGCTTCTGGCCAAGGGTTTAGAGCTTTACTCTTTTGGCTGTGGGGCACTGCAGTGGCTTCTTGAGCCAGTTTGTCTCAGTCACCACCTTAGAAATAGCATCTGCCTTATCTTGGGGCATCTCGACTCAATTTCATGGTTTTAAGGAATTGACAGGAGCTCTCTTCCCAACAGGCTGCTGCCATAGGGGTGGATGATTCTTCTCTGCGGGGCAGCATCTTCAGGCTGCAAATCGCCTCCCTGACTTTCAACCATTTCCAGCAACAAAGGCGTAGCTCATCTTAGAGAGCCACGTTTCTTGGCGTGTGTGATAAACTGAACTTTAAACTGATTATTGAAATTTACAAGCTGTTAATCCAGTGGCTGCAGCGAAGCCCCATTCTCTCCACTGTTTAATCTTTACTTACAATGACAGAAAGTACATGTTCTCTCTCAGCTGCTCTCAGCAGCCCCTGCCATGCCTTCTCCAGACCTCTTCTGCAGTCACTCCACACAGCAAATACATTCCCATAATCTCCTCTCTCCCTCTCCATGTCTCATCTCCTATCTCTATCTCTATCATCTCTATCCCTATCTCTATCTCTGTCCCTAAATGAGGCATATCTGGAAATTACTGGGCAAAGCAAGCAAGGAAATCACAGGGGGAAATTCTGTGCCGGGATAAAGAATGGATTCTTAAGGATCTTTGCCCTCCCTGCTGGGGAGTGGTCCAGTAGGCTCAGATGACTGCTTGGTTTGATGAGCAATCTTAGCTGGCCACCTGGGTTGGGCCCCTCAGCAGTGGTGAGCCTTGCCAAGGGCTTCCTCGGGGTTACCTGGGAGCGTCACTGGAGTGGGTGGTATGCCCCTCCCCCAATAAGCAGCTTTACTGCAGGTCTGGAGCTCACAGATGCCGGGGCTGGTACTCACTTGAGCGAGTCAGAGCTGCCCCTCTGTCCCCACACCAGACGAACCACAAGCACCGGGGCTCTCGTGTGATTTTCTAGAGCAGGGGCTCCAGAAAGGACCTAAGGGGGTTAGTGCCTCCCTCGTGTCCATCCTGCTGGGCTAAGGCTTTGTCCTCTGCGACCAACATCAAGACCAGTGTTACTACGTATATGGCGCTTTCTTCATATTCTTCCCAGAAATGAAGTTATCACGCAGAGTGGAATGGGGAGAATTGACATAGACAAGGAAGCTGATCCCCGGCCGTAGGGTTCCTTCTGGCAGTGGAATAAGGGTGGGCCGCCTGCTTATCTTCCTTTGTCAAACTTGATCCATTTGATCCATCCATTCTCCTCAGCACTAGGCTCTCTTCACTCAGATGGTCCCCAGGATGAATTCTCAGCCAGGTTCAAAACATGTCACTGGGTGGTGTCTGCTTCCATCCATGCATCCTTCCATCAACGGCCTGTGGAGTGTTGCAGGCTGATGACATCCAGAGCCCCGTGCTTGACTCTGGGTGGGAGGGAGGGGGCATGACACAGAAGAAGGATTCCTTTCCCTGAGAGCTTCTAACTCATTAGACAGACAGACGCAATCCCCACAAACCTTCCAGATGGCAAGTAAATTACAGCCAAGGGCAGGTGCCAGCGGTCTTAAGGAAGGTTCCCAGATACTGACATGTGACACCTCTGCTTACATCTCATCCACCAGATATGAATGCATCTGCCTTGACCTGGGTCAGCTGGGCTAGAGCAGGGTGGGTGGAGGTAGGGGATTCAAGAAGGCTTCATAAGACACCCAGACGAGGCAAATGCGTGCATGCATGAGTGTATGTGCATGCATGTGCTTGAGTGTGTGAGTAGGTGTGCATCTTCAGACTGGCCTTTGCCGGGAGTGTCAAGCCACAGGATTGTCCCTGCCTCCCTTTTAAGTGCCCTTCTCCCTCTTTCCTCAGCACCCGCTGTCCCCTCCCCACTCCCCTCATCCTCCCGCCTCTCTCCCCTCCCCTTTCACTTTGGGAAGTAATTAACAAGGCAGGACTATCTGCCCTTGCAGTCACACCACCCCAGATGAGGTGCTGGTTTGGGGCCCTCCCTAAGCAGTTTTTTTTGTTTTGGGGTTTTTTTTTTACATCTTTATTGGAGTATAATTGTTTTACGATGGTGTGTTAGTTTCTGCTTTATAACAAAGTGAATCAGTTACACATATACATATGTTCCCATATCTCCTCCCTCTTGCGTCTCCCTCCCTCCCACCCTCCCTATCCCACCCATCCAGGTGGTCACAAAGCACTGGGCTGATATCCCTGTGCTATGCGGCTGCTTCCCACTAGCTAGCTATTTTACATTTGGTAGTGTGTATATGTCCATGACACTCTCTCACTTTGTCACAGCTTACCCTTCCTCCCCCCATATCCTCAAGTCCATTCTCTCGTAGGTCTGTGTCTTTATTGCCGTCTTACCCCTAGGTTCTTCATGACATTATTTTTTCTTAGATTCCATATATATGTGTTAGCATATGGTATTTGTCTTTCTCTTTCTGACTTACTTCACTTTGTATGACAGACTCTAGGTCCATCCACCTCACTACAAATAACTCAATTTCGTTTCTTTTTATGGCTGAGTAATATTCCATTGTATATATGTGCCACATCTTCTTTATCCATTCATCCGACGATGGACACTTAGGTTGCTTCCATCTCCTGGCTATTGTAAATAGAGCTGCAATGAACATTTTGGTACATGACTCTTTTTGAATTATGGTTTTCTCAGGGTATATGCCCAGTAGTGGGATTGCTGGGTCATATGGTAGCTCTATTTGTAGTTTTTTAAGGAACCTCCATACTGTTCTCCATAGTGGCTGTACCAATTCACATTCCCACCAGCAGTGCAGGAGTGTTCCCTTTTCTCCACACCCTCTCCAGCATTTATTGTTTCTAGATTTTTTGATGATGGCCATTCTGACTGGTGTGAGATGATATCTCATTGTAGTTTTGATTTGCATTTCTCTAATGATTAATGATGTTGAGCATTCTTTCATGTGTTTGTTGGCAATCTGTATATCTTCTTTGGAGAGATGTCTGTTAGAACAAAAAATTTCACAGTTTGTATGGAAACACAAAAGACCCCGAATAGCCAAAGCAATCTTGAGAACGAAAAACGGAGCTGGAGGAATCAGGCTCCCTGACTTCAGACTATATTACAAAGCTACAGTAATCAAGACAGTATGGTACTGGCACAAAAACAGAAATATAGATCAGTGGAACAGGATAGAAAGCCCAGAGATAAACCCACGCACATATGGTTACCTTATCTTTGATAAAGGAGGCAGGAATGTACAGTGGAGAAAGGACAGCCTCTTCAATAAGTGGTGCTGGGAAAACTGGACAGGTACATGTAAAAGTATGAGATTAGAATACTCCCTAACACCATACACAAAAATAAGCTCAAAATGGATTAAAGACCTAAATGTAAGGCCAGACACTATCATCAAACTCTTAGAGGAAAACATAAGCAGAACACTCTATGACATAAATCACAGCAAGATCCCTTTTGACCCATCTCCTAGAGTAATGGAGATAAAAACAAAAATAAACTAATGGGACCTAATGAAACTTAAAAGCTTTTGCACAGCAAAGGAATCCATAAACGAGACCAAAAGACAACCCTCAGAATGGGAGAAAATATTTGCAAATGAAGCAACTGACAAAGGATTAATCTCCAAAATTTATAAGCAGCTCATGCAGCTCAATAACAAAAAAACAAACAACCCAATCCAAAAATGGGCAGAAGACCTAAGCGGTTTTTAAGAAAGCGATCTAAGCTGAATCGAGTATCCTTCCCCGCCTCAGATTTTAGCAATGGAGTAATTTCTCTGAAAAATAATGGTAATGAGAAATGGCCTCCAATTATCCAAAGCCTATTTCCATGAATAATTCAGGAGCAAATGCTCTAGGGCTCCTTACCTGCTTGGTCACAGCACCCCTCCTCCACCCCCGCCTCTCCCTCACTCCCAGGTGCTTCTTAATTCCCCCCAAAAAGACTGTAACTCTCTGCACACTGAAGTACCCAGAAACTTGGTCACCTGGAAATGCCAGTTAAAATAACTGCCAGTATATGTAGAACCCGCACCATGAGCCCGACACTGGGCTAAGCATGTTGTGTGCATTCCCTCGTGTCATTCCCTCAGAATCTGGTATTATCTACTTTTTACAGATGAGGAAGAAGAAGCTCGGAAATCGAAAGAAATTATCCCAAAGGTCATATAACTAGAAAGTGATGGAGGAAGGTATCAAGTCCAGGAGATGCCAGAGCCTGGGCCCTCTGCCAGCACTCCAGTGCTGAGTGCTGTCCACCATCTACACGGCGGGACGGGGCCTTGCTAGGCAGTGGTCCAGACCACTCCTCTCCACTCCACCCTCAACTCTGAAGCAGGGAGAGAGCTCTTTCAGCTCATTTCAGTGCTTTAGGGTTTGCACTGAATCGTTCTTCCTCCTGGGAAGTTTCTGGACTCCCCAGTTTATAGCATTGGCTTCCTGCAAGATCTGTTTGATGGACAGAAACCTGGGAAACATTTTCGAGCCCTCTGGCATCTAGGGGCAGGCTTTGCCTTATCTTGGAGGAAACTTTCACAACGTTTTATGTGTAGGTGAAAGCAGCCTCAGTACCCACAATCCCCTCCCTCATCTTCCCATCACCATAGCAACTTATGTCCCATCATCACCAAGAGGAGAGATGGAAGGAGCAAGCTTGCAAATAGGACTTTTAGCTTCCTGATCTAAGTTATTTGTACATGGATCTGCTCTGGTTCTTTAACTTTTCCCTGTGAGATTGGGCACATGGTCCCTGCTCTACACTCAGCACGGAGAAGGGACCCAAGTTGGCCAAGACCCCACCAATAGACAAAGCCTAGACACCCACTAGTGGGAGAATAAAGAAGGCACATTGACTCTGTCCATCCCAGTCGTGAGTGGGCTTTGATCAGCTCCACGGCAGAGCCAGCCAGTGGACTCCCAGTATACATCCCCCTTTCTTCCTTAGAAACAGAATCCTGAGACTGATTCCTACACACTGTCTCCAGGAATAAAGCCTACATGTCCTGGCCTCCCTAGGCAGGTGGGTTCTGACCACATGAAACGGAGAAGTGTGTGGGAAACTTCTAGGAAATCTTCCTTTTCCTTCCCTTCTTCCCATTTTCTGCCCATACTCAGATGTGATGGCAGTAAAGGACCCGAGCTACTGCCAAACCAGCAGGAGGGTCCCTGACCTCATTCATCTCTTGCCCTCCTCCCACCTGCTGGCTCTTCACACTGGCCAGACCCGCCTGGAAGACAGAGGACTTTAGCTGACTGGCCCTTAGTTGTCAGCCTCTGGGGCTCAGGTAGGGAACCTCCAACCAAGGCAGGCATGACCCCAGAAGACCCCACACCCACTTCTCCCTTAGGCAGAATCCAAATGGCTCATACCTTCCTGCCAGAACTCCCACCCTTTAAACCCACCTCAGCATTCGCAGCTGAAAACATTTGAGACTGCAGCCAATTTGTATACAGACCATTATTTGTACTTGCTAATTTCTTTTTGTTTTTGTTGTTGTTTTCATTTTTTTCATTGTGATAAAATATAGCTTACATAAAATTTACCATTTTAACTAGTTTTAAGGGCATAGTTCAGGGGCATTAAGTATGTTGACAAGGTTGTGCAACCATCACCACTATCCATCTCTAGAACTTTGTCATCATTTTAACTGAAACTCGATACCCATTTAACATTAACTCCTCCCTCTAGGAGCTGGCAACCACTATTCTACCTTCTGCCTCAATGAGTTTGATGACTCTAGGTACCTCACATAACTGGAATCCTTCAATATTTGTCCTTTTGTGACTAGCTTATTTCACTTAGCATAATGTCTTCAAGGTTCATACATCTTATAGCATGTATCAGAATTTCCTTTTTTAAGACATACTTCATTGTATGTATAACCACATTTTCTCTATGTGTTCATTCATAGATGGACATTTGGGATGCTTCCACCTTTTGGCTATTGCGAATGATGCTGCTATGAACATGGGTGTATAATACCTGTTTGATTCCCTGCTTTCAATTATTTTGGATGTATACCCAGAAGTGGGATTCTGGGCCATACAATAATTCTGTGTTTAATTTTTTGAGGAGCCACCATATGGTTTTTCCACTGTGGTTTTACCATTTTACATTTCTACCACGGCTGGCTTATCATCATTCTTTTCATGGCATTTTACGTGCCTGTATGTTGTTTCTTCACCCAGATGGTCAGTACCTCCAGTACAAGGACCATACCTTCTCTTGCCTATGGTTTTGACAGCAATAACTATTTATGGGGGACCAGTGGTAGAAAGACACCAAGCATGTTAACAAAGATGACCAAGATTCTTTCCTAGATCTCAGGAAATCAAGATTTTCAACCTAGAAAAAAAAAAAAAAACAGCCAAGAAAATAAATGCAGCGACATGGGCTATAACACAGAAACAACATGCTAATTCTCACAGGGATACTTAAGGAAGTCTTCCCAGTAAAGATGGCATTTGAGTTGAGCCATGAAAGATGAGAAGAATGTCTACAGCCAGCACTGAGACAGGGAACTCCGGGTGAGGGAAACAGAGAAAAGGTACGGCAGTGTGAAAGCCTCTGGTGTGTTTAGGGGCCAGCAGCAGCTCAGGGATGACAGCACCCTCGACGCAAGGGCAATCAACTAAGAAGCAAAGTTGGTGGGGTAAGTTGGGGCCAGGACTGAAAACCTTATGAGTTGCCGTGTTGAAGAGTGTTGGCTTTATTTGGGAGGCGGTGAGGAACCACTTAATGTTTTTGAGCTGGAGGTGTCATGATCAGAGCTCTGTCTTAATAAGGAAAGCAACAGCAATGTGAGCGTGAATTAGGAGGCAGGAGATCAGAGGCAGGAAGCCAAGTCCAAAGGCCACTGCAAGTTTGACTTTACGATATTATGAACCTTGAAAGTGATGCTAAGCACAGAGTGGGTCTGTGTTTGGGACTCTGGTAGGAGAGCTCTGTGCAGGGTGCCCTGTAGAATGCGAGCTCATCCTTTCCAAACTGAGGGAACCCACCGTGTGCTACCTTCTTCAGCCTTTCTCAGTTTACATGTGGTGTAGACTCCAAGTCAAGAATCACTTGGCCTTCTGCGGGGCCCACAGAGGCAGGGGTGAAATGATCCCATCGCAAAGGCTTGGGATGGCCGGCTGGGGCGGGGCGTAGATGGAGAACGTGGCAGACACACCTGGTAGGAGGAGCTAAGTGAAGGCCAAGTCAGGATCTCTACTGGACTCCAGAGCCTGAGAACACTACGAGTCTCTGCCCCCCTCCACCTCGAGTGCCAGCGAGATGAGCAGTGAGCAGGTGGGCAAGCAACATCACCGTGGAAACCACGCAGACGCGGAAACTCCTGTACCTTGATGCTTTGAGAGAGCCCCCATACTACCCCATATCAATCTGGGCAAAAGGCGGAACGAAGAGAAACTAATCGTCCAGATCAGACAACGTAAAGTATGCTTTTCTGCTCAACAGAACGCAGACTCGGCTATGGGAAACAACACCTTGTGTAACCGTGGGGGAGATGTGCCGCTCTTCAAAGAAGTTCAATTTCTTTTTTCCTCCCACAAAAGCTGTCATCATTCAGGTCTTAACGGCAGCAGACTTGGTACAGAGAAGATGATGTTTGGGAAACTTTTACACCTCCTCCACCTCCATTCAGTCTTCCATTTGGGGGATAACCAACCACTTCAAGTCATTTCTCAATGTTCCGTTCTTTCTAAAACGCCCATGTCATCCCTTAAAAACAACTAACGCCTCAAGGCCTTCTATGTTTTTCAGCCTATACTTTAGATGAACAGTTGTATTAAACAACTGTTGCTAAGGAATGAAGACCCCCCAAATCCCACTGGCACCCAACGATAGGCATTTACGTTTCACTCAGCAGGTTGGCTGGGGCAACTCTGCTTCACGTGTTTCTCATCCTCATCCCGGGGTCAGGGGTGAGTCAAGTGATGGTCACAGGAAAAGAAGGCAAGTCGACTGCACCAGCACATCCCAAGCCTCTGCTTGCACCATGTCCCCTAGCACCCATTGGCCAAAGCAAGTCCAGTGGCCAAACCCAGCATCGAAAGGCAGGGACGTGTAACCCACCTTTGTGAGAGGGACTGCAAAGTGATAAGGCAAGGGGCATGGCTATAAAGAGGGGTAACCCCATCCCCGTCATAAGTGAAGTAACCGCTGTTCACCAAGCCCCACATTTGCTGAGTTTCCACTACATGCAAGGCACCATGGGATATCAGGGTGAATTCCATCCAGCCTTCGCCCTCCAGGAATTTACAACCCAATAAAAGAAACAAGTAAGTCCATAAAGCGGTAACATTGGAATATGAAGCAAAGAGCCTGGTGAGGAAGTGACGCATCCTGTCTGCAAAAGTCAAGGAATACTTTGCAGGAGAGGGAACATCTTAGGTACAAGAATGATTTTGATGGGCAAAAAAGGAAAGGACCCTTAGCTCTCCAGCCAAGAGCAAGAAATCCAAGATCAAAGATGATGCCTGATATTGTGTTCTTTTATATTGTAAACTGCTTTCGCTAGTACTGGATACTAAGGGTGCAGGGGGGCTGGGTTCCCAGCAGGACAGCGCTGAAGAGGATTTGCGAGGTCACCTAATCCAAGCCTGTATCAGGGCCCCCAAACTCTCCTAAGCCCTGGGGACCCAAAGACGAACAAGACACAGTTTCCTGCCCTCAGATCAGGCAGTCCCTAAAACTCTCAGAACAGATGAGAGATGTTTGCACGTGCATGCAGGTGCGTGGCTTATGATTGTGGGAGATCAGGAGAACCAGTTTGCAACACCAAAACCACACGAAACAAGGACAGCATTAATGCGGAAGCTTCCAGGACAAGAGAAATGCTGAGAAGCTTCAGGTCAAGGTCCACGCTTTGCACCTTCCCCTGGAGGAAGATCTGAATTCTCTGTAGGCAGCTGGAGCAGAATGTCTTGTGAAGCCCCCGGGCTCCAAAGAGTTTGGGTGAACTCTGATTATCTTCTCAGAACTTGGAAATTAGCAGCAAAATTGCCTCTTCAGACCCATCTGTTCTCAGTTACATTGGGGAAACCAAGGCTGCCTAGTAGCCTTCTCTTGCTGATGATCTGAACCAACAAATGCTCAAGATCATCTAGAGGTTAATGCAGCAGGAATGTGGAGTCTAGGGATGGTCATGAGTCTGTAAGCACCCTGAAATGACATATAAAATGTGTGTTTTTGGGCTTCCCTGGTGGCGCAGTGGTTGAGAGTCCGCCTGCCGATGCAGGGGACACAGGTTCGTGCCCCGGTTCAGGAGGATCCCACATGCCGCGGAGCGGCTGGGCCCGTGAGCCATGGCCGCTGAGCCTGCACGTCCGGAGCCTGTCACTCCGCAACGGGAGAGGCCACAGCAGTGAGAGGCCCGCTACCGCAAAAAATAAATAAATAATAAATAAATAAAATGTGTGTTTTCATGACTACAGTTTTGGAGTAAGAATTCATAGCTTTCATCAGTCTATATTCTCAGTACAACTACGACCACTTCCAAAAAGTTAAAAATATTTGATCCACTCCTTCCTTCACTTATTCAACAAATACTGATGCTGACAATTCAGAGACCAGGTATTCAGCCCTGGGAATACAAGCAAGATAAGACGCCACGCCAGCCTTCAGGTAGGACAACCCATATATCACCTTGCTCTTCCAAGAAACCTATTAGACAGGTCAGCAGAACTTGAAACCCTTTCAAAACATGGGCCCATCTTGTCTCCCAACATTACTCCTCATGATTCCCCACATCCTCTCCCCTCCCCTGCACCACTCCGTCCCTGTCTCCTTCCCTTCCAGCCTTCCACAGATATTTAAGGAGCACCTCCTTTGAGCCTGGCTCTGGGGCTGTATCTTTTTTTTTTTTTTTTGACGATTAACTTAATTTTTTTTTAAACATCTTTATTGGAGTATAACTGCCTTACATTGTTGTGTTAGTTTCTGCTTTATAACAAAGTGAATCAGCTATATGTATACATATATCCCCATATCTCTTCCCTCTCCCTCCCTCCCACCCTCCCTACCACACCCCTCTAGGTGGTCACAAAGCACCGAGCTGATCTCCCTGTGCCATGCGGCTGCTTCCCACTAGCTATCTCTTTTACACCTGGTGGTGTATATATGTCCACGCCACTCTCTCACTTCATCCCAGCTTCCCCTTTCCCCTCCTCGTGTCCTCAAGTCCATTCCCTACGTCTGTGTCTTTATTCCTGTCCTGTCCCTACGTTGTTCAGAACCTTTTTTTAAATTTTAGATTCCATATACATGTGTTAGCATACAGTATTTGTTTTCCACTTTATGACTTACTTCAAAAAAAAAAATCAGAGATCTCTCCTCCCCTCTCCCCTGCCACCCTGCCCTGTCCCAGTCAGGGAAAGCTTTGTTTTCCCCTTGAAGAAGCCATAATGAAGACTCCGCCTATGTCTATGGTTTATGGAAGAACATTAGAGAATTGCCATGGTTACAGGCCCCATTCTGCCTCCATCTGAGGACCCGAGGGAGCTGAAAGAAAGTGCCAAGCAGCAGCTCCTGGGGCTGCTCAGCCTGGAATCATCATGAAAAACAAAAATGTTTACATCAGAGGAGAAACTGCTCCTCAAATAGCAAAGGAAAAACGCCAGCCTTGATGAGATTGTTACACAGAATCTTGGCTGGGTTGTTTCTCCCTCATTCCCCCTTCCCCCTGCCGCATTATTATTTAAGGTTGTATTAAATCAGGCAAAGGGAACAGATGACAAAATGCAACTTAGTATCGGCAGCTCTGGCAGGATGCTCGGGCTCAGTGCCAGCCCCGCATCTCGTCCTCTTCATCTTCAGCTGCAGTAGCCTCGGCCACCAGCATCACCATCTCCCTGCAGACCCTTCCGGAGAACCAACCCAGAGTCTACCGAACCGACCTGACTCCATCTCCCTGGAGGCTCAGGGACTTGAGTAGACCATTCTGATTCTGAAATAGAACCAGCGTAGGCTAGAACGAGGCAACCAGCAACCTAATCCAGCTCTGTTTCTTATTAACTGTGTGTCCTTGGGCAGGTGTCTTTGACTCTCTGAACTATGATTTCCCTTCCTCTAAAACAAGGGCGTAGGTAACCATCCTGAAAGTAAAGCAGTGGAGTAGTGTTGCTAAGGGTCAGGTCCTCTCATGCCTTGGTTCCCTCACCTACAAAACAGGAACGATGATAGTACTCACCACAAGGAGGATAAACACTGTGTCACTCAGAAGTGGGTGTGGCCATGAGGTTGCTCCGTCAATGGGCCCTGTCATCCCTATGGCTACATCACACAGCACGTTGTTCTGAGTGTCTCCATTCTTTCAGAGAGCCCGGAGACAGATGGATTTCTGCAATAAGGGGTGTTGCTCGGGCTGCCAGATGGCAGAAGAGGCTGTTGACATTATAACAGAATGATTTTGCACCCCTCTTTCTCCCTCCCTCCCTCTTCCCTACCCCAGCCCCTCCCTCTGAAGGAACGGGGTTACTACGTGGCATTCATCCGGAAGGGCTTAACCTGAGCTGCGGTGGGAGGTGTGAGTGGCCCCCAGGGTTGCCGGGGAGGATCCCTTGGTGGCAATCTGAGGGTAGGAAGCCTGGATTTCCTCACTCCCAGCTTCTGGAGGCAGAGATGTTTTGGGGGGGGGGGTTCCTTAAAGAGGGAAAGCAGGAGCTGAGAGGTCCCAGTGGAGGAAGCCACAGCTGAAGGTAAGGAAACCAGATCGCGTTTGTTAGTGACAATGGACTCATTCAGGACTGAGTGCACTGTCTATGCTAAGCAAGCACCAAGCCTGCCTGAACTCACCGCAGCCCCACACGCCCTCTGAGGCACACGCTATCCTATCCTGTCCCCATTGCGCGGGTGAAGAGACTATGGAGTCACAGCCTCCTGCCTGAGCACACACAGCTTCCACGTAGCCGAGCCCGGCTTTGACCGGGATGGCCCGGGCTTCTCCAGCCAGTAGGGA
>NW_006798383.1:4666886-4670850 GCF_000442215.2 Lipotes vexillifer | reverse complement strand
GGAAAGAGCTGTGGGTGGCGTACAAGTGCCGTGGGCCTCGAACCCCAAACCCTCTGGTCTTCCTCATCACTCGGTTCTCTGTTGTCTTGTTGGTAGCCCTGAGAACTTGAAAAGGTGTTACTTGGAAATCCAGCCTTCGTCACCTGTGCAGACACCCAGAAGGAGAATTTGGAAGTTGAAAGGTAGCTGCGGGTGTGTGAGGCCAGCAGTCCCATTCCCACGCTGAGATGCTTCACCAGAGACAGCCTTGGAAGACCCAGACTTTAGTTCTTCCAGCAGAGGGGATTCCTTCACACAGGCCCGTGGGTATATTAGCGGGTTTAACCAATCGGTTTAAGCGGCACTGTGCCAGCCCAGAGGGCGTGCAGGAGGAAGCTGCCTCATTCCCTGTGCCAGGAGCTGTCCTAAGTACTTTACACGCATTATGCCTTCGTCCACACCACTACCTGATGAGATAAATACGGAAGTTGTTCCCATTGTATGGATGGAAAAGGAGCCTCAGAGAGGTTAAGCGCCCTCTTCAAGTTCCCAAAGTGGGAAGTGACAGAACCCAGTGTTGCCCAGATCCAGACTCCACATCCCATTCTCTGTGCCCAGTGGATCCCCGCTCAAGGCAGAAAGTGAAAAGAACTGTCATAAAGGCACCAGGCAGGTCTGTCTAACCCCAGACCTAATGGCTCTTGGCCATTAAGACAAATTCCGTCTCCTCAAGGAAGTCCAGCCTCATTGGAGGGACAGGACAGCTACCAAAGCCAGCTAAGGAGCAATGGGAGAAGGTCCACGGTGAGGGATGGAGGCAAGCGTGTCGACGCCTAGAGACGAGAGATCCCTGAGGGCTTCTGGGAGGAGGTGAGCTGAGAGGAGGGACTCATCAGAGCAGAGGGAGGGGAACCAACCCAAGCAAAAGCAGACAGATGGGGACATGTGTGGAAGGGGCAGAGGGAAGAGCAGAAAGGCCAGTAGGGCACTCTGGGAGACGAGCTGGAGGAAGCCCCTGCAGTGGGCAGTAAAGGGTGGCAGGATGTCTCAGAGTTGATGTGTGACAGACTTCAGGGTCAAGAGCGAACCGTGGGGCTGAGCCCTTGACTCCCCACTTGTCCCAAGGAGGGGCTGTGGAAAATGGGACAATGTGATTTAGGGAAGCCCGAGGCCTCGTGCTCCGTCCACGTCTAGCCCCCCTCTCAGGAGGAAAAGCAATTTTCCATCTTAATATATCCGAGTCCCAAACCTGCTGACCTGTGAAAAACTCCTCGTAGTGATTTATTTGTCTCCTCTTGCTAAAACAACTGCCTCATTATTTTAAGTCACAAACACGCCAAAAGCATGAGCTCCCTTAAGGCGTCAAACTGGGCCTGCGATGGGAACCAGAAAAAGCCCAGGGAGGCATTGTTTGGCAGGGCCGCTATAGCACTCTGGGGCCACAAGAAACCCTTTAGAGACCCTAGTTCACAAGGGATTTGGCCAGGTGGTGCCAGATCAAGAGATAGTCTGAGCTCATGCAACAACCAGTAAGATAATCCTGGGAAGCCTCAATTTACCTAACGATGAAACCAGGGCACCTGTGCCATTACAGATATCATAGAAGAGCTTTCATGGAGTCTATAGTGGACTCAGCTGTAGTCAGGGACAGTCTTATACTTTAAAATACCCTGCTTATTCTCAGATAGCAACAGAAATAATAATATCCCCAATACCCCTACTCCACCCCCATTTCCTCCTTTGCTGTAAAAGGATGGGTGTTAGAGACTGGTCACCAAATATTTTCCTATACTGAATGCACATACTATTTTCAGAGTGGACATGCTCTCTTCTCAATTACAGGGATGGTTTAAGGAAGGCACTGTCTTTATACTTATTGTTGATCCCCTCTGGGATCTGGCATGGGACTGGCACAGGGTGGAAACTCAAAGAAAAGGTGTTTAACCAGCTGATCGTACAGGCAGAAAGGGCCTGTGGGTGAGAAAACTCAGTCTGCTGGACTGGCCAGGTAAAGACTGGCTCAGTGTATACTGAGGACGTGGCCCGCCCATTGCCCACACACACAGGGGTTGGATGGATGGATGGATTTGATGGATGAATACACGGATAAGATGACCTAATCCTGAGGAGATTTCTCTGGCCGCACCCAAAGGCTGAAGGGGCAGACTGATTAGTTTTCTCACTTGCTTATGTTATGTAAGTTAATAATACAAAAACAACTCGATGTCATGTCCCAAACAGTTCTGCTGATGCTGTCAGCCTCCTAATTATTACCATTGCCCAGCAGGCCCTCAGCAGCCTGTCCCTCTGAGAGTACCCTGAGCCCCCAACAGGTCACGCCAGGCCTGGTGCAGCCTGCATTGAGCCCCAGCCAGTGACTTCCTCTCTTGCCCACCCGGAGACACAAACACTTATGACAAGTTCAGTGTGAGGCAATTCAGTGCCATCACATTCCCAAAAATGTGGTTATTAACGTCATGCTGGAAAATAGGCTTATGTCTTTGAGGAAACACCAGGACGGTCCTTCTAGAGTTTCCTTCCAAAACCTTAAATCTGCCCCACCCAAGTCCCATCCCTGATTCCTCAGCCCTCACTGGTCGGTTCCCTCCTCTGACCTCTACAAGCTTCTGTTTACTCTGTGGGGAAGGTGAAACTGTCTCTTCCCCTCAACCTCATATTTCAACCTCAGCCCATCAGAAAAAGGCATCTTTTACTAGTTTCTCCCCAAAGGACATTCTACAAAACACCTGACCAGTCTTCCTCAAAACTGTCAAGGTCATCAAAACAACACAAGTCTGAGAAGCTGTCACAAGCAAGAGGTGCCAAAGGGGACATGAGGGCTAAATGTAATGAGGTATCTTGGATGGGATCCTGGATCATAAAAAGGACAGTAAGCCAAAACTAAGGCAATCTGAATAAAGTGTGGATTTTAGTTAATAATCAAGTACGAATATCAGTCATTGCATAGGGCAAACATACAATAATAATGTAAGATTTTAATAATAGGGCAAACTGGGTGTGGGGTATTCAGGAAGTCTCTCTTACTATCTTTAAGATTTTTCTGTACATCTAGAAGTGTTCTAAAATTAAATGTTTATTTTTAAAAAGCTAATGGAAAGATTTGGGTCCCAAACCCCACCTCACCCCCTGAACCCATAGTATATATACCGCCCAGGAGAGAACATGTTCAGATACTGTCTCACCCTGCCATGCAGTGCCCCAGCAAGTTCAAGTTCCTTAAAGGCAAGGACCAAGTCTTCTCTTTCTCTTACTGCATGGATAGATTTGTAACCCAGAGCCAGGCATGTAGTAGGTGCTTAATAAATACCTGGTGATTGTTTAAAATACCTCACTACCTCAGAAAGCTTGGGAGGTGAGAGGGGATGGTGAATGTTGCCCAATTTTGCATTTAACTATAATATGTATTTTCCACAAAGAAATCAAATGACTCTAATGAGTTAAGTGAGGCAGATCACTGCAACTTCACAATTGGCTGACCTGCACAAATAATAAGTCATTCGTAATACTTAATACTTAGTGCGGTGCTCCTAATACACCAGGTGTTGTTAAACGATCTCATTGAATCCCCAGAACAATTCTAAGTAGTAGGCAGTTATAGTTGTTATAATCCCCAGTTTATAGATGAGGAAACTGGAGCTCAGTAAGATTATAGGTCAAGGTCATATGTTAGTAACTGGTGGAGTTAGACTTTAATCCAGGTAGAGAAGTCTGACTCTGAATTTACCCTAAGCCAATGCATTCTCCTTGTGTTAACTACCCACCAATCTGTGTTACTCATTTCAACCTGTTTCTCAACAAGGTCTGTGGGTTCCATGTTCAAATGACTTCACATTCTCAATAAGTAGGTCAAACTAAACAAGCATGTCTAAAAGTCTGTCTCCAGACTGACAGAGAGGGGCTGCCCAGAGCTTCCAGAACAGCAGCTTCTCCACAGCAGGTGGCCTGTCTTCCATCTGCCACGACG
>NW_006798383.1:4665827-4666793 GCF_000442215.2 Lipotes vexillifer | reverse complement strand
CGCTCTTGGTTTTGGTCCTGGCTCTGCCATCTGATGGCTGGGCTCCACCTCCACAGCCCATACAGCACCCTCATTTCCCCCCTACACAAGGAGAGGGTTGGACTAACTGACCTCTGAGGTCCTTTCCAGCTGGAGGTCCTTCCCAGACACAAACGGAGCCCCCGAGGGGCAGCACTGCCTTTGCAGTGGGGGTACATATGGATCGGTGTCTGGGGAGAGGGCCCTGCTTTTGTCTTTTCACGCCAAATAATCCCAGCTTAAATCCTCAAAGGCCCAGTTCCATCATCTCTGAGACTCCGGGGCCCAGATCTCAACCAATGCCTGGAGCTGATTTCAGGTCCCACACAATCACTTGGAGCAGGGATAGTCCTGGCCTCTAGTATAGGAATTTCCCTGAATACAGCAGATGAGAACGGATGTCTTGAAGAACCTCCCTCCAGGACCCCTTGTTTGCGCCTCCACCCATTCCCGCCAGTGAGCGCACTGATTGTCAGGCTACAATTAGAAATACAGGTAGCAGGTGCCAGCCGGAGCCGCACCCAATCCCTTCTCAACAACCCCTGCAGACACCTGCCCAGAGCCTCCTGTAGCTGCAGCTGGTGGTGGCTTCCTCAGCAAGGAACAGAGTCAAGATAACCAGGCCCACCGTCCAGACAGCCCAAGGCCCCTGCTTGCCCTCTGGCTCCATCTAACGCCTCTAGAAGAAGCCCAGGAAGGGATATCCATACCTTGCTTCTCCCAGGTACTCCTGAAATTTCAAAATACCTTTAAAGGAATGCGGCCACATAATTAGAGCATCAGGCTTGAGTTCCAGAGACCTGGACTCTAGTCCCACCTTCGGAACTAACAAGCTGTGGGGCTTTAGGCTTGTCAGTCATCTTCGCTGGGACTCAATTTCCTCATAAATTTAATTATTTTTAGTCCCACAATTAATTACATAATTAATTGTATTAATACCTGAACCGC
>NW_006798383.1:4664811-4665711 GCF_000442215.2 Lipotes vexillifer | reverse complement strand
AACCGCTTACCCTATAATGATGATACAAGAATTCAGTTAGAAAATAGACAACAGCCTTTTCTATTTAAGGAGAACTTAACTTCATGCCAGATCCTGAACTAAAGCCTTTTACTTTCATCGAAAACTAAGCATTTTAGGCACAACAAATTACTGCCACCTGAGCTGCTGCAAACAATACCCATTTGTTCATTTTTAGTACCACAGGTCAGAAGTCCAAACACAGTGTTGCCAGGTGTTGCACACCTGGCACACCTGGCAATTCTGCTCCGGGGATCATAGGTTGAAATCAAGGTGTCAACCAGAATGCATTCCTTTTGGGTGCCTCTGAGGAAAAATATCCACTGTCAAATAGTTCCTTTCTTGCTGGCTGTCAGTTAGCGGCTGTCCTCAGCTCCTAGAGGCTGACTTCATTCCCTGCCAGGTGGCTCCCTCCATCTTTAAGCCACTAGTGGAAAACTTCTCATGCTTGAATCTCTGACCTCACGTTTCATATCTCTGACCTTCCCACTCTCTGACTTCTAGATCCGGATTTAAAGGGCTTGTGTGATTAGGTCAACGCACCCCGATCATCTCCCTATCTTAAACTCAACTGATTTGAGACCTTACTAACATTTGCAAAGCCACTTCACAGGCATAGCTAGATTAGTGTTTGAATAATTGGGAAAAGGCACCTGTATCCTAGGGGCCAGGAATCTTGAGACGATCTTAGAATTCTTCCTACCACAGAGTTTTTGGCTATTCCAAATAAAGCCGCTATGAAAATTGTATAAACAAACAACAACAACAACAAAACTAAGCATTTTACATACATCCAAACCAGGTCGGCCTGCGATAGATTCACTTGCATGTCCTAACCCTCAGTCATGGACGCACTGAATGGGGCTGAACCACTTCTCATGC
>NW_006798383.1:4659627-4664801 GCF_000442215.2 Lipotes vexillifer | reverse complement strand
TGCTGAACCAACAGGCAGAAAAGGGGGTTCAAGCACAGGCTGGGGCAATTGACTCGGGGAGGGGACTGATCCAAAGGGAAACTGGGTGGCTGCTCTCTAGTGGGGCTAGAGAAGTTATGTCTGGAACACCAGGGACTCACTAGGTACCTTTGGTACTCTTTCGTCTAATAATCCTGGTTAATGGATTATTGATGGCTAAAGGCAGCAATCTAAAAGACTTAGATCTCACAGGAATGAAGCCTTGGGACACCCACCAGAAGAACTCCACCCAGAAGGAGCCCACCCTGTCAGCAGCAGGCCTTTCTGAACTTCTTTCCTTCTATTTCTGAGGGAAAAATCCACCCACGGCAATCCCACCCAGATGCTCTTTTTTGTTTTGTTTTAAATCGCAGGGACATTGTAATACACAGACTTTTAAAACTGAATCACAGAATCTCCAGGTTGGCGGTCACTTCAGAAACAACTCAGTTCAGCGGTGTCTAGAGCAGTCAAACTCATAGGGACAGAAAGTATTTAGAATGGTGGCTGCCAGGAGCTGGGGCAGGGGGAACGGGTTCTGCAAGATGAAAAGAGTTCTGGAGATTTTGGTTGCACAACAATGTGGGTTAACTTAATGTCTCTGAACTTTAAAAAAAAAAGGCTAAAATGGTAAATTTTATGTTATGTGGGGTTCTTTTTAATTGTGGTAAACTTTTTCAAATTTAAAAAATAATTTACAATTAAAAAAAAAAATTCAGTTCAAACCCTCACCACCACCAATGTTTAACCCCACTCTACAGCATTCTTTCCAAAAGGTCTTTTCCATCAGCACCACTGACACCCCATCTAGGTGTGCTGTGAACTGGGTACGCTGGGAGAGGGCCCTGGGGGAGGGGGAGTCTAGGCAGGAAGCAGGGGGAAACAGGATATCGTTCTTGCCCTCTGTAACTGTGTGCTGGGGAAACAGTAGAGGCTCACATTTAAAAATATTTTTTTGTAATGTGTTTGTCAGGTTTTTTTTTAACATCTTTATTGGAGTATAATTGCTTTACAATGATGTGTTAGTTTCTGCTTTTATGACAAAGTGAGTCAGCTATACGTATACATATATCCCCATATTTCCTCCCTCTTGCGTCTCCCTCCCACCCTCCCTATCCCACCCCTCTAGGTGGTCACAAAGCACCGAGCTGATCTCCCTGTGCTATGTGGCTGCTTCCCACTAGCTAGCTGTTTTACATTTGGTGGTGTATATATGTCCATGCCACTCTCTCACTTCGTCCCAGCTTACCCTTCCCCCTCCCCAGAGGCTCACATTTTAAACACACTTGCATAGACTCTGGGCCAGTCCTTGCCCCTCCCCTGCTCTGTCCTCTGTAACAGAAGACCTTGGAGGAGCCTTTCCCAGGCTGTTGTGTCAGCCGGCCTCCTGCTGGGTTAGCCCAATGGGAAGCGTTAGTAGGAGACTGGAGGGCAGGAGGAAGGGAGAAGCCAGAGTATCTTCCCTTCCTTCTCTATGGGAGAAAGTGTCTATGGCAACAGATGCTTTCCTAACTGGCTCCTACTCCCATCAGAAACCCCTGCCCCATGGCTCCAGTTTCTACCAGGTGATAACCCTGCCTCCACTCCTGGGCTCTGGTAATACCACCTCTTCCCCTTGACCCCCCAGCCTAGCGGGGACAACTACATCCTGTGGTGCTAATCTCTGGGTTGCCTCATCATCCCTTTTAGTTTGAGGCTTTTCCATCACGTTGCACTAAACGTCCAGCATTGTAAAAACTCACCGTGTCTGTTTTCCTGGTTGGACCCTATCTCCTGAACACCAGCTTCTCTGGTTATGTCAGCATCTCAGGCCTGGAAGGCAAAGCATCTTTGGTCCATTGCTCTTTGTGCAGTTAATCAATGGGCCTGTGCTCCAGAGGAGGAACCTATAGACCCCAATGGCTAAGGAAGGAGCTCAAGGGTCTTGTGGTCCCGGGGACTTGAACTGTCAATCCAAGAGCTCCCCACCTGTGGCTCAGGCTCTCCACTGCTGTGGGACCTACCCATCCCCTGCAATGGCCAGATGTGTTCAGGGACCACTGAGAGCTGGGAGAACCTGCCCAGAACCTGAGAGCAGTGATGCCCTTGGTGGAAGAGGGGTCTGGAGCAGTTCAGGAAGCCAAGCACCCCTCCCCACTCCCCCCGGTGGAGACATGTAAACCCTCGTCAGGTGTTCAGGGGTTCTGCAGAGCAGCACTGGGGGGCAGGGGTCATTCCCTTCTAATCGAGAGTGATCTTGTTCATAGACCTGCGTTGTCCACAATGGTGGCCAATAGCCACATATGGCTTTTTCTCATTTAAACTAATAAAATTTAAAATGGTTCTTCAGTTGCACAAGGCCTATATTTCAAGTGCTCACCTTGTGGCCAGTGGCTGCCATATTGGACAGCACGGATGTAGAACATTTCCGTCTATGGGGCGGCACTGTTGGTAAACAAAACTGTCTTTGTCAACAGAGAAAGAAATGGAACCTGCATAATACAAATTAACCAATTACATGTTAACAACCAAACACTCTCCCAGCTATGTGTTTGACCAAGGATGATGGCACTTTTGTGCAGAAATGGCTTTTAGCTAGACTAGCTGAGGGTTCAGGCAGAGTGGAAGAGGCAGAGAGATTACTTTCTAACGCCTCTTCCAAAGATGCATGCAATAAGAGTTGATGGGATTCATGTAAATATGCAAACCCACCAGAGCAAGGAGTTTTTATAAATGAAAGAAAGATATTTACTTAAATGGGAAAGGAAAGAAACAACATGTTTACTCTTTACTTGGTTCTTTTAAAAGAAAAGAAACAAAAGAGCAGCAGTCAAGTCTATTTAACTAGAGCACAGGCTTAGCAGCCAGGACTCTGATGGCAATGCTGCAGAGAGTGAAGGAAATATGATATTTAACTTGTTTGTGCTCTGACAAGAAAATTAAAGACAATTGAGCGTGGCATTAAGCCTGGAGAAACAGGGATGGTTCTTTTGTATGATACCTTCTCTTGCTGCAGCTCCAAGCTAGAAGGAAACAGCTCTATTTCCAGCTCATTCAAAATCTACATTCTGGGTGGAATAGGGAGGGTGGGAGGGAGACGCAAGAGGGAGGAGATATGGGGTTGTATGTATACATACAGCTGATTCACTTAGTTATACAGCAGAAACTAACACACCATTGTAAAGCAATTATACTCCAATAAAGATGTTAAAATATATACATATATATAATATTAAGGAGAAGACTGTAAAATAATTTTCTATATCACATTAATAAATAAATGTCTCTCTTTTTTTTTTTTGCCTGTGCAGTGAATATTTATTACAAGTTTTTATATATCATGCCTGTTCTTTGCTAGTGCACCCCACTATGCTTTTCGGGAACTATGATATACCACCTGGATACAGCAGGGAGGGCTGTTGATCAATACTGAATTATTACCCCTTTGGCTACCAAAAAAAAAAAAAATCTACATTCTAACTGGGGTGGGAATGGAGGGAGGTGTCCAGGGGGCCAGAGGGATAAAGAGGGGGAGTTACTTGCTAACCCTTAGAAAGTTGACACTTTCATTACAAACCAAAAGTGTCAGAAGGCTACAGGGATATTGTCCTAACCTGGAGAGAAAAGGCTGCATTCCCCAAGAAGTGGGTCTCACTAGCAATTTCCTGGGCTCTACCTCCTGATTCAGTAGGTCTTGGGATGGGGCCCAAGAAATTTCATTTCAATAAGTTCTCAGGTGTTGCCGATGCTGCCGGTGGAAGCCACACTGTGAGAAACACTTCTCTAAAGAGAAGCTCCACACAGGGCAGTCCAAGGGAGGGTCGTGTTCCCTACTGTCCACTCAGGGCCGTGTCTACATGAGCAGAATGGCTTGCACTGGTTAAGGTTTTTTTAACGTTACAGTAAAATATTATTTGTCTTGATTACTGAGGTTTTGGTGCCTCCTTGCTTGAATTTTGCACCCGAGGTGAGTACCTGACTCTCCTTACTCTAGTCCTGGCCCTGGTTGCAAGATTGGCGCCAGGATCCCCATGTTCCATGTGAGGCTCAGAGATGTGGAGTGATTTGCCCAAGATCACACAGTAAGTGCAGACCCAGGACTCAAACCCAGGACTTTTGACTCCCAAATCTATGACTCTTTCCGCTAAACCCCAGTTCCCCAGATTAACACCCTCTGGTATCCCTGTTTTCCCACTCCTCCTGTGACCCCTTCAAACAGGTTGACAGAGCTTGGCCTCCCCCATGACAGTCCCCCAGACCACCACACATGCAGGAAACTGTGCTGTCCTCTGTCTGCCAACATCCTCAGTCCACATCAGAGAGCTTTTCTTTTGTCTGTCAGGTGTCCAGCTGAAAAATGGCAATTCACCTATTCATCTGTAACATTAATTTGAAATTTACCACGGGCCGGACACTCTACCCACATCATCTCATTCCATCTTTATGTCAAATCTGGGGAAGGAGGTATTGCTAGCCTCTCCATTTCACAAATGAGAAATGCCCAGTACAGAAGGGTATGTCTGCCCAAAGTCACAAAAGCAGTAAAGGGAAGATACAGGATTCCAACCTGGACCGCCTGCTTCCAGAGGCTGTATCCACCACCGTTGCACTGCACATCAGAGGAGAGAGGAAGGTCCTAGATCCAGCAGATCCCCACAGTGTCTATAATCTCTTCTTTTAGCCAAAGACTGATTGCACACCTACTACGTGTGGGCACCAAATAAGATTTAAAGATTCTTATGTTCCAGCCGTGCAGGATTTTACATATGTACCTCTTCCAGGCACACAGAGAGGCTGGTCCTTCATGGATAATGCCTAGATCATTTTTCTTTCAAAAAGAACATAAAAAAAAAAAAAAAGCCACAACACATTTTTAGCAAGAAAGAAGATGCCAGAGGTAATTGCTTTGCAAATTACTGTAAGTTATAAATGGATCAATGATTTTCTCCAAAGTTGGAAGCAACTGTAATTAGCAATATGCAAATCCCACCCAGAGCCCTTTGCTGCCCACAATGAAGTGAGAGGCCCCCACAGCAGCCATTGACATTCATTCCAAGGAGCCCGAGGGGATACTCACTGAATGGGGTTTGCAGGCTGAAAAATGAAAGAGGGTGGAGGGGAGCAGAGGAAGCCTGTTCCTGCCGGAGCTGAGGGCCAGGTGCTCCTCAGAGCGGGTC
>NW_006798383.1:4642142-4659490 GCF_000442215.2 Lipotes vexillifer | reverse complement strand
TGAGCGGTTCCAGCAAAAGTCCTGCCTCTGTGCCCAGCTCGGCCTGAATGGGGATAGCAAAGGAGGATCTGTTTTGGATGGAAAATGGTCAAGATTTAATTTCTAAATGAAGCTGAAATGTGTGTCACCTGAAGGAAGAAGTCAGCCTGGGTGAGAGAAAAGAGCACTGGACCAGGAGTCCAGAAGCCTGGGTACCAGTCCAAGCTAGAGCCTTGAGCCCTTGAGTTAGTCACCTTGCCTCTTAGGCACTCAAGTCTTCATTTGTAAAAGGATTGGGTTGTACAAGGTGTTCTTTAGAATTCCTTCCTTCATTTATTCATTCACCACAAGCATTCACTCTGCCTCCTCTGTGCCAGGCACTGTGCCAAGCACTAGGGACAGGAACCCAAATAAAACTTGTCCCCACCACCAGGAGCTCTCAGTTTGCCAAGGGTAAAGGATGGGTCATCAGACCACCCTAAAGACGTACACTAAGCAACCGAGTAAACATGTGAGCAGGTTCACCTCAAGGAAACCGGGAAGGCTCCTTGGAAGAGGTAACATTTGAGCTGGACCTCAAAGAATGGTTCTATACTTCAGTTCCAAGCAATTCACTTGAGACTCCATCTGCAGTCACAGAAGGTTGAAGGCAGTGCCTCTTGTGCTTTTATGAACACATGAATCACTGGGGAGTATTTATAAAATGTGCAGTCCTGGGGTCCATCTCCCACAGATTCCGTTCAATCCATCTGAAACTGGCACGGAGAATCTGCATTTTAACAAGCTCACCAGGGATTCTGGGGCAGTTGCTCTATAGACCACATTCTGAGAAAGAACTGGTTTAATCCTTCTTGATTCTATCTGTACTATTATGAAAGGGAAGCAGGAGTTCCCTAGTGGCGCAGTGGTTAAGAATCCGCCTGCCAATGAAGGGGACATGGATTCGATCCCTGGTCTGGGAAGATCCCACGTGCCGCGGAGCACCTAAGCCCGTGCACCACAACTACTGAGCCTGCGCTCTAGAGCCCACAAGCCACAACTACTGAGCCCGCCTGCCACAACTACTGAAGCCCGTGTGCCTAGAGCCTGTACTCCGCAACAAGAGAAGCCACCGCAAGGAGAAGCCCACGCACTGCAACGAAGACCCAACGCCGCCATAAATAAATACATAAATTTATTTAAAAAAAAAAAAAGGAAAGGAAACAAAAACTCCAAAGGGCTGTTTTCAGACACTTGACATTTGAAAACAATTCCCAAAACTTTTACATAGGTGTCCCCTCCCAAGAAGCAAACCAACAGCTGCTGCCACAACACTGGTGCCACCAAGAGGACACAAAGAACTTCAGAGCTGAAACCCCATATTCCATTCATTCCCGGCAGAGGGCCAGTGGCTCAGCGTCTGTTGGAGAGGCGCCTAAGACGCAGGCTGGGAAGGTGTCCCCAGGCTGTTCCTTCGATTCTGTTCTCCTGATCCCTCCCCGCTGATTAATGACTGGCTCTATGACCCAGAGGCACCTCGTTTTCCTCCCTCCAGTTTCTTCCTTCTGTTTCTCCCACCTCTGTCAAAAAGGGGATCTTCATCTAGCTCCAGCCAGGGAAGCAGAAGGTGAGGTGGGCACTTTTTTTTTTTGGATGGATCGATGAATTTCATCCCTGTGTTTCTTTTATTTTTTTTAACATCTTTATTGGAGTATAATTGCTTTACAGTGGTGTGTTAGTTTCTGCTTTATAACAAAGTGAATCAGCTATATGTATACATATATCCCCATATGTCCTCCCTCTTGCATCTCCCTCCCTCTCTCCCTACCCCATCCCTCTAGGTGGTCACAAAGCACGAGCTGATCTCCCTGTGCTATGCGGCTGCTTCCCACTAGCTATCTATTTTACATTTGGTCGTGTATATATGTCCATGTCACTCTCTCACTTCGTCCCAGCTTACCCTTCCCCCTCCCCATGTCCTCAAGTCCATTCTCTACGCCTGCGTCTTTATGAGGAGGACACTTTTATGGTAGAGAAAGTCATTCTGCCCTGACTGGAATGCTCATCCTTCAGTTCTTCACCTGAACAGTCAGGGAGGCCTCAGCCGAAATGTCACTTCTTCAGAGACACCTTCCCCTGCCAGCCCACCTGCCATCCCCACTCCTGCCTGATCCGTCTAACCACCCACCGTCTAGTCTAGCATCTCTGGGACAGCCCTTTAAATGGTGGCCCCCAATCCATCATGCCTCCAGCTATCTGTACCTTACACAGTCAAATTCCCTTGAATCTAAGCTGGTCCTGTGACTTGTTTCAGCCAAAGAATGTGACAGAGGTGATGCTGTGCCTTAAGAAGGCCTGGCAACTTCCACTTTTGTGCTTGTGGAAGGCTGGAGCCCTTGTGTAAGAAGTCCAGCTCTGCTCCTAAAAGCCTAGGTGGAGAAGCCACATGCAGAGGGAGATACCCTGAGACCACACGCGGGTTGAGGGAGGGGATCTGATCTGGCTGATGCCAGACACTGCCAACCTGCCGGACGAATGTAGTCACACAGGGACCATCAGCAAGGTTAGCAAAAAAACCACCCTGCCGAGTTCAACCCTGATGGTACAACTGTGAGCAAATTGAATAATTTTTGCTCTAAACCGTGGAGTTTTAGGATGGCATATCATACAGCAATAGACACCTGATACCAAATCTCTCTGTTTCACTATCTTCATACCATCTATCACAAATAAACAAGAAAGTCTGCCTCTAAAAGGTAAGCTCCATGAGGGCAGGGTCTGTCTGCATATTTGTATCCCCGCCACCTAGAGCCTTGCCCAGCACAGAGCAGGAGTCCCCTAGTGTTGATGGATGAGTTCACCATTGCTCATCTGCTGGATGGACCAGGCTGGACCAGGAGAAAATGTAAGACAATAATCCAATGCCCGGCAGCCTCTCTGACAGAGCCAGAGTCAGAAAGACAAGTTGATTTTCCATTAGCAAACTTCACACTAATCAAAGCAAACTTTAAAGGAAAAAGAAAACAGCTGGTGAGGATTTTATGCTTGTTCAGAGGCGCCCTAAACACCTGGCATACAAGCGGCAAGCACGGCTGTTCCCTGGGGTTGCGGGAAGCAGCAGCCGAGACCAAATGGAGCCGGCGCCAATCTTTGCGGGTCCCGGAGCCAACAGCTGGCCTTCTGTGCCCCCCTCATGCCGCTGCACACAGAGCATGCCCGCCCCAAGTGATGCCCCAAGCAGATCCTTGGCTGCCACCTCCTGCAGAGCACAGCCAGCTGCCGCTGCCAAAGGAAGCCATGGATCCCCTCTGGGGAGGGCAAGCAGGCTAAATATGGGACAAAGGGAAGCTGTGTGCAAAGAGGCTTCCTGGCTGCTTTTTGCACAGGCAGCCCCCCTGACACCAAGCCCTTTACTCCCCCTTGCACGCTTCTCTGCCCTTTTTGTCCTTCTCTGTGTTTGCAAAGGCCTGGGGACCCTTCTCTATATGTAGCAGCTGGTTGCTAGAAATGCAAAGAAGTGTACAAGAGTACTATCTGCCAGGATCCCCAGAGCCCCCATGTCAGTTGGCATCGGGATTTTTGAGGGGACCTAGTCAATCCCCTTATCTTTAACCCTTGCTAAGTTTCCTTGACTTCTCTTTGATGGAGGTTCTCTCTGCGCTCTTGTGAGGGTTAAATTAGACAATGCATTTAAAGCAGCAGTTCTCACCCATTCCTGTGCATCAGAACCATTTGGAGGACTCGTTCAAACACAGATTTCTGGGTCTCATCCCAGAGTTTCAGTAGGTCAGGCATGAGACCCAAGAACTTGCACTTGTAGCAGTTTCCCAGGTGATACTCATGCTGCTGGCCCAGGGACCCCACTCTGAGAACAACTGACTGAACAGAGTAGGTATATAAATATGAACATCTGTATCCACACGCATAGACTCAAGGAGCTCAGATTTTTCTCGAGGAAAAATCTGGATTCTTTGCCCAGGAAGCATCACTCCATTACTCATCAGTCAAGGAGGAGTGTTAGGTGGAGGTGGACTCTTAGGGCTGGGGGAGTGTTGGTGGATGGCCCAGGATTGAGAGAACATCCTCCCAGACTCTAAGATCCATAGGCCTCCTGCATCAGAATCACAGAAACTCAGGCCCCCAGACCTCACTCCAGACCTGCAGAATCAGAATCTGTGAAGGGGAGATCTAGGACTCTACTAAAACACGATCGCAGGTCAGATTTATATACACTTGAGATATTTCCTAGGGTGTCTCAAGTTCCATCAAAAATGCAAGAGGCGGGGGAAGGGGGAGGCCAGCAGTTAGCATTTCATGGGGACAGAGTTTCAGTTGGGGAAGATGAAAAAGTTCTGGAGATGGATGATGGCAATGGTTGCCAAGCAACGTGAATGTATTTAAAGCCAGGGAACTGTACACTTAAACATGGTTAAAATGGTAAGTTTTGTGTTCCGTATATTGTACCACAATTAAAAAAAAAATCTATTAAGCAGATTTTAAAAAATCAATGAGACAAGTTTAATTACAAGTTACCTTGACAAAGTTGTCATAATGTATTGGATGGAGAGCAGAAAGACAAAAGATATCATGTTTTGAGGTATCCCTGCCCAGGTGAATGGCTGGTCTTATTTTAATAACAGACACTTCTGAATGCAGCAAAAGTATCTTCAGGATAAACAGGAGGCAATATTCCTGGTGAATATCCAAGCCCCTTTGCTCCTCTTCTGGGGTCCCAGGGCAATATTCTGATCTACGATTGGGGCTTTCTCAAGCACTGCTCCCCACTCACCCCAGAAGGCAATGTCCCCTGCAGGTGCATGAGGCTGGAGAGGCCTTTTGCTGTAAAGTTCCACATCAGCACTCCACTACAGGTCTCGGTCCCCTGGGAACAGAGTCCTGTTTGGCCACAGCAAATCCATTTCCCCAAACCTCAATGCTTGGCCAATACATAAAGGTGAAGTTCTAAACCTACAAAGCTGAGGATGCAGATGACCCCTAGAGGATCACAAAATTCCAGGAGGCCCAGAATGGGTAGTAAGTTGTCTACTCCATCCACCATCCTCCCCCCAACACGCACCTGTTTGTAATGAAAATATAAGTTAAACCTGGGAAATTGCTCTCATTTTGCCCAGGAACGAAAGAAGCATTATCGGCTTATGCTTTCTAAGATCCTCACAGGGATCTGTCAAGTCCCATTTTAAACTCACCTCCTCAGCAAAATCGTGGCTAAATTCTCCAAACCCTACTCATCTCCCCCTCTCTCTTCTAAATGAATGCTGAACCCGAATCAAGGACGTGGCATTTGGGACTTCCCTGGTGGCGCAATGGTTAAGAATCCGCCTGCCAGTGCCGGGGACACAGGTTCAATCCCTCATACGGGAAGATCCCACATGTCGCGGAGCAACTAAGCCTGTGTGCCACAACTACTGAGCCTGTGCTCTAGAGCCCGCAAGCCACAACTACTGAGCTCACGTGCCACAACTACTGAAGCCCACGCACCTAGAGCCCATGCTCCGCAACAAGAGAAGCCACAGCAATGAGAAGCACGCACACCACAATGAAGAGTAGCCCCGGCTCGCTGCAACTAGAGAGGGCCTGCGTGCAGCAACGAAGACCCAACACAGCCAAAAATAAATAAATTTAAAAATTAAAAAAAAAGGATGTGGCATTTAATTATACATGGCCCTGTGTCTTGTCCTGGCATAAATGGCTTGACAGGATGCAAAAGGTGTGGGTTTTGTAGCCAGAGAGATTTAGGTTTGAAGCTAGTCCTGCCAGTCCCTGGCTGTCTAACTTTGATTCTGAGCCTCAGAATCTGCATCTGTGCTTAGAATTTAAGATACTCAGTCCAGGTAGAGAACTAAGAAGGTGAGAGAACGGCTGCAAGAGTGCCCAGCATTGTGTAGCACACAACAGAAACTCTCTGAACACTACTGCACTTCCAGAAGGCGAGGAACACAGTCTCCTCCCTTTCCCCCAAAGCCATGGTTCTCAACCCTGGCTGCATATTGGAGTCTGTTACATAGCTTTACATGCCCAGAGATCCTGGGATGGAGCGAGTATCTATTCTTTTAAAGCTCCCCTAGCCACTTCCCTAGAGCAAACAGCACAATACTGAGTTCAACAAATGTTCAAGAAGGACTTAATAAATGGATTGAGATGCAGAGTTCGGTGATCAATGTGACTGACAAGAAGGGGCTATCCCTTGCAGTTTCCATTTTAACAGTGTTACTATTAGTTTCCATTTTAACAGTGAGAAAATCCCACAGAATATTAGACAACTTCAGATGAGCATTAACTGCGCTGTCAAACACTTGGTCTTAAGGCCAAGGATCCCAACGATGTCTTTGTTAATTATTCACATTCGACAGCAGTGTCTCTTCAAGTACTGAGACCCTTATTAGGAAAATAACCATCTTCTCCAAGACATACTTCGTTTGCTGCAGCAGTGAAAAATAAAAGGGTCATGAAAGAACTTTGGGAGGAAGAGCTGAGGAGCCCAGTGGTGTATAAGCAGAGAGCTGGATGGTTACTAAATTGACCCCTGAGTCATGTAATTAGAGAACAGGGCGGAAAATCTCATTAACTACAAAAATCATTAGCAGAGAAAGAAAGAAAAGGGAGGGCTGAAGGTAGAGGTACTGGCTGCCAATAGAAGGCTGCTCTGAAAGAGGTGGGCACTGCCGCTTGAGCAGGTTCTGGGGGTCACTGCAGGCATTTGAGAGGCATGACAAAGGACCCAAGAGCTGGCCGGCCCCATGCATCCACCCAGGGTCTCCATGAGAATAGACAAGAGATTGAAATGCTCAGGGCATTTAAAGGGCCATGGCCTCTGTCTTCCAATACTTAGGCTCAGGGTTACGTGACAGTCCACCCTGCAGGCACAGAGGTGTGCAGAGGTGACCCTGACCATGCATGGATGTGAGGGGTCCTATGCGATCTGGAGAGTAGTCAAGGCGGGACTCAGAAGGAAGCCAAGGACACAGATGGGCCCAGTCCCCAGCTAGGCAGTCCCCTGCCTGATGCCTGCTCCCCAAATCCCAGCTCCCACTAGGATACTCCAAGCCTAGATCCTGCTTTTGACCCAAGTAGATGAGCGCTGACTCATGCCGTATCCCATGACCTCAGGAGGAATTTGTTCCCTTCGACTTGATTCATTCAGCTAACACATGCTGTGCTCCGACTGTGGGTCAGTGAACAGGGATGCACAGACACAGAGGACAATGTCTGATGAAGGAATGAATGGTAAATATCAATAACAACAATAATAACTAGCATTTATTAAACCCATGGAATATGCACTGTGCTAAATGCCATATATTATTGTGTCCTTAAACAACTCATGAACGAGATATCATGATTCCAGTTTTACACACCAGGAAAGTTTTAACAGCCAGGCCATATAGCCAGGGATTGGTGGAGTTCAAATTTAAGTTCACATCTGCCTGCCCCAGCATGTGAAGAGCTCAAAGTCAAATTGAACAAACTAACTGTACAAGATAATGTGGTGAAAGAACCAGAACACTGCAGACACCCAGCATGGGGTCGGGGGGGCAGAGGAAGGAGAGGTCAGGGGCAGGAGAGGCCAAGATGCCCGGCAGTAGGGCAAGGTGGGGTTCCAAGAGCCTGGTGGGTTCCTGCTCAGAAGAACCCATCCACGCCTGGCCAGCAGTATTTTAAGTTTTGACTTTGACTGCCTTTAGATGTGGAATGTGTACCATTCCCTAATATCTTACCATAGTCCTCTGCCCGACTCCTGTAGACATTCAATCTGGGGATCCCAAGAAAAGATTATGAGCCCCTAGGGCTTCCCTGGTGGCGTAGTGTTTGGGCATCTGCCCGCCAGTGCAAGGGACATGGGTTCGAGCTCTGGTCTGGGAAGATCCCACATGCCACGGAGCAACTAAGCCCGTGCACCACAACTACTGAGCGTGCGCTCTAGAGCCCACGAGCCACAACTGCCGAAGCCCGCGCGCCTAGAGCCTGTGCTCCGCAACAAGAGAAGCCACCGCACTGAGAAGCCTGTGCACCGATACGAAGAGTAGCCCCGCTCACCGCAACTGGAGAAAGCCCGCGCACAGCAACGAAGACCTAATGCAGCCAAAAATAAATAAATAAATAAAATCTATTTAAAAAAAAAAAAAAAAAAAAGATTATGGGCCCCTAAAGGAGAGCAAACCCCATGGTGAAATTGTATTACAGCATTCTGCTTTGTTTTAAAAATACAAAGGGACTACTTTTTCTTTATCTATTAGAAGACGTGTGTGTATGTGTGCACACGCCCGTGTGTGTATATGTAAAATTTTGCCTAAGCAAAGATGTGCAGAAGTTTTCCCTTCTCCTTCAAAGCATTTAGGCACATAACTTCTAGGATGCAGTGGCCTCGGGCTACCTTGATTAAGAACAATGGTCATAATTAGAATCCTTTATTAGTACCCTTTAGAAAAGAAAAATCTATCACATGACCATTGCCAGGGATTTGAAATCCTTTGTAGAATTTTCTCAAGAATCCTTCAGAACACCTACGCATATGCTTCCTTGGGGAGGAGAGAAGGAGTAGAAGTGCATGTAGTACCAGAGGAATTGCACATACCCTGGCCTGTCTCATCTAGAATGCGAATGGGAGAGTGTCAAGCAGCCATGCAGCGTCAATCTGGGGTGGAGAAAAGGATGGAAACATGTTTTAGAAGACACAATCACTTCTCTGGACCATTCTCGACTCAGACCAGACCTCAGTCAGAACCGTCAGCCTCTGCAAGTAGGACGGCACCTGAATTTCAGGCAAGGATTGAGAAAAAGATGTAGGAGGAGATAGATCCTAGGGCATGTTTACATCATATACCCTAGTCTGCTGAAGACTTCAAAACATCAGTAATCCCAGGAGATACCCAAATCCCACACCCAAAACCAAAGTCCTATGCTGTCTGGGTTCACTATTAACCTGAGCCAGTTAATTCCTTTAATAGCATCACAGGTCATTTAAACGGTAGAAAGTTCCATCATGTGGCAGAGGAACTGGGGAATGCAAGGGAATGAAAACGTGCTCATTGACAGGAAAGTTGGAACCAAACTGGGTCTGCTGGAGACTCCTGCTTGCGGGGAACATCAGTGCATTTACAATGCCTCTCACAGATTGTTCTGGAAAACCTCCCTCTTCCATGATATGCTAGATTATGCATTTGTTCTCAGACTAGATCTTCCAAGTTCCCTGATGCCCCATTCAGATAAATCTTCTTGAGCCTGGGGAACCAAGTCCTTCATCAACATCTTCTCATAGAGTGTACTGCATAACTGCTCACAGGGGAGATTTTTAAGCTACAAAGTCAAAGCACTCAGTAGCTGCAATTATATGTGTGTGCGTATGTACGTGTGTACATGTGTGTTAGAATACACACACAAATGTGTGTATATATATGTATATATATACCAAACAGCTCTACATACATATATATACAACAAATAGCTTATAAATACGTATTTGCTTAGGTGCGTAGATAGACAGACAAACAGATACAATCAGATGAACGGGAAGCAGGAGAGAGCATGGTCCCATCTTGAAGCTAGGCTGTATCGACACTGGGACTCGACGTATTCTGGAATGTTTGAAGAATTGGTGATTCAGTTTAGGAGGTCACATTATAAAGACTGAGAAAAAGCCTCCTGGCAGCGAACTTCCTAAGGGAAGAGGGTATAAGGAAAAATGACCCAATATCAAGTCCTCAAGGTGAGAGATGAGGCCTAATTCTGCTGATAATATAGGATCTATCACTTGGCCCTGTTCTTGCCTGGCCCTTATGCTGTATCATTTGGGCCTATTAGCTAATTTATATCGGCCAACATTACAGAGCATTAATGCGTACACGGAGTTTTGCATGCATTAGCTCATTTAGCCTTTAAACAATCCTGAGTCAGGGACTGTTTTACTACTGTTTCACACAGGAAGGTGTTGAAGCTCAAAGAAGGAAAGAACTTTCTCTAGCATAGACGGCTACTGAACGGGAGAGTTAGGTTTTAAATTCCAGTCAGTTTGAACCCATTGCCCAGATTCTAACCTCACACTATCCCGATCCCCTGGGGAGAGAGGACCTTAAATAAACATTGAAAAGCCTGATGCCGGACTACTCTTCAAGGCAGCAGCTGCCGACAGGATGGCTTTTGGAGTGCACAGAGAGGAGACAGCAATTCCCTCTGACTGTACCCCAGACCGCCATGCATGAGCACTTCCAAAGTTCCCCAGGGCATTAGTCATGCCTCAGTGGGAGGGCATGTGTTCATGCAGGGAGACTGTGGTGTCCCATGGGAGATGGGGTAGAGGTGGCAAGCAGGGGCAGTGCCCTGTGGACACGGCAACGTCCAGCAGAGACGCACACACGGTTGGCCCAGGGGCAGCAGCACCCAGCAGAAACCTGCAGCAGCTGACCAAGCTCGCTTGTGAGCTCTCAGGGGACACCCCAGCGCATACCAGGAACCCCTGGGGGGCTTTTGGCAAGGATCAGGGTCCTGCATTAGCAGGAGGGGGTGCGAGCTAGGAAAGATAGGAGATTACTGATGACATGACCCACCTTAAACCTCATGCTGCAATGGCCTGAGGAAACGTATATTAAATGCACGTGAGAGAGAGAACGAACCATCTGACGTCCATCATGACTTTTTTTTTGACTGACCATGATTTCTTTCAAACCAAAAGCCCAAGTTAGATGGCAAAAAAAATTTTTAATAAAAATTTGCATCAAAATGATGGCAATAGTTTCAGTTACCCCATGCCACCTTCACCCTAAATTATCCTCCATATTGATGAGAATTGTCGGCTTAAGTTTTTCCAAGGGTTCCAACCAGCCCTGACCATCCAGGGAAGTATCTACTGGCTCCACGAGAAGAACTCACACCCCATATCCCTCAAGCCAATGGGAGTATGTACCCACATTCACCCACACACACGTCCACAGGCGCCCATACAACATAGACGCGCCTGTACATGCAGAGCTGACAAGATTGGGTTAAGGGCTTGGCCTTGCTTTTCCTCAGCAGATGCCATGTGAAAAAATGCTGGCCTGGTTGTGCCCTGTGGCTTCAGCAATCAGGCTGCGAAGGCTAATTAGTCAGTCTGAGCTCCATGGGGGAAATGCTGACAGACTCAATAAGCAGCAAGTGCTAGGCTCCGGAGCGGGGTGGGTGGGGGGGGGCGGGGAGAGTGCGGGCGGAGAGGGGAGGCTGGCCTCACGTAAAAGCAAAGGGCAGCAGGTCCAGGGGCAGGAGAAGGGCACATGGGTGCTCTCCAAAGAGCCCTTTACCTGCTGACCTCTTCAACCTGAATTCCAGAGAGAGTTTCTGAGGCCTTACCAAGCACCAGGGACTGTGCTCTTGCCTCCCCAGACACCCTTGGCTTTGGAAGAGGAGTGGGTGGTGGTGACAGGCAGCTGATGCCAAACGTCACAGGGCTTTGCAGGATGTGCACAATATACCATCATCTAAACAGCCACCAACAGAGCATAAAGAAACCCTGAAACAAACAAAAACTGTCCCTTCCCCTAGTGATCAGGTGTGATGTACACTGAGTTATACAAAGAATAAAATGTTTCTTTTTCATCTCTTTTAATATAGCTTTCTTTTGATGTGTCAGTGACTCAGGACATCACTGAAGCCTACCGGTTGTGAAAAACTGATCTAGTTTTTTGTTTTTTGGGGTTTTTTTGGTTTTATTTTTGCGGTACGCGGGCCTCTCACTGTTGTGGCCTCTCCCGTTGCGGAGCACAGGCTCCGGACGCGCAGGCTCAGCGGCCATGGCTCACGGGCCCAGCCGCTCCGCGGCACGTGGGATCTTCCCGGGCTGGGGCACGAACCAGCGTCCCCTGCATCGGCAGCTGGACTCTCAACCACTGCGTCACCAGGGAAGCCCTGATTTAGTCTTAATAGATATATTTGCACACTTTCTGGACCTTGGTGGAAACATTAAATTATAGTGGTTTCCGAGTATTTCTGAAGATTAAAATTCATAAAGCTTGGGTGAGCTTTTATTTCATTGGCATACCTTTATTTCACTTATTTCCTTGCATATCTTCCAAATTGAAAGATATACTGCAGGCAGTGAAAGTCAGGTCTGGAAACTGCCCGTAGGGAGAGTCTCACAGGGCTGTTGGGGCAGGCCTGGGTGATAGACGGTGCCTTCCTGCTCTGACAGCTCTGAGGGCTGTAGTCAAGATGAGGAGTAGAAAGTAAGGGGCTGTGGAATTCACCCATCCAACAGGCAGTTATCATGCCAGGCGACTGCTCTGGGCCCTGGGAACACAACCGGGAACAGAAGAGTCAAACGTCGTTTGGAGTAAGAGAACTGATGCAAATTCAGACTCTTGGGTGAGTAAACTACGCTACAAGGATATATTGTACAGCACAGGGAATATAGCCAATATTTTATAATAACTATAAGTGGAGTATAACCTTTAAAATTGCGAATCACTATATTGTACACCTGTAACATATAATACTATACATCAACTATACATCAATTTTTTTAAATAGGTGAGAATTAAAAGGTACTTAGAATAGTGCCTGGAATATATAAGCACTCTGGAAATATTAGCTTTTATTAACAACAATAATACAAATAAGAAGATGTAGAACTGATGGTTCACTGAATGGCTTTTGCTAAATGTTCAATATGTGAATGTCAGTTACCTTTCCCCTGGCCTCCTCTCTCGGTCCCCAGCCGGGTGACAGAAGGGGGCTGAGAACACACTGAATGTTAGGGACTCTGTGCGTCCAATCTCTGACTTCACTACAAACCGAAGAAACCAATGATTTTGAACTTCCTTTGGCTTTTGTACCTGTTGTCCCTGAGAAGAGCTGAATGGTGCCTTGCACCTGAGTTCCCCAAGCACATGAGGCCAAATGCAGGGGTTTCATCAGCATTTCGTTTATCACCCTCGGTGACCAGATCGTAGCCTTTATTCCCCACCCCCGCTTGGATGGAGCAGTAGAACAGGATAAAACTAAACAAATAAGTGAAGTAGAAAGGGCGGGGATTGGGGATCTGCACGCTGTCCCCAGACAGAAATGGGACTGGCTCCACCAGAGGTGGATATTAAGTAAAAGGTTCAGCCCTGGAGAGCACAGAGGGAAGGGAAGAGAAAGAGAGGTGCTCATCGCAGCTCCCGCTAACTGCCCTCACCCTGCCCTCCATGCTGGCCTTCAGCTGAGAGGAGGGGGACCCATTCTTACAAAGGAGCAACACAAAGGAGCCAGTTGATGAGCTGAGGGGAACAGATGTCTTGATTTCCTCCCTGGGCTCCTTAACGCTGCTTTCAGCTTAATTAGCCGATTGTGCTCCCCTCACACCTGGATGGGAATCTGGATGGGAATCTGGATGGGAATCTGGAGGGCTGAGCAAACACCCACTGGATGCCCTCGCCACCCTCCAGGCTCTGTCTGAACCACAGGAGGCTGGCCCCCAGCTAGACCTCTCCTAGGATGCTTCTGCCAATGTCACAAGACACACTTAACCACTTGTTTTCCTGTCTATCACTAATTTCCATCTGCACAATAGGACCCACTTCAAAGGGTTATTGTGATAATTAACTGAGGTCACAGACATTGGATACTCAGCACGAGACTGGCCCATGGTGAGGGCTCTTCCTACCACTCATCTCACTCAGAAATTAGAAACCCCAACATATTTCTGACCAGTAAGACAAACCAATTAGAAGGTACCAACCTGTAAATCCCTATTTAGGTAGGCTTCTTACAATACCTCAAGGTTTAGGAAAATCTCAGACCCCTGGAAGTTCATTGATTTACACAAGGAAATCAATATAATCAAGGAAAATTAGAGCAAATTCAGGATTATTTTTTAAGACCAGTGTGGTTCTCATCCCTGACTGTATTTTAAAATCACTCAAAGAGCATTTTTTTAAAAAAGGAACTAATTTCCCAAGCCTCATCCCTGAGATTCTTAAGAATTAGTCAATGATGGTGTCACTAATATTTCTTGTATTAAAACATTAATTTTTTTAGAGCAGTTTAAGTTTTTCAGCAAAATTGAGGAGAAGGTACAGAGATTCCCCATGTACCCTCTGAATCCACACATGCATAGTCCCTCCCATTATCAACATCTCCCACTAGAGAGGTACATTTGTTACAAAGGATGAACCTATATTGACACATCATAATCACCCAAAGTCTATAGTTTACACTATGGTTCATTCTATGGGTTTGGACAAATGTATGATGACAAGTCCCCAGCATTATGATATCATACAGGGTATTTTCACTGCCTTAAAACTTCTCTGTGCTCCACCTAAGCATCACCCCCCATCCCTCCTGGCAGCCACTGATCTTTTTACAGTCTCCACTGTTTTGCCTTTTCCAGAATGTCATACACTTGGAATCACACAGTCTGTAGCCTTTTCAGACTGGCGTCTCTCACACAGTGATATGCATTCAAGTTTCGTCCATGTCCTTTCATGGCGTGATAGCTCATTTCTGGAGGCACCACAGTTTATTTATCCATTTACCTACTGAAGGTCATCTTGGTTGCTTCTAAGTTTTGGCAATTACGAATAAAGCTGCTATAAACATCCATGTGTGGAATTCTGTGTGGACATAAGTTTTCAACTCCTTTGGGTAAACGTCAGAGAGAACAATTGCTAGATAATATGCTAAGAGTGTGTTTAGTTTTTTATAAGAAACTGTCAAATTGTCATCCAGAGTTGCTATACCATTTTGCATTCCCACGTCAATGAGTGAGAATTCCTTTTGCTCTACATCCTTGCCAGCATTTGGTATTGTCAGTGTGGGTTTGGGCCATGCTAATAGGTATGCAGTGGTATTTCTTTGTTGTTGTTGTTGTTTTCAATTAATTAATTAATTAATTAATTTATTTATTTATGGCTGTGTTGTGTGTTTGTTTCTGTGCGAGGGCCTCCTCTAGCTGTGGCAAGCGGGGGCCACTCTTCATCGCGGTGCGCGGGCCCCTCACCATCGCGGCCTCTCTTGTTGCGGAGCACAGGCTCCAGACGTGCAGGCTCCGTAATTGTGGCTCATGGGCCCAGTTGCTCCGCGGCACGTGGGATCCTCCCAGACCAGGGCTCGAACCTGTGTCCCCTGCATCGGCAGGCAGACTCTCAACCACTGCGCCACCAGGTAAGCCCCTCTTTGTTGTTTTATTTTGTATTTCTCTGATGACATATAATGTGCGACATATTTTCATATGTTTATTTGCCATCTGTATATCTTCTTTGGTGAGGTGTCCAGGTCTTTGGATCATTTTGAAATCAGTCTGTTTATTTTCTTATTGTTGAGTTTTAAGAGTTCTTTGCATATTTTAGATACAGGCCCTTGGTCAGGTGTGTCTTTTGCAAATATTTTTTCCCAGTCTGTGGCTTGTATTCTCATTCTCTTGACGTTGTCTGTCACAGAGCACAAGCTTTTAATTTTAATGAAGTTTAGCTTGTCCATTATTTCCTTCATGGATCATGCCCTTGGTGTTGTATCTAAGAAGGCATGCTCAAGGTCATCTAAGTTTTCTCCTATTTTATCTTCTAGGAGTTTATAGTTTTGCATTTTACATTTAGGTCTGTAATCCATTTTGAGTTAATTTTTCTGAAAGGTAAGCATCAGATTCATTTTTTTGCCCATAGGAGTCCAGTTGTTCAACACCATTCGTTGAAAAACTATCTTTACTCCACTGTATTGCCTTTACTCCTTTGTCAAAGATCAATTGACTATATGTGAGTCCATTTCTGGGGTCTTCATTCTGTTCTACTCATCTATTTGTCTATTCTCTCACCAATACCACACTGCCTTGATTCTTGTAGCATTATAGTAAGTGTTGAAGTCAGGTAGTGTCAGTTCTCCAACTTTGTTCTTCTTCAATATTGCGTTGCCTCTCCATATAAACTTTAAATCAGTTTGTCAATATCCACAAAACAACTTGCTGGGATTTTGACTGGTATTGCATTGAATTTATAGATCAAGTCGGGGAGAACTGGCATCTTGACAACATTGACTCTTCCTATCCATGAACGTGAAATAATTCTCCATTTCTTTGATTTTGCTCATCAGAGTTTTCCTCATATAAATCGTGTACATATTTTATTAGATTTATGCCTAAAGATTTCATTTTTCAGGGTGCTAATGTAAGTGACATCGTGCTTTTAATTTCAAGTTCCAATTGTTCAATGTGGCATATAGGAAATCAATTGACTTTTGTATGTTAACTTGATGTCCTGCGATCTTGCTATAATCACTTGTTAGTTTCAGGAGGTTTTGGTCAGATTTTCTACATAGACAATCATGTCATCTGCAAAGACAGTTTTATTTCTTCCTTCCCAATCTGTATAACTTTCATTTCCTTTTCTCAGCTTACTATATTAGCTAGTATTTCCCGTATGATGTTGAAAAGGAGTGTTGAGGAGGGACATTCTTTGCCTTGCCCCTGATGTTAGTGGGAACACTTCAAGTTTCTCACCATTAAGTATGATGTTAACTGTAGATTCCTTCTAGGTAATCTTTATCGAGTTAGGAAAGTTCCCCTCTATTCCTAGTTTACTGAGAATTTTTATCAGACATAGATATTGTATTTTGCCAAATGCTTTTTCTGCATCTATTGATATAATCATGTGATCTTTTTTAGTCTTTTGATATGATGGATTGCATTAATTGATTTTTGAATGTTGAACCAGCCTTGCATACCTGGGATAAATCCACTCGGTCACAATGTATAATTCTTCTTATACATTGTTGGAGTCTATTGGCTAATATTTTGTTGAAGATATTTGCATCCATGTTCATGAGAAATAACGGTCTGTAGTTTTCTTTTCTTGTAATGTCTTTGTCTAGTTTTGGTATTAGGGTAATGCCTGCCTCACAGAATGGGTTGGGAAGTATTACCTCTGCTTCTCCTCTGACACAGACTGTAGAGAATTGGTATAATTCCTTCCTTAGTGGAATTCACTAGCGAACCCACCTGAGCCCAGTGCTTCTATTTTGGAAGGTTATTAATTATTGGTTCAAATTCTTTAATAGATATACAGCTATTCAGATTGTCTATTTCTTCTGGTGTGAGTTTTGGCAAATTGTGCCTATCTTGGAATTGGTCCATTTTATGTAAGTTATCAAATTTGGGGGCATAGATTGTTCATTGCTTTGTTTTCCCTTTAATGTCCGTGGGATCTGTAGTGATATTCCCTCTTTCATTTCTAATATTAGTAATTTGTGCCCTCTCTCTTTTTTTCTTAGTTAGCCCAACTAGAGACTTATCGATTTGATTGACCTTTTCAAAGAACCAGCTTTTGGTTTCATTGATTTTCTGCATTGACTTCCTGTTTTCCATTCCATTTCTACTCTCTCTAATTTTTTTTTTCTTTTTCTTTTTTTTTTTTTTTTTTTTTTTTTTC
>NW_006798383.1:4630905-4642082 GCF_000442215.2 Lipotes vexillifer | reverse complement strand
GGCCTCTCCCGTTGCGGAGCACAGGCTCCGGACGCGCAGGCTCAGCGGCCGTGGCTCACGGGCCCAGCCGCTCCGCGGCATGTGGGATCTTCCCGGACCAGGGCACGAACCCATGTCCCCCGCATCGGCAGGTGGACTCTCAACCACTGCGCCACCAGGGAAGCCCCTCTACTCTAATTCGTATTCTTTCTTCTGCTTACTTTGGATTTAACTTTCTCTTCTTTTTCCAGTTTCCTAGAAATTCAGATTTCCTAGAATCGCAGAGATGATAGATTTTGCTCTTTCTTCTTTTCTCATATATGCACTCAATTCTGTAAGTTTCCCTCTAAGCACTTCTCTCATTGAATTCCACAAATTTTGTTAGGGCTGTGCTTTTGTTTTCACCTGGTTCAAACATTTTTAAGTTTCTCTTAAGACTTCTACTATGACCCACGTGTTACTTAAAAGTGTGTTGTTTAATCTCCATGTACTTTGGGATTTTCTGTTATTGATTTCTAGCTTAATGCCAGTGTGTTCTGAGAGCAGACATTGTATAGTTTCTATTCTTTTAAATGTGTCAAGGTTTTGTTTTATGGCCCAGAATGCGGTCTGTCTTGGTGAATGTTCTGTATGAGTTTGAAAAGAATCTGTATTCTGTTATTGTTGGATAAAGTAGTATATATATACTATCCAGTTGATTGAAAGTTCTGTTGAAATTAACTATGTCTTTACTAATTTTCTGCCTGCTAGATCTGTCCATTTCTTATAGAGGAGTGTTGAAGTCTCCAGCTATGGTAGTGGATTTATGTATTTCTCTTTGCAGTGCTATGAGTTTTTGCCTCATGTGGTTTGATGCTCTGTTGTTAAGTCATGAAGCAATTATTAAGGAGTGTTGTATCTTCTTAGAGAAATGATTTATTTATTATTATGTAATGCCTTCCTTTATCCCTGATAAGTTTCCTTAGTTTGAAATTTGCTCTAAGATTAAAATAACTACTCCTGCTTTCTTCAGATTAGTGTTAGCATGGTATATTTTTCTCCATCTATTTATTTTTAATATACATGTGTCTTTATATTGAAAATAGGTTTCTTATAGACAATATACAGTTTGCCTTGTTTTTTGGATCCACTCTGACAATCTCTGCCTTTTAATTGGTGCATTTAGACTACTGTTATTCAAAGTGATTATTGTATAGTTGGATGAATACCTATCACATTTGTTACTGTTTTCTATTCGTTGCCCTTTTTCTTTGATCCTATTTTCGTCTTCTGCTCTTTTTTTTGTATTTTGTGGTTTTGAACCGAGAATTTTATATGATTCCATTTTCTCTTTTTTTAAAAAAAATTGGTTATACTCAGTTGTGTTTTTGAAAACCTTCAATGGTCATTTTTTTTTTTTTTCTTGCGTTATGCGGGCCTCTCACTGCTGTGGCCTCTCCCATTTGCGGAGCACAGGCTCCGGACGCGCAGGCCCAGCGGCCATGGCCCACGGGCCCAGCCGCTCCGCGGCATGCGGGATCCTCCCGAAACGGGGCACGAACCCGCGTCTCCTGCATCGGCAGGCGGACTCTCAAGCACTGCGCCACCAGGGAAGCCCCAATGGTCATTTTTTGCCAACTTTGTTTCTGCCAATTCAGGTTGTCTCCCTGTTCTTCTTTCACCAAGTCCATTCCATGAAAGCCACTTTCTGCTCTCGTTGGGCCATGCTGGGTTATCAGTTATTCAGTTAACAACTTTATTTTGCACTTAGATCTAGGTACATGGCGATCCCTGCCTTCAGGAGTTGAGAATCACAATCACCATTTACTGAGCATTTATTATGTGCCAGTCACTGTCCTAGGTGTTCTTAACTACTTCAAGACAGGGGCATTACTATTCCAGTTTCAGAGATTTGCTGCAAATATATCTCTTATTCTACGTTGTTACCATAGATTTTCCCCAAAAGAAATTAGGACAGTCCAAGGTCTGAGCTGGGATCTAAACCCTGATGTCTCCTATTCTTGGCAAGCTAGAAACCTGGCTTTCTTCACTCTGATTTCCTCCCAAGTTCATTTTTTGACCCATGAAGGGGGAGTCATTTGTCTTCAGCACTAGCAAGTACACGTTGTGATTTTTAATTAAATTAAATTTTTTTAATTTTAAAAATTTAGAGCAGAGGCATTTGGGGACAAAAGCATTGAAAAGGATGACTTCACCCCTTCTGAGCATTCTGATATAATCTTAGCTGTATGATAATATTGTAGTAAAATCATAGGGGGCACCAAACATTTGGAGGCACCCTGTCCACATCTGATTCAATCAGTGACGACCATCTTGCCCAAGTTATCTGCCACTTCTGGGGATTTGAAATGGAAACTTTGAGATTCGGCCACCGATGGGAGCAGATTAGAAGTGGAGTTTAGCTGAATCACACTAATGAAGAAGCAATATGCTGCTCTTGTCCTGGGGGTAGCCCGGTTCCCACCTTTCCTGTGACCTAATTGTCCAGATTTTAGTTGGATTCCAGCAGGCCCATAGCCTTAGAATATTCTTCCCCTTACTTAACTCCAGGGGACTTCCATTCCTAGCAAATATATGACCTCAAAGATAAATCGATTTTGCCTAAACAAAAAAAATGTACCACCTTCATGAAAATATGATAGATATTCTCTCCTGAGCTTCATATCATACACTGACTATAATCAAACACTCAGGCAGGTGGGTGTGGAGCTCCCACCATGCATTTCACCCTATGCCAGAGCTTGTGACTTAGAGTGAAGAAGGGACAGGACTCAAGGGGGTGGCAAGCTTATCCTATTCATCACGGAGGTGAGAGGACAGGAGAGAGAAGCAGGGAGCCTGGCTTATGCCCAAGGGGAACAAGAAGAAAGGAAATGGAGAGGCTTTTGTTCCATGTTTGCTCCTTTTGCTTCCAGCTCTCTGGCTGCCACAAAGATGGGCTGGGTTGTCTCCCAGGCTGAGCACTTCTCTGAGAGCTGGGAAAGAGAATAAAGCTACAGCCAAACTCGCTGACACATTTGCCAAGCCAATAAGCTGCAGTTCATGAGCTCATCCAAGGAAAATGATCACTAACGAAAAACTGTACAAGATATGAAAGTAGCTTTTTCTTTAGGAATCAAAACTTATAAAAGTTTTATGTATCTGTATATAGAGTGAGTGTGTGCATGTGTGCATGTGCTTTTGGAGAATAACTGGAAAGAAAAGCACAGTGACAGAGAAAGCCACTTCCTAGGTGTCCTTGAGTAAGTTATTTAACCTCTTTGAGCCTCAATTTCTTCATCCATAAAATTTTTAAAAGGTAATATCTATACCACATGGTCATTGTGAGGATTAAATGAGCTAATATATAATGCCTGGTATACAGTAAGCACTCAATTAGTAATAAGTATTCTTTTTAAGTTTGGTTGGATTTGGGAGTCCTATCAGTTCTTACAATAAGACCCTTCCTAATCCCTTGCTGTCTGGATAGAATAGAAAGTTCCACCAGCATTACAGTTAGCCCTCCACTCTTTTTTCTTTTCCAATGACAAGTTTAATTTTCAAAGCCAACAATGAGATGGTTAAGAAACAGACCTGGATACACCTGAAACTATCACAACATTGTAAATCAATTATGCTTCAGATTTTTAAAAAAAGGAAGAAACAGACCTGAAAATAATAGAAAGTAACAAAAACTCACTGTGACTCAGTGGTTTAACTAGTTCATTTTCAAGGAAGATATTAAAAGTGGTTTGGAAACTATGAGCAAATAAAACTAACCCTTCTTCTACCTAGAAAAAGCAATCAAAACTATTAATTGATGATTAAAGGCTGACCCATACTCTGGAAGAGAGATAAAGCAAAAGATAAAGATGGATTTGGGGGCAAAAACACACAGAGTAGAATGTGTCAGGCAGTTTTAATTTTTTAAGTCCCCTGGTCATTGGTCCACCACCAAAAATGTCCTACATTTAGTTTCCTAAATTACCATCAGGTAAACTGGTGAAATAATCCAGGATGGTCCATGATGAGGGTAGGTTAGCCCTCCGCTCTTAAAACAGAAAGGCTACAGCATTCTGGAATAATTTCTTCACTCTTACAGGAAAGTTGTTCAAGGAGAGTGGTGGAAAAGGAAGCACCAGGGAATAGCCGATGTTCCTCTCAGCACTGAGCGTCCTTTGCCTCTACTGCCCTGTCTCCTATCAAATCCCAGATTAGCCGATGTGGCTAGAGCAGAGGCTATACGCAGTCTGCATAAAAAGAGCCTAAACTCAGGTCACACAAGAATTTTTGTCTGACCAATTCAGGGTTTCATATTTTAATACAGACAATATTTAAAAATCAGATTTTCTATTTTAAAAGGTTCAGGTTTCTGGTCCCTCTTGAAGAGCCAGAAATCAGGCCACACTGGACCCTGCTTCACCTGTGTCAGCAGCAGACTGGCACTCGGTAGCAGCTGTGCCTCTTTCAGTCGGGGTGAGAAGTCTTCAGTTTGCCACAGTCCTCACCTTTCCCTTTTCTTTATCTTCACTTACATCGCTTGCCTGGCCCATGGGCATCTGCAACATCTGGTCTAGAGCCACATATTTAGCTACTTTCCCAGTCAAATCCTGACCCTCCGTCGGTCCCTTATTCTGTAAGAAGACAAAGAACATAGGTCCCATGGGGTTCCATGAAGTCCTTAAAATGGTGCCCTGAGAAGAGGCCAGGACAGTTTTGCCCTCCAGACTCTGTCCCCCAAGAGAAAAAGAGCCCTGGGTTGGGAGTCTGGCACCAGGCGTGTGTAAATTCCTCCTCCCCCAGGTCACCTCCATGGACTCCCGTTTCTCCTCCTATGACGTGGGAAGACCGGAGGAGGGTGCAGAGGCTCCCTTTGGCACTAACTTGGCATCACACAGAGTCAGCAAGCCTCTGGTTTGGCAGGGGAAAGAGCAGCATGATGACCCCCGGGGCCTCAGTCCTTGTTCAGAGCTAATCCTGCCCTCCCTGTCCTGTTAGAGGTAGGCTGAGCTGAACACTCCCAGCTGCTGGAGCCCCAGCACTTAGAGATGAGCCAGACACCTTTGTTTCGCCACGGTTCACAGGAAAGTTGTTCAAGGAGAGTGGTGGAAAAGGAAGCACCAGGGAATAGCCGATGTTCCTCTCAGCACTGAGCGTCCTTTGCCTCTACTGCCCTGTCTCCTATCAAATCCCAGATTAGCCGATGTGGCTAGAGCAGAGGCTATACGCAGTCTGCATAAAAAGAGCCTAAACTCAGGTCACACAAGAATTTTTGTCTGACCAATTCAGGGTTTCATATTTTAATACAGACAATATTTAAAAATCAGATTTTCTATTTTAAAAGGTTCAGGTTTCTGGTCCCTCTTGAAGAGCCAGAAATCAGGCCACACTGGACCCTGCTTCACCTGTGTCAGCAGCAGACTGGCACTCGGTAGCAGCTGTGCCTCTTTCAGTCGGGGTGAGAAGTCTTCAGTTTGCCACAGTCCTCACCTTTCCCTTTTCTTTATCTTCACTTACATCGCTTGCCTGGCCCATGGGCATCTGCAACATCTGGTCTAGAGCCACATATTTAGCTACTTTCCCAGTCAAATCCTGACCCTCCGTCGGTCCCTTATTCTGTAAGAAGACAAAGAACATAGGTCCCATGGGGTTCCATGAAGTCCTTAAAATGGTGCCCTGAGAAGAGGCCAGGACAGTTTTGCCCTCCAGACTCTGTCCCCCAAGAGAAAAAGAGCCCTGGGTTGGGAGTCTGGCACCAGGCGTGTGTAAATTCCTCCTCCCCCAGGTCACCTCCATGGACTCCCGTTTCTCCTCCTATGACGTGGGAAGACCGGAGGAGGGTGCAGAGGCTCCCTTTGGCACTAACTTGGCATCACACAGAGTCAGCAAGCCTCTGGTTTGGCAGGGGAAAGAGCAGCATGATGACCCCCGGGGCCTCAGTCCTTGTTCAGAGCTAATCCTGCCCTCCGTGTCCTGTTAGAGGTAGGCTGAGCTGAACACTCCCAGCTGCTGGAGCCCCAGCACTTAGAGATGAGCCAGACACCTTTGTTTCGTGCTGCCACGGTTCACTCACAACCCAAAGAGGCACCGCGGGTGGGTGTCAGAGAAAGGGGAGTTCCTGGCTAGAGCTGGGAAAGCAGTAAAAACTTGAAGCAGAGGAAAAAAAAGCAAAACATTAAAAACAGGAGGGATAGGGGGAAATAAAAGAAGAGAGAGAGGCGCCTTGTTCAACAGCAGTATAATTCTGGACTAAAAAAAAAAAATATCCTGGGGGATGAGAATGCTAAAGAGGGTCATCAACTCAAGTAGACTTTTCTGGAGCCACCCAGCTCCTTGAGGCATTTATAGCCCTGGCTTCCCCCACCCGCAGCCCCACCCTCCAAGAATGTGCTCTGTCTGCCGGCTCTCCTTCCCCCTCCTAACCCCTCTGAGCCCTGGCTGCTTCCAAATGAGCCCTCAGTTCTGTAAGCCATTTTCTTAGATTGCATCTCACGTAAAATGTTCCGCTAGAATAATTGTGTTTTCATTTCACCGACCAAGAGAAAAGACTTGAGATGCTTTGAAAAAGCAGTCAAGCCCAGGCAGTTTTAATAGACTGGCAGGAGGAATAATAAGAGTACTTTAAGACAGATTTTAAACAGAGTAGAAGCTCCAGAGAGACAGAGAAAATGACAGAGAGAGAGAGAGAGAGAGAGAGAGAGAGAGAGAAAGAGAGAGCGAGAGAGCGAGAGAGTGAGAGAGAGTGAGAGAGAGAGAGAGAGAGAGAGAGAGCAAGAGAGATGGAGAGTGAGATAACGCAACCACAGAGGAGTGGGTTTTGGAGCATCCCTCTCAAACTCTGGTACCTCACCTGAAATCCAAGGCAGGCTCTAGGAAAATGAGTGGCCACAACCAGAATCTCCTCTGTCAACAATATCCCTCAAGCAAGCACTGGCGTGGGATACTATCCCTACAGCTGGTCTTAGATGGATGACTCTGATGAACAGCCCTCAGCCTTGTGCTAGCTGGCCTATGGGTGACATCTGGGGAGACCTATGTGTACTTTCTCCTGAACAGGCATGAAGCCCTTGGCCTTTCGGGAAATCCCACTAGGGCTCCCACCCATTCAGATGCCGCATGACCCAAGGTCACCCTGGGACGAGACGCCAGAGCGTTCTAAACCCAGCCAAAGCTTTAACTCCTTTAAACTTGAGTTCTGGAACTTCCTTGGGGTGGGGGTGAAGTTCCAGAACTCAAGTTTATTTGAGTGTCTTTTAGTACAAACTCACCATTGGTAATAAAACACAACTCTTCCCTCATCACTACAGAAGTTGCCTCCTAACTGGCTTTCTGCCCTGCACACTTGGCCCCCATCCCTGGTCCGTTCTCCTCACTGCAGCCACATACTCTCTCCTGGGAAACTTGAACCTGATACTGTCAGGGGAGGACCTTATCTGCTGAAAACATTTTAGCGACTTCCCATATTTCAGAATAAGAATGAAATCCTTAATGTGGCCTGAGGGGGTGACTGTATACTCTGTCACCCAAACCAAGACAGTGTTGGGAGGAAAGGGAGACCCTATTCCTAATTTTCTACAGAAACAGAAGCAAACCAGGACTGTCCCCAGCAAACTGAGGTGTATGGTCACCATCCATACAGACCCTGCATGTTCTGGCCCCAATCTCTCTCCAGCTCAGCCTGAGCTACCTTCATGCTTTGCTCTACATTCTAGCCATGCTGGCCTTCTTTCACTCCCCAGAAAAACCTCGTGCCCTTTCCTACCACAGGACCTTTGCATGTGCTGAACCCTCTACCTGGAATCCCTTTGGCCATCCCCTTTAACCGAGTAACTTCAGCTCATCACCCATATCTCAGCTTATACAGTACTTGGAAGAGAGGCTTCCCCTGACCTCCTCCCCCACCCACAGCCAGCCTGTGCCAGATCCTTCCATTACATGTTCCCAAAGAGACACATTCTTTCCTTTAGATCATCTGTCTCCCTTTGTGGTTATTTGCTCATTTGTTTAATAGACTGATTGCTGTCGATTTGCCTCATCAGATTCCACAAGGGCAAGGACTGAGTGTGTTCTGCTCACAGTATACCCTAGGCAGCCAGCACAGTGCCTGGAACACAGTAGGTGCTCAATAACTCCATGATGAATTAACAAGGATATGCTCAAGTCCTTTCTAGAAAATTCAGGGAAACTCACTTTGTGTCCAGCCCCAAGCTCTGGACCAACTTCACATCAGGTCCTCATGTGCCCTCGCCCTGCCTGTCCTAGAGCACCCACCCCTCTCCTTGCTCCTCCATCCCACGTGGTCTCACACAGTCTGGGCCACCAAATGGAGCACTGGGCTGTGTCCTGCTTTGGAACATTCTTGAATAGATTCATGGGTAGCCACTGGGTCTCCCAACCAATGTAAGCTAAGAGCACGAGCCTCAGAGATGAAGGGACTCTCTGAGTTCAGAGCCAACTCTCCACCTGAGTGGCTCTCGATTTTTTCTTCAGGCTTTACCTCAGTGATTAAGAGCACATATCAGAAGACGCACTGCCTGGGTTCCAGTCCTGGCTCCAGCATTCATTAGCCGGGTGGCCTTGGACAAGTTGCTTTACATTTCTGTGTCCTCTTCTGTGAAATGGGGGTGGGAATTGTATTACCCTTGCAGAGTTTTTAAGATGAGATGAGTTTATGTGTATAAAGCCTTTAGAACAGGTGGTGTTCTAAACGACATGTACTAATATGCAATAAGCAATCCTATTATTACCAGGAACACTCTAGCAGTAATTCTGGGGGTGAGGGTAAAATCTCAAAAAGACTCCAAGTTATTTAAGTACACGTCCCCTGGGAGATGCCTCTCCCAGTCTCCCCCATACGCCGTCATGGAAACCATTGACCTAGTGACTGCAGTCCAGTCAGTGCAGAGGCCCCTCCTATATTTTCCCTGACTTTGCTCCCATAGCTCCAGGGTCAGAGAAATCACCACCTCCTGAGACAGACCAATCTCATCAGACACAGCTTTAGTCCTTTATTCATTCAACAAACATTCTGCAAAGCTCTAAAGACTGGGGAAGCCCCTAAAGGTCAGAACCTTGTCTCTCTTGTCCACTAATATACGCCCAGTGCCCGACATGGTCCTGACACATAGGGAGTTCCCAGTAAACATTTTTTGACTGATTGACTACTTTTTGCCAGGCACTAATCTAGGCACATGGGGACAAGACGATGAGTAAAAGAGACACAGCCTCTGCCCCATGGGCCTTATGATCTAGCTGGAGAGATACAGATATTAAGAGGCCATTACGTTACAGCATGCCAAGGCGGGGTGGAAATACAGGGTGCTATGAGAGCATGGAGGAGGAGCCACTAAACCAGACTCAGGGAACCAGGGAAGGCTGCCTGGAGGAAGAGACATTTAATCTTTAACCCTTGGACTTGAAGGATGAGAAAGTCATCCAAGAGAAGCTGAGGTAGGGGAGGGGTGCTACAGACAGAGGGAGCAGCGCTGTGAAAGCTCAGTGGCAAGAGGAAATGTGATATGCAAGGAATTGAAAGGGATCTGGGGAACTGGATGGCTGGAGACAAGGAAGAGAGTGTTTGCAGGGAGCTTGGTGAGGGGGCCAGACTGATTATGCAGCCTGAAGCCACACTAAGGCATGTGGACTTAGTCCTAAAGCAGCAGAAAGCATTTCCCAGATATATTTACTAAGCAACTTCTGTGTGTCAAGACTGGATGAGACATTGGGGATACAGAGGGAAGCAAGTCAGATGCAATGCTTGCCCTCATGGACTTTACAATTTTGTGCAGGGACCAGACATGAATCCAATAATAACTGAACAAATCAACATATCATCGTGAAGGGGGATGAGCAATCCGAAACAGCCTGCCCAGATCTTTCCGTGATGATGGATATAGGTGGACACGGCACAGGCACATATGGCTGCCATGCACTTAGAATGTTACTAATGTGACTGAAGAACCGAATGTTTAATTTTATCTAATTTCTATTATCTTAAATGTAAATTTAAATATTCACAGGTGACTAGTAGCTACCGCATTGGACAGCATAGAAAAGAATGGACTCGGTTCTGAGAGCACATAACACAGGAACCTGGTCTCACTGGCAGGATCAGAGTAGGAGTCCTAAGTAAGTGACACGAGTTAGGACCTCAATTATGAGGTGGCAGATACTGTCCACTGGCTTATCCCAAAACTCCTAATATACAGTGGAAAGAACACTAAAACCAGACTACACAAGTCTTGGATTCTAGCCCCAGCTCAGAGACTTACAAGCCAGGCAACATGTTACTCAAGTCCCTGATTTACTCAGGGCCTCAGTTTCCTCACCTGTAAAATGGGAATCTCTGTTCTACCTAATTTGCAGAACTGTTATGGGGATCAAACTAAAGCATGTATACAAAAAATGTTGAAAACTATAAATACTACTTGAACGTAAGATATGATTTTAATATCTCTTTTGCTCATTGCAAAAGAAGTACACACCCATTGTAGAAAATTTGGAAACTGTAGAAAGATTTAAAGGTGAAAAAAACTTGTAAATGACATATTTTAGCTGACTCTTCATTCATTATTTTGGCGTATGTGTGTGTCTATGTAATTTTTTAAAACAAACACGGGGCATACTTACATGCTGTTTTGTAGTCTGCTTTTTCCCCTTAGCAATGTATCATGAATCTTACCCCAAGTCATTAGAAAGTTTTCTACAACATGGTTTTTAATGGCTGCAAAGTGTTCCATAAGCTGTTGTCATTTTACCTTCAGAGCCCATTACTTCCTTCATTAGCAGGTGGAAAGCGAGTGAAGGGAAGCCCCCAATGGCTTCCCAAGGACACTGCCAGCACATTCAAATGCCACAGCGCCCAGTTCCTGGAAGCCAGTGCCTTGATACCCCTGAACAAACCAAATTATGAACAAGGAAGCCTCCCAGGCTCAGCTGATTCCACCCGTAGCTGCGGCACTCGCTTCCCCAGGCCCTGGAATCAAGCCAAGCCCAGACAGCAGCTTTGCCAGATTCACCAGTAATTTCCCATCGGCACTTGGCACCCAGCACTGTGTGGTGGAATTCCCCAGGGGTGACCCTCAAGCTCCCTCGCCAGTCCACCCCTACGCCGGGCTATTTAGGGATGTTTCCTTTCGTTGTCACCGATGAGCTTCACTGGGTTTTCATATTTTCAGAGTTCAGGTGGCCCTGGACCCTCCGAGCGGCACTCCTGCTGA
>NW_006798383.1:4621575-4630596 GCF_000442215.2 Lipotes vexillifer | reverse complement strand
TGCTGAATTGGTGGCACTCCTGTGCCACCTGAAACATGACTCAAGAAAAATTACCAGAGCCTCCACTCCATCTGTCTCTGGAAATGGTCTTTGGGCTCAGACCGTTTGCCAGCGACACTCCATCTCCACAACTCCCTCGGCTATTTTGTCTTTCTGTCTGGAACACTGAAGGGGAAGCAGCAGATAACGTCGTTATTTAAGTGACTTGTTCAGCTTCAACATTTTTGCACCCCCGAGTGCAAAATACCCCACTGCTGCCCTGGCCTTTCCTGGGGCACCAGCCCCTGCACTGTCTTTAGGTTTTGAGCATGATGAAGGAGGGCCACCAATGAAACGGCTTCATCATAGCGAGGCTGCCTCCCTAGGAATGCAGAGATGAGACTGAACCCTAGCCACAACTAGAACTGCCTCCTCACGTGCGTCCTGACCCCCAGGTGGCCCCATGCCTGAAAGGTCAAGAAGAGCAAGTGTCAGCCAGGAATGTTAAGCTACCTGCTCCCTACCCATGTATCTTTTTACACACCTCCTTTATACACATACTGTACACTCCATGAGAGAGAAAGATGCCACTGCGTGCCTCCTGCCTTCAGGGAGATAAAGCATGAAAGGACAATGAACGAAACCAGGCAGTACATGCCAGGTTAATAATAACAGCTAGTGATACTGAGCTCTTACTGTGTGCCACGCATTCCACTAAGCACTTCGTCACATTCTCTTATTTACTGCTCCCAGCTACCCTATGAGGTGGACATGATCAGCCTCGTTTTTCAGACGAGGACAATTAACTATGGTGAGAGATTAGACAACTTGCCCCACGCCACACAAGCAGTGCTTGCAGCCAGAGCTTTCTGCTTCGTAAGCAAGACGCCACTGTTTCCAAAGGGAGCAGTTAATTGGCGGAAGAGAGGGGGCCCTGCTCCACTTGCTAATAAAGCCGGTCCATTGGCAGGTTCCAGAACCAGAAACGGATCCAAAGAACACAGGGCAGCCCCCCGTGGGTGGTGGGTACAGCTCCTTGGGGCTCTGCTCCTTCTCTGGACACACATCTGTACGTATCGTGCCCGAGGCGTGGTCCTTTCACTACCCTCTCCTGCCCTCCCTCAAGAGGGAGGCTCTCTCTCCCTCTCTCCCTCCCTCCCTCCCTCCCTCCCTCCCTCCTTCCTTCCTTCCTTCCTTGATTGCTTGCTTTCTTCTCCCTTCAAAATGAGACTCCATTTCTTCCACTCAAGGACTGGGCCAAAACCAGAGGAATACCAGCCACATGGGCCTGGGGAGGGTCTAAGTCATTGCTCAGAGGATCCCGAAACAGACACGCCCTGAGAAGTCCTATGAGTTTAAGGTAAGGAAGAGAGCAAAAGAGCCTACGACAGCACAGGACAAGCCACCTCGGATCTTAGACCCACAATGAGAGACTCGGGGCCAAGATAGGAAAGAGATCTGGCTGAGGTTGCCAGCCCCCAAGCAGGCTCTGAGACAAGGCTCTGGGAGGCGACTCAGCAGTAGTAGTAGGGGCTGGGAAACTGAGGCAGAAGAGGAAGGAAGTGAATACAGGGCGTGTTAATAGGAAGTTTACCACTGGGGGCAACTGGGGCCAAATTGCACAGGGAAATCCTGGAGACGATGCGGAACAAACCTTGGAGCTGTCCCACCCTAGGGGTTAGGGAACTGGGGTATTAGCCCATCAGCACCTTCGCATGAATAATTGAGGGTTGGTCCCACGGGAGATAACTCCAAGCATGTCAGCCCACCCCACCTGCTCAAGCTAAGCACACTCCTCCTACAGCTAGAGGAAGCCCCCAAGCAGACAGTCACATGTGCTTGCAGAAGAAAGCCCTGGCTAGGAATGTCCGGGACGTGTGAGCTGGCACCAACAAGGTCAGAGCCAGAGCAAACAGTAACTGAAAGGAAAGAAGTGTAAGGACACAGTGCAAGTCCTCAAGACAGAAAGCACACAGAGCACTGTGAGCTCCCAGTGCAGCCTGGCTGGCGACCACATGACACACGCACAGGCAGGGCTGGGGGCTTCAAGGGTCAAGGTTGGGCTGATGGGAAAGCAGCTCTAGTGCACAAGTCACTCAGGCACTCTGCCCCGCGTGGACCTGCTCTGTGGCCCCTTCCATGTCCTAAGGGTGATCTGGGGCCAGAACTCAGGAAATGGAAGGGCGCCCTGCCAAGCCTTGGTCCTCTTGTCACCGTCTAGCTTCTCTCCTTCCCCCACTCTGCTCCGCAGGGCATGGGTAGCCATGCACTTGATCCCTGGCTTGGGGGCAGGGTGATTTTGCTGAGATGATACCTCCTCTCTTGCAGCCCAGACCTACAGCCTGACCCTGTGACAGTGGCCCCAGAACTGTCACTCTACAAATAACTATGGTCAGAGTAACAGGTGCAGAAGCCAACATGAGAATCTGAGACAGACATCCGTATTTTCATATTTGGGAAAACCCAGACCTTTAGACAGAAGTGCTGTTTCAATTTTCTCACCCTATTCTTCTTTAACCTCAGACTGAGGGAGGAATAAACCCTCTTTGATTTGTAGACTGAATTCTTTAAAGAGCCAGCTTGTCCTTTTTTAAATTTATATTTTTCCTTTTGCTTGGGGTGGACACCAAGGGGCCAAATGGGAACGTGGTACCTTGGTCAGATGGCTCAAAATGCCAGAAGTTACTATAGAGAATATCAGGCCACCAACCCATCTATCCTCCTAATCCAAAAGTCAAATAAGTCCATGGAGAGCTTTTTTTCCTAGAATTTCAGGCTCCCCGGGGACTAATTTCTCTGAAATCTGCACTAAAGTAATAGCGCCATAAAAGGCCCATTGTGAGATGTAATTAGTTTGCAGGACTTTCCTATAAAAATAATAAAAGACTGCCAAAGGCAGTTTCCAAAGGTCAATTATCTTTGTGTTGCTTGAGTTGAATGGAGGGCAGTCCCAGAATTCCATTTTATAGGCATATTAATCAAAACCGAGCCTGCCCTACACGTCTGACCCCACTGGCTGTCAGAGGAGTCATGGGCTCCACCTTATGTTGGTCGCCTAAAGGGTGCTCTGCACTCCTCTTTTCCCAGGAGGATACGGGCCCTTCGCCACAGTGAATGCAGAGCTGGAAGCTCTTGGAGGCAGAATGAAATGAAGAAAAGTTACACGCTGAGCATAAAAAAAGAAGAGAGTAAGTTAGGCTGTGTGTTTAGAGACTGGGTGAGACACGGCCCCTGTCCCCAAGGAGCTGAGAAATAGTTATGACATTTGGTTATATTTGACCCCAAACAAGCTTGAACTATAGCTTAAGCAAAAGTGAAAAGTTTAGTTGGCTATTAACATAACTGGGAATTTTAAAGTTGTCTGGGTCCAAGGGCTCAAACAGTGTCAACTCATTGGTGAGAGGATGTTCTCACCTACCTTTGGGTGTGTGTGTGTGTGTGTGTGTGTGTGTGTGTGTGTGTGTGTGCCCTTCTCCCTCCCCCTTAACCTCGCCCCCTCCCTCTTCCTCTCTCCCCATGTCTATCTCTGCACTGCTGGTCCCTGCTCTCACACAAGCTCTCTGCCACATGGCCAGCAAGAAGACATCAGGCTGCCCCTGTTGTCCATCTTCCCCACTGAGCTACCTCAGTATAAAGAGATGTTTTCTCCTAGTGTTCATATATCAATTCCAGGAATAACTCTGATTACCACAGTTTGGATCACATGCCCACCCCTGGACCAGTCGCTGTATCTAAGGGGTTGCAAGAATATGATTTGCTCAGACTGGGTCCTATGTGGCTATTATATCTAGAGACAGAGGCCATACATACAGCATCCTTAACAGTTAACCATAGCACATTGAGTAGGAGGTTCCCCCAAGGACAGGATGCTGGCAAACAAAATCCTGTCCACCCAAAGAAAGTTACCCAAATTCAAAATGCACTCTACTGGTTAAATTAAGGTGTCTTCATTCCAAATAATCCATTAATCTAACCATCTCTCCTTTCTTCCACCCATCCATCCATCCACCTGTTAGGGAAACGTTGACAGAAACCACCCGCCTAGGCAAGGCATGATGATAGCCACTTGCATAAGTTGTCTCGCAACAAGAGGTTCCGATAAGGAACGTGGTGCTGCCACCGAAAACTAACCAGGAGAATTCGGGAGAGGCCAGAAGGAGGAAGGAGATGCCAGTCCATATGTCCTACCAACCTCCCAGAATCTTTCTCACTGGAATCCGTCTTGGCTGAGAGATGTGTGTGCCACCAGGAAGGACCCCAAGTCAGACCAAATACGGGCCAAGCAAGATGATTGACCAGAGACAACCCGGAAACTAACCTCATAACCATAAAACCTGAGACTGCGAGCCACGTGGAAGAGAGGTTCTCCTGGATTCCTTTACGCTGCTGCTCTCCACCTGAGCGCCCCTTCCCAATAAAGTCTCTTGCTTTGTCAGTATATGTGTCTCCTTGGACAGTTCACTTCTGAGTGTTATCAAGAGCCCACTCTCAGGCCCTGGAGGGGCCCCCTTCCTGCAACACATCCATCCTTTCATCCACCCATGCATCTATCTATCCATCCACGTGTCTGGCCAAAGAGTTGGTTTTACAGGAACAGGATCTTCCCCTTCTTGCCCCTAATCAAAATAAAATCTGAATACAATTACTCTTGTAGGACCTTAAGTTTCTAAAAGAATGAATTATCATCAAGCCCCAGAGTCTATAAGTCTCAATAAGGAGGCATAAAAATGTATGGAAGGCATCAGCAGATGAATGGATAAAGAAGATGTGGTGGCGCTTCCCTGGTGGCGCAGTGGTTGGGAGTCCACCTGCCGATGCAGGGGCGCACCTAGAGCCCGTGCTCCACAACAAGAGAAGCCACCACAATGAGAAGCCTGAACACGGCAACAAAGAGTAGCCCCCACTCGCCGCATCTAGAGAAAGCCCATGCGCAGCAACGAAGAGCCAACGCGGCCAAAAAAAAAAAATGTATGGAAGGTTATGCATCAAAATATTAACAATGGTTATCTCTAAATGGTGTGTGTGGCTCATTTTTTCTTTATATCATGTTTTCTAATCTTTCTGTAATAAAAATGTATTGCTTGTGTAATTTTAAAAAGGAAAAAAATCATGATAAAAACCTCTCAATCTCATTACTCTGATTCTATACATACCAAGCAACATTTTTGGGACCTAAACTGGTTTCCCAAGTCAAATTTGCTACTGAAGAGAGAACAGGTTGACCATCCTGTTGAAAGGCAATAGCTATGTCTTTCAATAATAATAATGCTGCTCAACCACGCTAGCCTATCACGTCTTTCCTGAGTCTTGGGCTGCTTGTGAGATGGTGGCCCAACAGCCAGTTTCTTCTTAGCAGAACTTGAAGGCGTCATCCAAGGCCCTGGAGAATAAAAGTGTTTTTGCCTTCTCACAATAGCCCTGTCGTGGCTGGCCACGTTTGTGCCAGCCACAGGGCCATTACTCATTAGCAGCTAAGTAAAGGCCAGTACATATTCGATCATCCACATGAGGGGGTGGTCTCCTGATACCATCAGTGACTGTCCACACTGAGTATGAAAGGGATGTGTCCTTCCTGGGAACAGTGGCAGAAATGTTCCAGCTGGGGCTGGGGGCTGCATAAAGAGTTATTTCTATGTTGGGAATAAAAGTGGAAATTATTAGACCTTTGAAATAGCTTAAACTTAGACCGTAATATTTCAAATAGGATCAAAGTGCCTGGGTATAGTACAGTACTTTTCATGGAGTCCTTTGTCACACAGATATGGAAATACACATATATGTCAGTCAAAAGTATTTTAAACTTTTATACCCAGACTCATGTTAGAGGAGGTAGGATTACTGATCAAATAAGGAATACAATTTCTAGAGGATGTTGGTGTTTCTCAGATGGGAAACTGTTAAATGATTGAACACCAAGCTTCATAATATTCACATGGACCCTGAATCTGATATATTTCCAAAGAAAAACAGCTATCAATCACAAATAAGCTAACATTTCCTATTCATCTCCTATGATATATATATATTATTTCGAGTAGTCCTTTTACAACAACCCTACACATTTTAGAAGGTAGGAAATCAATTAATAAAACTCGTAACTGGAAGAACCAGAGTTTAACCCAAGTCTATCTGGACTCCATCCCATACTTCCTTCCGTGACCCCTACGTGTCCTTCTCAGCAATGCCCCAAGTGTGTCTGCAGGTAGCATGCCCATTTGTAGGCATCACATGTGTGATAAGCTTGTGCAATGCTCGGGTACCACATTTTCTGCATCAACTATATTAATATGCAGGCAATGGAAAGGAATGCCAAGTGAGAAAAAGGAAAATAGAAGGTAGAGTTAACTCCGAAAGTGTAAAATCAATTTAACTTTAAGAATCCTTCCACTGCATAGAAAGTAGTGGCTGAGCAGTGAGCTCTGGACAAACCTGGCCATTTCTGGCTTAAATACAACCTCTTCAGAGGAAATTTCCTGAAGCGTCAGGTAGGCATAATTCTAAAATGTAACGCTAAACATCAGTAGGGAAACAAACCCTGTGGTTATAAATCCCATAAGGAAATAGTAAAAACGTCTCTGACTAAATAACAGCATGACACACCAATGTTCCAGAAAGACAAACATAAACATAAGTTGCTGCCTATTTTAAAAAAGACGAAGCGGTGACAAATTGACTCTCGCTACTTTGCCGAGTCCTTCCTAGCAGTGCTTGGAAAGTTACGGGGCCCCAGGGCCTGTTCTCAGGTGCTGTTTCTGGGAGGGCCGCTGGCCAAACCGGGTTTATTTCTTCTAATGCCCAGACTGAGTAAAGTACAAATCTTTCTTTAGAGGTTTACAGAGAACAAAACTGGCTTATTGAGAGTACAGCTTTTTTGTTGTTGTTCTTAACAATAACAAGAGGCTTTGGATACACGCTTGGGTTTATGAAGTATAAATCCTGTTTAAATCTATAGAAGTTAAAAAGATGTGTGATGGCTCTTTGGAGAACAAAGCAGTGCCGGTGTCAAACTGTACTGAGCAGTGTTCTTTGCTGTTGTGAGATATTGATAAATCTCCAGGTCTTCAACAAGGGGAGGTGAGAATAGGAAACTCATTTCAAATCATATCTCAGGTAGGCATCTGAGCCAAAATAAGATAAAAGTCATTAACTTTTTTTTCCTATTAAGCCACCAAGCACAAGTCGAATAGTTCTCTCCTTTTCTTATTTGATCCTAAAACCTGGTAAGAACAAGAGCCAGGATTCCTGTTCCAAATCTTCAGAGAACTGCACAAAATTGTTCTTTTGCTTCTTTCTTCCTTAGCAAAATCAACAAGGTGTGAACAAAACTGTCATTTGACATGTTAATTAATACAGGGAGATTAATTAGGTGCTACAAGCATTCCTTTCTCATTGCAAACATCACTGATGCCAAGGAGATTAATGTCTCCATCACTGTTAGGGTAATAGCCCACCTTATGGATAGGTGTGCTCTACCTATCTTGATTTGGTGACACAATGTCCCATATTAATTTCTGAATGATTTCCCCAAGGCCTCCTCATGGATGAAAAGAGTCAGAGAGGCCAAAGGCATCCTCAGGCAAATCTTCACATCTGTGATCATAAACAGCCTTAGACCAAACCACTTAATTTTCTGTAACAACATAAACATGGGTAACACCAGGAGGGCGGCCAAAGTGGACCCTGCAACTCAGGGCAAAGCTGGAACAATCTCTGATGGTAACAAACTAGACAGCTAGCACTTGAGGATTTAACCACCTAAACTAAAAACCCCACTGCCCTCAGTCTTACCTATGATCTCACAACAAAAAAGTTGAGACACCATCTTTCACAGGCTGTGTTTAGATGAGATTATACAAATGATTTATACTACACCTGGCTTTCATTTCATGATCATGGTATCTCCCCTGCCAGGTAAGTATTACACCTGGCTTTCATTTCAAGCCAAGGCTGTTCAATCAGAAAACAAAACCCAGGCATGCTGTTTGCCTAGTAATAAGCATGCCGCTCCTTTCCCTGGATCATTCCCCAACTGCCCTTACCCCTCTCTTTCTCCATCTAATATAAAACAAAAGCTGCTGGTGGTCCAGTTACCTTCTCCCATCACCCAATTTTCTCCCTACATCTCTGTCCACTTCTCACCATCCCCAGTAGCTTGCATACTTGAGGTCAGGCACTGTAGTCTTTGCTTCCCATATTTTTTTTAATTTGGAGCTTTCATGTGTCTTTCTGTGTAATCAGTCATAAAGTATGATTACTTCTTTGAGTAGAATTACCATTCCATCAAGTTTATTAATTCTTCAGGAAAACAGGGTCTCATAATATTTGAGTTGGGAGTGCTTCGTCCAACGTGTCTGCTCTGAGCTTTCTCCAGTGCACACATTCTTTGATAGCCCAATACATGATCTTCCCCACTTTGCTTTAACACTTCAGATGTAAAGAAGTTCACGGTATTTGAGGCAACCTGTTGGACTGACAGACTGCAAACATGTGTCGATCATTCTGCCTTCCATTTGCTGGAGGTTATCCCTTACAACCTGGAATACATCAACTCCCCTTCTAACTTAGCAACCCCTCAAAGAGCTAGAGAGAGCAATTTCATCCCTCCCAGCAAGAGTGTTGGGCTCAAACAGCTACAGTAGTCAAAAGTCACAGTAGGTAGGCTATGTGGGACTCTGGGGAACCAGAGAGCAGCTCATCCAAGGGGACAAGCAATGACTTGGCACCATACGACTTTGTCATAGATAAATGAAGATCCAATGCTGCCAGAGCTCTCAAATTTCCAAGTGAAGCATGAAATCTGGATTTGTATTAGAAATTTTCCAGTTTTTGAAAGTTGACAACCAAATCAGAAAATAATTTTAAATATCATGTAAGCCAAATGAAACACCTCTGCCAGCCAGATCCAAACCACAGAACACAAGCTGGAATTCACTTCTCTAAAACCTTCTCTTCTCTGAACCAGAGGTATGGTAGTTTAGATGACAATGGCAAGCACTGTTTAGGTTCTCTTTGTATTCTTTTTTTTTTTTTTTTTTTTTTTTT
>NW_006798383.1:4579992-4621365 GCF_000442215.2 Lipotes vexillifer | reverse complement strand
CGAACCCGTGTCCCCTGCATCGGCAGGCGGACTCTCAACCACTGCGCCACCAGCGAAGCCCTCTTTGTATTCTTATTGCCCTACACACTGGCCTGCAGAAATGGTTAAATGTCTTGCTGAGAGCATATATTTGCATTTACCTGGAGGTTTTCTTTTTTAAATCATTTCAACCAAACTAATCCCTCATGCAAGGCTACCTGCATTAATACAAGTTGGATGGCTATAAGTTACTTAGGTAATTAGCCAACATCATTAGCCGTACAACCATCTGTGGTCTTAGGAAATTCACCCAAACTCTCTGAGCCTCAATTTCCTCATCTGAATACTGGGACAAAAAATATCTTCCCTGGTGGAATTTAAATACTACCAACCCTTCACGGCTTGAGGTTGCACTAGACTAGAATTAGTGACTCACTTCCAAAGAACAGAGTATGGAAAGGGAAAAATATTCATTTGACCGTGGAGAAAACTAGCAAACACTACCTTAACAAAACGATAAAGGTGAACATCATCTGTGATGTTACATGGCTGTCATGTTCTTCTTGATATGAAGGGATTAGAAGGGCACTTCCCCTCTGTGGTATTCTTCCCCAAAATAACTTCAGTCCATGACGTCAGTCTCATCATGAGAAAAGCGTTAAACAAATTCATATTAGAGGCACATCTAAATGACAGTGTTTCAAGGAGGAGGAAGTATTTGGTTGGGTCGAATGTTGTTGACACACTGTATAAGATTAGGACAGGGAAGTTTCTACTGACTTGATTGTTTCCAGAGGGGCAGCTGGAAACTGAAGCTAGATTGGAGAAGTTGGAAGAGTGGGTGGGACCAAGGACAGAAAACAGGTTCAAGAAATTTTTATGGAAAAGAAAGAAAAGATACTGGGATATGAGTGGAAGGAGGATGTGAAATCCAGGAAGATTGTTGTTGGTTTTTAATGGGCCATGCTAGCAAATATCTGTACGTTAACGAGGACGATCCCATAGAGTAGGACAGACCAATGATGCAGGAGAGATCTAATAAAACTTGCTGAAACAGCACATTCTTGAGAAAGTGAGGAGATGAGATCCAGAACTCAAGAAGAGAGGTTGACATTCTATAGAAGTGGGGACACCTCTCACCTCTTAATGGGAGGGAAGTGAAGACAGGCAAAGCTCCAAGTAGATTTTCTAAATTTGTTGGTGGGGAGATTATGGCTTCTACATTCTCAGTTATTTATGAAACAAGCCATGAGTTAAAATTAGAAGGCAAGGGGTGAGAAAGGCTGGTAAAAAGGGAGCATACTCACACTAGGAGACTTGCCAGTCCATTACAGTAGAAAGGGAAGGTTCAAGGGAGATGAGAGTGTCTGCACGGAAACAATAGTAATTGTAGGCCATGAAATCTAAGCCACATAAGGTGGGGGAGGAAGAAAAGAGATGAATAGTGACAAAGTAGCAGAGTCTAAGTTTTGAAGGGCTCAGTGATGTTGGAAAACTGTGGCATTGGTTACTCTAGAGCATATTATCTGGAAGAATAGGAAGCAGAATATTCAGAATCAAGATTTCAAGCTATAAATAATTGGAATAATTAATTGTAAGTGGAATAATTGGATGGTGACTTGAGGTGGAAGGGAGAAAAAGTTGTGGGAAGTGAGGATCTCAAGGAACAAGAGCCCAGCACACTGTGTGGGTCATCCACACAGTTGCTGACATCATGAGAAGCAATGAGAGGAGTAGGTAGGCTTGCAAAAGACACAGTGAGGGGCTTCCCTGGTGGTGCAGTGGTTGAGAGTCCACCTGCCGATGCAGGGGACATGGGTTCATGCCCCAGTCTGGGAAGATCCCACATGCCACGGAGCGGCTGGGCCCGTGAGCCATGGCTGCTGAGCCTGCACGTCCGGAGCCTGTGCTCCGCAACGGGAGAGGCCGCAACGGTGAGAGGCCTGTGTACTGCAAAAAAAAAAAAAAGTTAAAAAAAAAGACACAATGAGCCATTAGCTAAGGCATGTGCAGAAGCATGAGGAGAGTGCCTAGGAGGTGGGTGTGTAGACGAATGAAATTCAAAGGGTTGCTGGGAGATACAGCAGGATGGCCCAACTTCAAACACACTAACAGTTTGAAGGAGAAAATAATAGGAATTAAAGTAGAAATGCAGAGCAAAGATGACACCTCCTCCATATCCTCAACCAGGAGTATGGAGTATGTGAAATTTAAGAAGAAAAAGGTCTCCACTCAAGAGAGATACAAGGGTGTGAGCCAAGTCTCCTTTAAGGCAAGGAGAGGAGAAAGGGGACTTTTATTCAGAATAAAAGGTTGAGGATATTGGAAGTTTGCGGATCATAGGTCAGAGTTCAGAGGGCACATGAGGGTGAGCAGGGATAGATGGTTGGGTCAGTTTGAATAATATGAGAATGGGATGGCTGGGAGCTTGTGCTTGCATCAGAGGTGGAGGAAAACCTCAGTGTCATGAGGAAGGGCATGACAGGATTACACAAAGAGGCATATATCAGTACAAGCCCTATCTCTGAAAATCAAGCTCCAGGATCAGGACCCAGGAGGCTGCCTCCTCTGTCACTAGTGAGGCCATGTGAGTCTGAAGACAGGCTTCTCTCAAGGGGGAGGTATTGTGTGTAAAGCAGCCATTCTTAAGTGCGGCCATGCATCAGAACTACGTGGGAGCTTTAAAAAATCCTGATGCCCACATCATATCTGGGCAGATAAAATCAGAGTCTCTAGGGGAGGGGCCAGACAGCAGTATTTTTAAAGTTCCCCAAATGATTCCCATAAAAACCAGGTTTGAGAATGTGGATTCCTCTCCCAAAGATTGTGGGGTGTAGCCTGGGCATTAGGGTTTTTAAAAGCCTTTGTTGATGATGGCTATTACTGTTATTATTACACTTATTCATTTCCCTTGCATCATCACAACGAGAAGGAGGAAAAGGAACTGTCTTTATTTAAATAGAAGAAAACAAAGTTATTCTGAAACTAGAGCAAAGAATTCCTGGTATTTTGTCTCAGATTAATTGTAAGAAAAACTAGTCACTTATGTGGAAGAGACAGAATTGGTACTTTCATAGCTTGTTCAATCTTCTAACACCTATTTAAAGAGCAAAATAGAAAGCTTCCCAGTCCAAGGAGGATTCCTGACTATATCCATTCAGACATAAGCATTTGTCATGATGTTTATTGTCCATTCAACTGACCACTTGGAACAATATTTTTTAAATCTCCAGGCTATTATTAGGAGCAAGGAGATGATTTTTAGATAATAATAATTAAAGCTCACACTGATTGAGCACTTACTATGTGCCAGGCATTGTGCAAATATCACATATGGTCTCCTATAATCCTCATAACAATTCTATGAGATGGGTACTGTTATTATCCTCCATTTACAAATGAGAGTCCAAAGGCTGGACAGGCTACTTAACTAGCCTGAGATCAAACAGCTATAACTGAGAGGGTACGGATTCAAATAAAAATGCCCATGTGGTCCCCAAAACTGTATTCTCTTAACCACTACGCCATCCTGTCTACTTACAAGATTCCATAAACCATAAAAAGGAAGAGAACTGTGGGCAAAGGTAGAGGAATTAGCCTTAGAGAAAAAGTAGAGGCATGCTCCCTTGCTTGATAGAATAAAAGAGGGAAAGGGTAGCCAGGAAAAAAAAAAATGTAAAGGAACTTGAAAGTGAAAAGGAGAAAAATGCAAAAATTCTAAAATTTGCAAGGACACCTTTACATTTTCTAAAGTGTTTAGCACAATAAATTATATACAGTAGAAACTCAAAATATACTGTTGAGTGAATATTCTTTCAATTGTCATTGTATCATTAAACAAGAAATCTTAATGAAAATAGTCACTTTGTCAAAGAGCTGAGGTTCTGGCAGCTTTTTGCTCATTTTTAAAATTGTTATATTTATTACAATTATATTGTTTGTACAAATATCAAAAAGAAAGAAAAATAGGAGAGAGGGAGGGAGGAAACATTCTTTCTTCCAGTAAAAAGCCAGTTAATAAATGGAGAAGGAATGATAGAATAAGAAAATCACCATTTGGCAAAATATAATAACTGCTGTTGATTCAGGAAAGAATCATCATTAGTGCTAAAACTAGTGGGTAAAGTTTAAGGAGGAAAGAATTTTGACATAGTCTCAAATTATTTACCTACTAGATATTTACTAGTTTCAATGGGTTGGAGAATAAATTTACAGTGGAGAAACATGGCAATACCACCTTAAGCAAAATATTAAACTTATAATCAAAAGGGGAATGACCGTCTGTCTCCTGGTATGATGCAGTGAGAAGAACTCAGCATCATCTCTGTGATATTTCTGCCAAAATTGTATGACCTAAATGTAACCACAAGAAAACACTGAAAAAAATCAAATTGAGTTTAAAAAATAAACTTCAGTGCCATGAAATACAAAGAAAGACTCATGATCGATTCCAGATGTAAAGGGTCTAAAGATATACAACAACTGAATGTAAGATATGGTACTGGATTTTCATTTTCTATAAAGAATATAAATGGGATAAAGTGTAAAATCACAATAAAGTCTCTGATTAGAAAATACTATTATATAGTGCTAATTTTCTGAGGTTGATTTTATTAGAGTTATGTAACTGGGTTCCTTGTCTTTAGGAAATACACTCTGAAGCATTTAGGAGTAAAGAAGCATCATCTCTACAATCTACTCTTAAATGGGTTCAGAAAACAAAAGATAAATGAATAAAGGCAATGTAGTAAAATGATAGCAGTTGATTAATCTGGGTGAAGCATGTCAATGAACTCTTTGTACTATTCTTGCACCTTTTCTGTAAGTCTAAAAATGAGTTTAAATTTTTAAAAATTTTTGAATAAGACTCTAAGGTAATTCACAAGGAATTTAATTATCTACCAAAACAAACCGGCACACTCATTAAAGGAAGACAACAAAACCTAGACACTCAACAGTGTGATACTCACAATATCTAACATCCAATAGAAAATTACCAGATTTGCAAAGATGCAGGAAGATGTGACCCAAACCAGAAGAAAGTTCAGTCAGTAGAAATAGCTATAAATTACAGAGATGATGTAATTAGTAGATAAGGATTTCAAAACAGCTATGGTAAAAACAAAAACAGCTCATGTACGTAAAGAATCCATGAACATAAAGAGAAGAGAGATGGAAGATACAAAAGTAACCAAATGAAACTTCTAAAACTGAAAAATACAATACCTGAAATAAGAAATTCACTGAATGGGGGTTAACCACAGAGTAAACACTGCACAGGAAATATTAGTGAAACTTTAAGACATCGTAATAGAAACTATCCAAAGTTTCCATTTCAAAGAATCACAAAACAAAAAAAGACTGAAAATTAATAGAGAAATCAATGCCTGTAAGATACTATCAAACTGTCCAACATGAAAGTAATAGAAATCCCAGAAAGAGAGTGCACAAAAAATTTTGAAAAAATAATGGTCAATTTTTTTTCCAAATTTTATGGAAACTATAAGCCTATATACCCCCAAATCTCAATGACTCCCAAGCAGGATAAACATTAAAAAAAAAAAATCACACCAAAGTATCATAATAAAATCCCCCAAATCAGTTCTAAAGACAAATTTTGTAAAAGACAAATTATATTCAGGTGAACAAAGATAAGAATATTTGCAGACTCATAATCATAAATATTATATACCAGAAAACAGAAAAGAAAGCAGCAGGGGCTTCCGGGAGGATGGCGGAAGAGTAAGATGCAGAGATCACCTTCCTCCCCACAGATACACCAGAAATACATCTACACTTGGAACAACTCCTACAGAACACCTACTGAATGCTGGCAGAAGACGTCAGACCTCCCAAAAGGCAAGAAACTCCCCACGTACCTGGGTAGGGCAAAAGAAAAAAGAATAAACAGAGACAAAAGGATAGGGACGGGACCTACACCAGTGGGAGGGAGCTGTGAAGGAGGAAAGGTTTCCACACATTAGGAAGCCCCTTCGCGGGCAGAGACTGCGGGTGGCGGAGGGGGGAAGCTTCGGAGCCGCAGAGGAGAGCACAGCAACAGGGGTGCAGAGGGCAAAGCGGAGACATTCCCGCAGAGAGGATCAGGGCCGACCGGCACGCACCAGCCCGAGGAGCTTGTCTGCTCACCCACTGGGGCGGGTGGGGGCTGGGAGCTGAGGCTCGGGCTTCGGTCGGATTGCAGGGAGAAGACTGGGGTTGGCGGCGTGAACACAGCCCGCAGGGGGTTAGTGCGCCACGGCTAGCCGGGAGGGAGTCCGGGAAAAAGGCTGGACCTGCCGAAGAGGCAAGAGACTTTTTCTTGCATCTTTGTTTCCTGGTGCGTGAGGAGAGTGGATTAAGAGCGCTGCTTAAAGGAGCTCCAGAGACGGGCGCGAGCCGCGGCTAAAAGCGCGGACCCCAGAGACGGGCATCAGACGCTAAGGCCGTTGCTGCCGCCACTGAGAAGCCTGTGTGTGAGCACAGTTCACTATCCACACCTCCCCTCCTGGGAGCCTGTGCAGCCCGCCACTGCCAGGGTCCCAGGATCCAGGGACAACTTCCCCGGGAGAACGCACGGCGCGCCTCAGGCTGGTGCAAAGTCACGCTGGCCTCTGCCGCCGCAGGCTCGCCCCGCATCTGTACTCCTCCCTCCCCCCGGCCTGAGTGAGCCAGAGCCCCTGAAGCAGCTGCTCCTTTAACCCCATCCTGTCTGAGCGAAGAACAGACGCCCTCCGGCGACCTACACGCAGAGGCGAGGCCAAATCTAAAGCTGAGCCCCGGGAGCTGTGGGAACAAAGAAGAGAAAGGGAAATCTCTCCCAGCAGCCTCAGGAGCAGCGGATTAAAGCTCCACAATCAACTGGATGTACCCTGCATCTGTGGAATACATGAATAGGCAACAAATCATCCCAAATTGAGGAGGTGGACTTTGAGAGAAAGATTTATGATTTTTTCCCCTTTTCCTCTTTTTGTGAGTGTGTATGTGTATGCTTCTGTGTGAGATTTTGTCTGTATAGCTTTGCTTCCACCATTTGTCCTAGGGTTCTATCCATCCGTTTTTTTGTTTTTTTGTTTAATTTGTTTTCTTAATAATTATTTTTATTTTAATAACTTTATTTTATTTTATCTATTTTACTTTATCTTCTTTCTATTTTTCCTTCCTTCCCTCCTTCCTTCCTTCCTCCCTCCCTCCCTCCTTTTCTTTCTTTCTTTCTTTCCTTTTCTTTCTTCCTTCCTTCCTTCCTTCCTTCCTTCCTTCCTTCCTTTCTTTCTTTCTTTCTTTCTTTCTTTCTTTCTTTCTTTCTTTCTTTCTTTCTTTTCTTTCTTCTACAAATTCTTTCTTTCTAATTTTTCTCCCTTTTACTCTGAGCCGTGTGGATGAAAGGCTCTTGGTGCTGCAGCCAGGAGTCAGTGCTGTGCCTCTGAGGTGGGAGAGCCAACTTCAGGACACTGGTCCACAAGAGACCTCCCAGCTCTACATAATATCAAATGGCGAAAATCTCCCAGAGATCTCCGTCTCAACACCAGCAGGCAGCTTCACTCAACGACCAGCAACCTACAGTGCTGGACACCCTATGCCAAACAACTAGCAAGACAGGAACACAACCCCACCCATTAGCAGAGAGGCTGCCTAAAATCATAATAAGCTCACAGACACCCCAAAACACACCAACAGACGTGGACTTGCCCACCAGAAAGACAAGATCCAGCCTCATCCACCAGAACACAGGCACTAGTCCCCTCCACCAGGAAGCCTACACAACCCACTGAACCAACCTTAGCCACTGGAGACACACATCAAAAACAATGGGAGCTACGAACTTGCAGCCTGCAAAAAGGAGACCCCAAACACAGTAAGATAAGCAAAATGAGAAGACAAAAAAACACACAGCAGTTGAAGGAACAAGATAAAAACCCACCAGACCTAACAAATGAAGAGGAAATAGGCAGTCTACCTGAAAAAGAATTCAGAATAATGATAGTAAAGATGATCCAAAATCTTGGAAACAGAATAGACAAAATGCAAGAAACATTTAACAAGGATCTAGAAGAACTAAAGATGAAACAAGCAATGATGAACAACACAATAAATGAAATTAAAAATACTCTACATGGGATCAATAGCAGAATAACTGATGCAGAAGAACAGATAAGTGACCTGGAAGATAAAATAGTGGATATAACAACTGCAGAGCAGAATAAAGAAAAAAAGAATAAAAAGAACTGAGGATAGTCTCAGAAACCTCTGGGACAACATTAAACGCACCAACATTCCAATTATAGGGGTTCCAGGAGAAGAAGAGAAAAAGAAAGGGACTGAGAAAATATTTGAAGAGATTATAGTTGAAAACTTCCCTAATATGGGAAAGGATATAGTTAATCAAGTCCAGGAAGCACAGAGAGTCCCATACAGGATAAATCCAAGGAGAAATAGGCCAAGACACATATTAATCAAACTGTCAAAAGTTAAATACAAAGAAAACATATTAAAAGCAGCAAGGGAAAAACAACAAATAACACACAAGGGAATCCCCATAAGGTTAACAGCTAACCTTTCAGCAGAAACTCTGCAAGCCAGAAGGGAGTGGCAGGACATATTTAAAGTGATGAAGGAGAAAAACCTGCAACCAAGATTACTCTACCCAGCAAGGATCTCATTCAGATTTGATGGAGAAATTAAAACCTTTACAGACAAGCAAAAGCTGAGAGAGTTCAGCACCACCAAACCAGCTTTACAACAAATGCTAAAGGAACTTCTCTCAGCAAGAAACACAAGAGAAGGAAAAGACCTATAATAAAGAACCCAAAACAATTAAGAAAATGGAAATAGGAACATACATATTGATAATTACCTTAAAAGTAAATGGACTAAATGCTCCCACCAAAAGACACAGATTGGCTGAATGGCTACAAAAACAAGACCCATATATATGCTGTCTACAAGAGACCCACTTCAGACTAGAGACACATACAGACTGAAAGTAAGGGGATGGAAAAAGATATTCCATGCAAATGGAAACCAAAAGAAAGCTGGAGTAGCAATTCTCATATCAGACAAAATAGACTTTAAAATAAGGACTATCAGAAGAGACAAAGAAGGACACTACATAATGATTAAGGGATCGATCCAAGAAGAAGATATAACAATTGTAAATATTTATGCACCCAACATAGGAGCACCTCAATACATAAGGCAAAAAAACTACAAATAGAACTACCATATGACCCAGCAATCCCACTACTGGGCATATACCCTAAGAAAACCATAAATGAAAAAGAGTCATGTACCAAAATGTTCATTGCAGCTCTATTTACAATAGCCAGGAGATGGAAGCAACCTAAGTGTCCATCATTGGATGAATGGATAAAGAAGATGTGGCAAATATATACAATGGAATATTACTCAGCCATAAAAAGAAACGAAATTGAGTTATTTGTAGTGAGGTGGATGGACCTAGAGTCTGTCATACAGAGTGAAGTAAGTCAGAAAGAGAAAGACAAATACCATATGCTAACACATATATATGGAATCTAAGAAAAAATAATGTCATGCAGAACCTAGGGGTAAGATGGGAATAAAGACACAGACCTACTAAAGAATGGACTTGAGGATATGGGGAGGGGGAAGGGTAAGCTGTGACAAAGTGAGAGTGGCATGGACTTATATACACTACCAAACGTAAAACAGATAGCTAGTGGGAAGCAGCCACATAGCACAGGGAGATCAGCTCAGTGCTTTGTGACCACCTAGAGGGGTGGGATGGGGAGGGTGGGAGGGAGGGAGACGCAAGAGGGAAGAGATATGGGAACATATGTACATATATAACTGATTAACTTTGTTATAAAGCAGAAACTAAGACACCATTGTAAAGCAAATGTACTCCAAAAATGATGGAAAAAAAAAAAAAAGAAAACATGGACACAAATATACTTGTTCATGAATGTTCATTGCAGCATTATTCACAACAGGTAAAAGGTAGAAACAATTCAAGTTCCCACCAAGAGATGAATGTGTAAACAAAATGTAGTATATGCATACTATTGAATATTATTCATCCATAAAATGAAGCTCTGAAGCATGCTAACAACATGGATGACTTTTCAAAACATCATGCTAAATGCAATAAGCCAGACACAAAAGGACAATATTGTATGATTCCACAAATATAAAATATTCTAAAATAGACAAGTTAGTAGAGCTGGATGGTAGATTGGGGGTTACCAGGGATGGGGGAAGGAGGGAAATGGGGAGTTATTGCTTAATGGGTACAGAGTTTCTGCTTTAATTGATGAAATAGTTTTAGAAATAGATAGGAGTGATGGTTGCACAACATTGGAAATGTAATTAATGCCACTGATTTGCACACTTAAAATGGTTTAAATGAAAAGTTATATTTTATATATGTTTTAGCAAAATAAAACCCCAAAACTACAGGGATGACATGATCTGAAAAAAATATATAATAATAAATAAATAAATAAATATGTATCCAACATAGGAGCACCTCAATACATAAGGCAAGTGCTAACAGCTATAAAAGAGGAAATCCACAGTAACAGAGTAATACTGGGGGACCTTAACACCTCACTTACACCAATGGACAGATCTTCCAAACAGAAAATTAATAAGGAAACATAAGCTTTAAATGACACAATAGACCAGATAGATTTAACTGATACTTATGGTACATTCCATCCAAAAAGAGCAGATTACACTTTCTTCTCAAGTGTGCATGGAACATCCTCCAGGATAGCTCACATCTTGGGTCACAAATCAAGCCTCAGTAAATTTAAGAAAATTGAAATCATATCAAGCATCATTTCTGACCACAATGCTATGAGATTAGAAATCAATTACAGGGGAAAAAAAATGTAAAAAACACAAACACATGGAGGCTAAACAATACGTTACTAAATAAGCAAGAGATCACTGAAGAAATCAAAGACGAAATTGAAAAAATACCTAGAGACAAATGACAATGAAAACACTACGATCTAAAACCTATGGGATGCAGCAAAAGCAGTTCTAAGAGGGAAATTTAGGGCTATACAAGCCTACCCCAAGAAACAAGAAAAATCTCGAATAAACAATCTAACCTTACACCTAAAGCAATTAGAGAAAGAAGAACAGAAAAACCCCAAAGTTAGCAGAACAGAAGAAATCACAAAGACCACAGCAGAAATAAGTGAAATAGAAACAAAAAAAAAACAATACCAAAGATCAATAAAACTAAAGGCTGGTTCTCTGAGAAGATAAACCAAAATTGATAAACCATTAGCCAAACTCATCAAGAAAAATAGGGAGGGGACTCAAATCAATAAAATTAGAAATGAAAAAGGAGAAGTTACAACAGACACTACAGAAATACAAAGCATCCCAAGAGACTACTACAAGCAAGTCTATAACAATAAAATGGACAACATGGAAGAAATGGACAAACTCTTAGAATGGTATAACCTTCCACAAAATATGAACAGACCAATCACAAGTAATGAAATTGAAACTGTGATTAAAAATCTTCCAACAAACAAAAGTCCAGGACCAGATGGCTTTACAGGTGAATTCTATCAAACATTTAGAGAAGAGCTAACACCCATCCTTCTCAAACTCTTCCAAAACATTGCAGAGGGAGGAGCACTCCCAAACTCATTCTACGAGGCCACCATCACCCTGATACCAAAACCAGACAAAGATACTACAAAGAAAGAAAATTACAGACCAATATCACTGATGAATATAGATGCAGAAATCCTCATCAAAATACTAGCAAACAGAATCCAACAACACATTAAAAGGATCATACACCATGATCAAGTGGGATTTATCCCAGGGATGCAAGGATTCTTCAATATACGCAAATCAATCAATGTGATACACCATATTAAAAAACTGAAGAATAAAAACCATATGATCATCTCAATAAATGCAGAAAAAGCTTTGGACAAAATTCAACACATATTTATGATAAAAACTCTCCAGGAAGTGGGCATAGAGGGAACCTCCCTCAACATAATAAAGGCCATATACAGCAAACCCATGGCAAACATCATTCTCAATGGCGAAAAACTGAAAGCATTTCCTCTAAGATCGGGAACAAGACAAGGATGTCCACTCTCACCACTGTTATTCAACATAGTTTTGGAAGTCCTAGCCATGGCAATCAGAGAAGAAAAAGAAATAAAAGGAATACAAATTGGAAAAGAAGAAGTAAAACTGTCACTGTTTGCAGATGACATGATACTATACACAGAGAATCCTATACATGCCAACAGAAAACTACTGGAGCTGATCAATGAATTTGGTGAAGTTACAGGATACAAAATTAATGCACAGAAATCTCTTGCATTCCTATACACTAATGATGAAAAATCTGAAAGAGAAATTAAGCAAACATTCCCATTTACCACTGCAACAAAAAGAATAAAATACATAGAAATAAACCTACCTAAGGAGCCAAAAGACCCATATGCAGAAAACTATAAGACACTGATGAAAGAAGTTAAAGATGATACCAACAGATGGACAGATATACCATGTTCTTGGATTGGAAGAATCAATATTGTGAAAATGAGTATACTACCCAAAGCAATCTACAGATTCAATGCAATCCCTATCAAATTACCAATGGCATTTTTTTTTACAGAACTAGAACAAAAATCTTAAAATTTATATGGAGACACAAAAGACCCTGAATAGCCAAAGCAGTCTTGAGGGAAAAAAACAGAGCTGGAGGAGTCAGACTCCCTGACTTCAGACTATACTACAAAGCTACAGTAATCAAGACAACATGGTACTGGCACAAAACAGAAATATAGATCAAAGGGACAGATTAGAAAGCCCAGAGATAAACCCACGCACCTATGGTCAACTAATCTATGACAAAGGAGGCAAGGATATGCAATGGAGAAAAGACAGTCTCTTCAATAAGTAGTGCTGGCAAAGCTGAACAGCTACATGTAAAAGAATGAAATTAGAACACTCCCTAACACCATACACAAAAATAAACTCAAAATGGATTAGAGACCTAAATGTAAGACCGGACACTATAAAACTCTTAGAGGAAAACATAGGAAGAACACTCTTTGACATAAATCACAGCAAGATCTTTTTTTGATCCACCTCCTAGAGTAATGGAAATAAAAACAAAAATAAAGAAATGGGACCTAATGGAACTTAAAAGCTTTTTCACAGCAAAGGAAACCATAAACAAGATGAAAAGACAACCCTCAGAATGGGAGAAAATATTTGCAAATGAATCAACTGACAAAGGATTAATCTCCAAAATATATAAACAGCTCATGCAGCTCAATATTAAAGAAACAAAAAACCCAATCCAAAAATGGGCAGAAGACCTAAATAGACATTTCTCCAGAGAAGATATATAGATTGCCAACAAACACATGAAAGAATGCTCAACATCACTAATCATTAGAGAAATGCAAATCAAAACTACAATGAGGTATCACCTCACACCGGTTAGAATGGGTATCATCAGAAAATCACAAACAACAAATGCTGGAGAGGGTGTGAAGAAAAGGGAACCCTCTTGCACTGTTGGTGGGAATGTAAATTGATACAGCCACTATGGAGAACAGTATGGAGGTTACTTAAAAAACTAAAAATAGAATTACCATATGACCCAGCAATCCCACTGGCATATACCTGGCATATACCCAGAGAAAACCATAATTTAAAAAGACACATGCGGGCTTCCCTGGTGGTGCAGTGGTTGAGAGTCCGCCTGCCAGTGCAGGGGTCGTGGGTTCATGCCCCGGTCCGGGAGGATCTCACATGTCGCAGAGCGGCTGGGCCCGTGGGCCGTAACTGCTGGGCCTGCGCGTCCGGAGCCTGTGCTCCGCAGCGGGAGAGGTCACAGCAGTGAGAGGCCCGCGTTCTGAAAAAAAAAAAAAAAAAAGACACGTGCACCCCAATGTTCATTGCAGCACTATTTACAATAGCCAGGTCATGGAAGCACCCTAAATGTCCATCGACAGACAAATGGATAAAGAAGTTGTGGTGTATATATACAATGGGATATTACTCAGCCATAGAAAGCAATGAAATTCGGTCATTTGTAGAGACGTGGATGAATCTAGAGACTGTCATACAGAGTAAAGTAAGTCAGAAAGAGAAAAACAAATATTGTATATTAACGCATATATGTGGAACCTAGAAAAATGGTACAGGTGAACTGGTTTGCAGGGCAGAAATTGAGACACAGATGTAGAGAACAAACATAGGGACACCATGGGGGGAAAGTGGAAGGAGGGTTGGCGGTGGTGTGATGAATTGGGAGATTGGGATTGACATATATATACTAATATGCATAAAATGGATAACTAATAAGAACCTGCTATATAAAAAAATAAATTAAATAAATTTCATTAAAAAAACCCCAATAACAAAATACAAGATGAAACATAAAATCCAAATAACCCTATAGCTATTTAAAACCTTCCCACAAGAAGAATTGTAATCTCAGGTAACTTTAATGGAAAATTATATCATGTATTTAAGGAAGAAATAATACCAAATCCTACACAAAGTATTTCAGGAAATAGTGGAGAAGGATCATTTCCCAATTCAGTTTGTGAGGCCGGCAAAACTTTGAAACCAAAACCAGACAAAGGTATTATAAGAAAAGCAAACTACAGACTAATAACCCTGATGAACATAGCTGTAAAAGTCATTAACAGAAATTTAGCAAATCTAATTCAACAACATACAATAATGATAATATGTATAAAAATGACCAAGTGGGGTCTATGCAAAGAACACAAAGTTGGTTGAACATTTGAAAGTCAAGGTAATTCACCATGTTAACAAAACAAATGAGAAAAAGAATATGATTAACTCAATACACACAGAAAAGGCATTGACGAGACAGTATCTATGCATGATTAAAAACTTAGTAAACAGGCAATGGATGGGAGCTTCCTCAACCTAATAAAAGGCAACTATGAAAATCCTGCCACTAACATCATACCTCATGATCAAAGACTCAAACCTTCCTCCTAACGTCCAGAACAAAGCACCACTTTAATCTAACAATTATTTGAAGTCCTAGCCAGTGCAAGTATGGTGATTACAAACAAAGAAACAAACAAATAATAAAAAGCATACTGATTGGAAACAAAGAAAAACTGTCTTTATTTGTAGAAAACATGTTTATGTTTACAGAAAATCCTAAGTAATTCCAAAAAGCTGTAAAATAAATGAATTTAGCAATGTCATCAGATACAAAATATACAAAAGTCAGTTGTATTTCCATATACTAATAACAAACGGAAAATAAGAGGTAAAATACCATTTACAATAACATCAGAAATTGCAAAATACTTAGGCAAAAATTTAACAGAATATGTGCAATATCTGTACACTGAAAACTATAAAATGTTGCTGAGAAAAATTTTTTAAATCTAAATAAATGGGGATATGTGCCATGTTCATGGATTAAAAACCTCAATTTTGTCAAAATGACAGTTCTTCCCAAATTGATCTCTAGATTCAGTGCAATCCCAACCAAATTTCCAGCAGGCTTTTTTGTAGAAATTGATAAGCTGATTCTAAGCTGTATATAAATATGGATAAAACCTAGAACAATTAAAAGATTTCTATAGAAGAAGAAAAAAGTTGAAGACCTTGTACCATTAAATTTCAAGACAGTTATTGCCATCAAAATACATAGGTATAGAGTTACAGAACAGAACAAAGTCCATAAATAGAACTGTTCAAATAAAGCCAACTGATTTTCTATAAATATGCCAAGGTAATTCACTAGAAAATGACAGTCTTTTCAGCAAATGGTGCTGAACAACTGGATATCCATATGGAACAAAAATGAACCTCTACTCCAACCTCACACCACACATAAAATTAACTCTAAATGGACCATAAATATAACATAAAAACTAAAACGATAATAAAACTTCTGGATGAAAACAGATATAAATTTATTACTATTTCAGAGTACGCAAAAATTACTTAGGACAAGAAAAGTACAAACTACATAAGAAAAATAAGGATAAATTGGACCTCAGTAAAATTTAAAAGGTCTGCTCTTCAAAATACACTACTAAGAAAATGAAAAGGTAAGCCAGAAACCAAGTGGAAATATTTGCAATGCATATATCTGACAAAGGTTTTGTATCTAGAAGGCACAAAGGACGTTTACAACCTAATAAAAAGATTTTTTAAATGGTCAAAAGATCTGAAGACACTTCACATATGAATGACAGAAAGCACATGAAAAAAATGTTTAACAGGGCTTCCCTGGTGGCGCAGTGGTTGAGAGTCCGCCTGCCGATGCAGGGGACGCAGGTTCGTGCCCCCGTCTGGGAGGATCCCACATGCCGCGGAGCGGCTGGGCCCGTGAGCCATGGCCGCTGAGCCTGTGCGTCCGGAGCCTGTGCTCCGCAACAGGAGAGGCCACAAGAGTGAGAGGCCCACGTACCAAAAAAAAAATATATATATATCACTATTTTCTTTGTAGTAGATAGGAAGTATTTTTATGGCATTATCCATTTTTAACTTCTAATTCAATGCTGTTTTAGTATACCATTTCTCATATCTATTATTTAAAAGTGAGATATACTTTTTAACTATTTTACTATTTTATTACTATTACTATTTTATTACTATTTTATTTACTATTTATTATTTTAAATAATACTATCTATTATTTAAAAGTGAGATATATTTTTTAACTATTTTACTATTTTAAAATGCCCTCCCTTTGCTCCTATTACAACTAGGTCTCCATACAACTGATTATGTTTAAGACAGAGAATATCTTTCCTCAAATTGTCCAGGCTCTGAAATGCCATTCTGCTCTAAAGTCATGATATAGTATTTTCTGATGGGTATCTTGGCCTAGGTCAAACTTCAGAATCTGGCTGAGCAAGCCAGGAAATCAAACAATAATTATCAACCCTGGATAAATTTTTATAGCAAAATTACAGCCCATGACAAGGAGAGTTGCTGCCATCTCCTCCTAGCTTGACAACCTCCATGCCTACGGCTTATCACAGCAACAAACCTTTGCTCTGAGCAGCTTCTTCAGAGGTAAGCACAATAAAAACCTGGCCTAAGAGCAGTCGCTGAGAAGCTATGATCAGCAAATAATGACCAGGAGGTCCCCTTTATCATGTGTCTCTCTATCAACAGAGAAACCATACCAGCTCTGCATCAGCCCAGTTGAGTCAATGGCTGGTTTAGCAACAGGACTCCTTTCTGAAACGCTCAAAACCTTGGGGTAAAATGAGACTACTGTATAATCTCCTAATCTTGCTTTACAATGCAGCTCAAATATGTGATTTTAAAAGCACCTTAAGCCCACCGTGAGTTCACAGTTATTTTTAATGATCTGCAAATCTCAGTGTTTTTAATAGCTCATTTTTGTACTGTGGCTACAGTGGCAACACCTGCACCTAAATAGTTATTGCTTTTAATACCCTGGGCTGTCAGGATGTGCAGTAAATGAGAGGCAGCAGTATCTTCCACCTTTTCTAAGCCTTAATCTACGCTTCCTCCGCTTGAACATAAGTGTATTGAGCTGATAGAGCTGCTGCGTCAGCTCCCAGAGCCTGTGCGATCTCGGCTCATGGGACCAGGATCAGAGGTTGTCAGCAGAGGATGACCACCCTTCTCCATTACATGGAGAGAAACAAGAAGAAAATGGTAGCTAGAGGCCACCAGGGTCTTTCCCTCTGGAAGCTCCAACTCCTGAAAGTGAAGGATCTGTCCCCAGATCACAGTTATAAGAAAAATATACAGAAGTTTTCATGAGGTCCCCAATATGGCATTTCTGCAAGATACTAAACTATAAATTGCATTAGCAAATCTAGCTTCATCCAGATATTTTAATGTCACTCACCTGCTAAATGAGGATAAGAATCATCTTTACAGTTGATATAATAAAGTATTATGTAACAACTTTGATTCTCAAATTTCAAAACATAAGGTATCTCTATGTAATAATAATAGTAGGTATTTATTGAACAATTACTGTGGGCCTGACATTGTTCTAAGCTTACATCCATTGACTCATTTAATCCTCAAAACAGCTCAATTGTTATGACGAGCCAGGATTTGAACCTGGCATCTGTCTCCAGAGTCTTTGCCATACTGCAATAGATCAAGAAACACAGACCCCATTTCTCTAGAGAAGTGAACCTCTTACAAAGCCACCCAAGGGCTCAGAAGGAAGTTGGCTATGGCTATACTTCAAAATGTTCCTGAACGGATGGGAAACCCTCCAGTGCTGCACATGTCCTAACTGTCTTGCCTCACCTTACCTGTAAAAGTCTTCTATCTAAACAGAATGCGGTTGGCTCTGAGGGAATATACAGCATCAGTGATTTTCGAAACTGGAAATGGCCCCATTGTGATTCTTCAGGTTTAAGGTTTTCTAAGCAAATTCTCTTGTGTATATAACCATTCTCACGCTCCCGCATGGTACACAAATTGCTGACGATCACACCTCACCACAGGGTCACCAGCTACGCTGGAGGTTGATTTCCATCTGCAGCTCTCGACTGTGATCATGTGAGAGAAGCAACAGAGGATGACACTGCCTGACTCAGTTCCCCCAGCCCTTAACCACTTCTGCTTCCAACAGTCAGCGACCGCTGTCTCTTTGAGAGCTGCTTCGCCTACGGGGAAGACCAGAAAGACCCTTCCAGAGCAGTCCTTGGCCAGGGACTGGAAGCATGGGGGATATAAATATCCCAGTTCCCTCACCCTGATGGGGACAACTCTGAGATGTGATTACATTGTCTCCAGAGCTCCCTGAAAGTTCCCAGCCAAAGTCTCCCACCATGGAACTTGACATTGAGCCTTAGGTTGGTCTCCTTCCCTTCCCTGTCCTACTTTCCCAACTCTTAGGATGTTTCCTGGGATCATTTCAGAATCAATCGCTTTCATGGCCATCATTGCATTGGGTCTGCTTCTGGCGGTGAACTGAGAGGGACAGCGGAAAATGATTTTAGATCCCTCTAAACTCCCACCTCTCTGGATAATCTAAACAAACATCTTGGGGCCATTAAGTCTCCTGCTCCTCTCAATGGGAACCTTAGTTCTGCAGCACAAATGGAATGATCTACTTATACCGTCCTTACTTATCCATGAGCTATTTACTCCTCAATTATTTTTTAAAAATTACAGAGGTCAAGTTATTGGGAGAGAGATGGCCAGAGTGTCCCACATAATATTACTGAATGAACACTCTAAACAAGGGAACTTTGAACTGATGCCCACATAACTGTGGCTTCAATACAAAGAAAATACAATGGATTCAGCGGCTCAAAATGCTGGCCTGCAGCCTGGAAGGCAAACAGATCTCTGTCCCATGTAACTGTTCTCCAAGTGTGAGGTCTAGAAAGGATAGACCTTCAATGGATACCAGCCCAAACCCCTCATTTTACAGTCTTGGTTCCTCTGAATCACATCTTTGGGTTAAACATTTCTCACAGTAGTTTTAAACTTTAATTATGTACTCTACCAAAGCAAAGATCAAAATCCCTACAAAGGTTCTTTTTATTTTTTATGATGAAGCATTTATTAGTATGTCTCTTTGGAATAGATTTTCATACCCCAGGCCTGAAAAGAACTTCCACATAGAAATCACTCTCAGAACACTTTTTAAATACTCGAGAGGGTGTCCTTTCTCATCTCATCAATGACTTGTTAATGAGGAAAAATTATAATAGATTCTTATTAATAAGAATGCATTGCATTTCAAAAACCTTTTTAAAAAATATAAAACCTATGCACCAATGTCTATAATAGAGACATTAGGATCCAAACTTTCATCCATACAGAGTATCTAGATGTGGTGCATTTCAAAATAAATCAATGTGGTAGTAACAAAAGATCTGCTTCATGGAATGGGTTGGCCTAACTGAACAGATATAATTACACTCTGTTAATATCCATGTGGACTATGTAGAATGTCATCACTCTTATATGTACATGACTATAATAGTTCTGCGTTTCTTTCCATCCTGGAATCTGAGGACTGATTTCCCTAAATGTCTGTGATACAAGGGATTTCAAAGAGATTCCTCCAAAATGTTCCAGAGTGAATTTCATGAGCTGTTCAGCTGGACCCAGCCAGCAGCTTGGAGTTAGGACTTCATCTTGGATGACTTGCTGAGGGGAAATCCACCCCCCGTAAAACGAGGGCCAGTTAGTTTGGCCATTGAGAAGGCATTCTCCATGCCTATTCTGTCCTTGTTCCTATAAGAGAGGAGGTGAAAGTTAACTTCCTTACCATCTTTTTCCTCTTCTATGTTTGACAGTTCTTAGGGTGAATTAGCCACTGAAAACTGCTTTGATCAAAGCTTCCAGTTTGAGACAAGGTGGTGGTTTAAATCTAATTAGGTGTTACTGATAACATAGAATTAGGCAGCCCCAAGGGCCCCTTAACAAAAGCCCCGCCCCACCAGGTGCCCCTGGGGGACTCGAGATGCTCCGTGAGCCCAGCTGGAAAGACACAATTAAATGTGCTTTCCTAATATGGATCTAAATACGGACAGAAGGCCTCATAATAGCTCAGACCCTGTGGACTGGAGGCTCCTGACTTGGAATCATCTTCCTATTTTATAAAGCATTTGTTTAGTTCCAAAGATCAGTCAGAAGAATCTTTCTCTTTCCTCAATTATAATGACTAATTCATCATTTATCAACTTTTATAATCCAAAGTTTCAGTGGAAACATAAATATTTATCACACACAAAAGGTATCTTCATCAAACTTGGACATTTATAAAATACAAATTTTCCTATAACTTTAGATGAGCAGCAGTTATTATTAGAAATAGTTTAAGATACGAGAAAAGCTGGGAAAGATAAATAAGATAGTACATTTGGCAATAGATAAAGGAAGTTCTAATCTAAAATCTACAATGTATCTTCTATGCAGATCTTCTTTAAATACCCACACACACACACACACACACACACACACACACACACACACACACATTCAGGTTTCCTGCAGAGGTATCTTAAATTTATACAAATTACCTATTGAATAATTAGGGTCTTATGGAAAACACCTTTGGAGTCCCTTTTTAAAAATAAAAACTGAGCAAACTACTAAGACTAAAACCAGTTAGATTTGGCTAATAGAAGTGATTTACTTCAGGGAAGAGAATTCTACCTTTTGCAAAAGAATCTGAATTGTACTGCAGACTCTAGACCAGCCTGGAGGTCCAGAGTAGGGGAGTCAAGGGCAGGTGGGTAGGGGTGCAGGTCAGGACTGGAGCATGATAAAAACAGGGTTTGAGAAAAGTGAAAAAAAAAAGGCAAAAAGGTAAAAATGATATGAGTTGCTTTTTTTTTCTTTTTTCTTTTTTTGGTGGTACGCGGGCCTCTCACTGTCGCGGCCTCTCCCGTTGCGGAGCACAGGCTCGGGACACACAGGCTCAGCGGCCATGGCTCACGGGCCCAGCCGCTCCGTGGCATGTGGGATCTTCCCGGACCGGGGCACGAACCCGTGTCCCCCGCATCGGCAGGCGGACTCTCAACCACTGCGTCACCAGGGAAGCCCTAGTTGCTATTTTATAAAGAGTATGTGTGAGGAGAATAGCCACAGTGATTATTCTAAATTATTCCATTTGAAAAGAACCTGCAGAGAATTTGTTAATCAATCCAGCTGTCCCTTAGCAGAATTGATTTCATTATTATAAAAGCCGTCCTCCATAAATAGGACAAAAGCTTTAGCCTTGAGTGGGTCCACCAAAGAAGATTCCTTCAAGTACTCTGACAATTTGTCTACCTCCTGACTGTTGCTAGTTGCAGGCAGTGCCCCCCTCCCCCTGCCCTCTCTCGCCTTAAATAACCTAAAATTTCCTCTCCGAAGGAACTTAAGCTTAATGCTTCTGGCCTGATCTAAGTTGACTAATGGGAATAATGTCTCCTTTATATGATCTTTTTAATGTATCTATAGACCATCTTAATGACTCCCTTCAGCCTTCTTCCTTCCAGTCTAAACCATCTCAGCACTTTTGTTCTTGCCTGGGGATATTTTCCTTCAGCTCCTTAATCTTTTTTTTTTCTTTTCCCTGTTCTCCCATGAACTCATAACTCTCTGTCTCCCTCCAGTTTATGGATCCCAACTAAATGGAACGACCAAATGATGCCCTAGCCAGGTCATATTGGCCACAAGGAATGAGGATTCAAGGCAAAGGCAGAGTCTAGAGCAGTGCTATCTGAGAACTTTCCATGATGGTGGAAAAGCTCTGTATCTGAGCTGCCCAATGTGGCATCCACTAGCCACACATGGCTACTAAGTAGGTGAAATGTGACTAGTGCAATTAAGGAACTAAATTTCTAATTTGATTGAATTGCAATTCACTTTAATTTAAATAGCCACAAGTGGCATACTGCCCGGGGGCAGTGCAATTCTAGTGGATGGGCCATTGGGAGGGAATGAGCTATCAGAGGGGTGTCCCTCTGTCAGCATGCTCCCTGTGTCCAAAAAACTGTGTGTGCTTGGCCGGGGGATCAATAAGGTCAATGGAAACTAGGCCAAATCCCAGGGCCAAGGCAGGGGAGTTAATTAGCTCTGGGAAGGCAATTAACTGTTTAGCCAAGCCAGCTGTTTATAACTGTTTCAACTGGACCACTGGTCTCCAAAATGGAGTGTGTGAACTCTACAAGATGAGTGGGATGACCTGTTGGCAAGTGGCAAGAAGATATTAGAGATTCAATATTTTATCTTTGAAAATTAAAAATCTTTCTTTACTAATAATTACTCACAAAGTGACAATAGTATTTGTGTGTACTTTATAAATTAAAATATATTGGAGGTAAAAAACTATTCCAAAATAGTATTTTTTTAATTTTAAAAACTATATGCATATATATTAGGGGGGCTGCAAGTTCAAAATTGTTTTACTGATAAGGGTGCACACTCAGAAAGTTTGAAGGCCACAGAGCTAGACAATTGCCTCACGTGGAAACTAGACATGACATTTGATAAGCACAACTTTGGTGTCCTAAAAGAAAACTAGTGTTTCTACTCCAACATTCATTCAATTCACATCATTAACATCGGTGGTTCTCAAACATCAGTGTGCATGGAATTCACCTAGAGAGCAATTAAACTGCAGATTTTTGAGGCCCATCCAGAACCTGCTGAATCCAAATATCTGGGAATGGGGCCTAGGAACACGCATGTTTAGTAAATCTCACCAGTGATTCCGCATCAGATAGTTGCTAGACCCACACATTAAGCCAGACCCATCTAAATTAGCTATAGTTTTTAGCAATATTTTAGACTACCAAGGAACTGGCATCTAAATGTGGAATGGGGGAATATTCTGATAGACAAAAAGGATAGATTTTTACTGGCAAATGAATTCGCATCCAGCTACTTTAAGTAGCTGTTTGCCACTAATGGATTATTGGTGGATGCGTTCAAACCCTGTTTCACCATGTCCTTGAAACGCCCATGTGGATGAAATATCAAGCCTGACTTTCAACTCACAACGTGAGCCTCTACAGAATGAACAAGATGATTTGGGCAATGCACACAGCCAAGGTTCAAACCTGCTGATGCATCTGGGCCCACTCACTCACCCCAGGATTAGGCAAACAATAACAAAGTGAAGAGAACATTTACTCTTCAACACGTAGGTATCCTGAAACCCCAAATATTCACCTTATATCCGCATTATCATCTCCTATAAGAATGCTCATGCTAATACCCTACAGCAGATACTGAAGTCAGGTACTAGGCATAGAAATGGTTCAGAGACAGTTTATCTAAAGCATAGGTGAAAATTACTTGTGAACTGCTCATAATTACAGTGGTTTTAAATGTGAATATGATTCAGCCCATACAAGGCTAATCGTGAACCTCCTTTGCAGACATAGTTATGGAATGATTATCTCCGAACCGTGAGAACAGTGTGGGGAAAAAAAATCACACTAGGTTTCCTCTGCTCCACACGAGGTCCACCAGTGAGCTGATATTAATGAATCCCTGTTAGGGTCCTAAGGAGGGGTCTCAGTATCAAAGGAGATGCCCATCTTGCTCTAACACCAGCCCACTGAGCGACCTGTAGAAAGTAATTTGCTCACCCCTGACTTAGTTTACCCCAGTGAAGTCTGTGACTCTGTGACTGTCTTCAATTATTTTCTTATCAGGAGTTAACAGGCACAACAGAACTAGAACATTTGACTAATTCTTACTTCTGAATGTATTCTTTACGTTTCTGAGCAAGGTATTTCTTCTTTAAGTTCAGCAGTTCATTGCTAAGTTTCTCGATCTCATACTTATATTCTCGGCTCTGTGATTCATACATATTCAGTTCTGAAGACAAAACCTAGCGTGACAAATAAAGCAGCATTAACAGAAGATGCGCAGTGAGACAATATCCTTTTCTGAAAAATCTTTTTAATCTGTGGCCACTTACCTCAGTGAGGCTAGAGATACAAAACCATGCCCAGGTTTAAACCACAGTTAATCCACACACTTCTACCAGTTCAAGGTCTGTATCTGGGTAAAAATCTGACGGAGGTCTGAAGACTCATAATCCAGTGGCAAACAATGGAACCTCATTCCCCTTCTTTAAAGGAGAACTATCAGGCACATGCAAACAGGCTCACGTATGAGTGGTATAATGTGGTTCAAGAATACTGTGAGTCGAAACAGAAAAACTCCCAGACGTACAGCATAAAATTGCCTTTAAAGCCTTTTTTAAATAAAGCATTCAGAAAAGTCATTGCAAGGGAGCGTGACTCATCTGAGGATTATTGTAAAAATTACTCAGAATCATCCTGCCCCCACCACCACTCAGTAGGTATTCAATTTATATGTTTTCCAAAGAGGGAATTTACTCACCTAAACGGATGTGTAGAGCACACTAAAGAGAGGGGTACCCCCAACCAAAACCAAGGGGAAAAAAGGGAGGCTACTGTCCTAAGGGGCATGCGATAGATTTGATTTGTTTTTCATCTAGTTCTGCATTTTTTAAAAAATTTGCATAAAAGACAGATCTTTATTTTTCGAGTGTTCGTCCGCTTCTGAACTCTTTCCTCTTAACTGCTGTGAAAAGGATTCTGACGATGTTATCATGAGCTAAAGAATATGCTTTTCATGTTGGAAGAAAAACTGTCTTCAGCCATAAAAAGAAACAAAATTGAGTTATTTGTAGTGAGGTGGATGGACCTAGAGTCTGTCATACAGAGTGAAGTAAGTCAGAAAGAGAAAAACAAATATTGTATGCTAACACATATATATGGAATCTAAAAAAAAAAAAAAGTTCTGAAGAACCTAGGGGCAGGACAGGAATAAAGACGCAGACGTAGAGAATGGACTTGAGGACACGGGAGGGGGAAGGTTAAGCTGTGATGAAGCGAGAGAGTAGCATTGACATATATACACTACCAAACGTAAAATAGATAGCTAGTGGGAAGCAACTGCATAGCACAGGGAGATCAGCTCGGTGCTTTGTGACTACCTAGAGGGGTGGGATAGGGAGGGTGGGAGGGAGAAGCAAGAGGAAGGAGATATGGGGATATATGTATATGTATAGCTGATTCACTTTGTTATACAGCAGAAATTAACACACGATTGTAAAGCAATTTTACTCCAATAAAGATGTTAAAAAAAAAAAAGTTAAACTCTTAGGAACAAAGACCTTGTTTCCAAACAATGAATATGGAATTTCCTAAAACAGCCCAGATAATGAGGACAAACTGGTGGACAGGCTTGGTATTATCCACCCCTGAATCTTCCACCAGGGGTCACATGTCATTCAGAGCAAAAATGTGGATATCCTCAGATAAAGGCTTAAAGTAACAAAAGTCTGCTATGAACCACTGAATACAATCCAGCGCTAAGTATGCCTATTTGAGAGTAGTGTAAAGACATGTGCTTTTCTAATTTACACCCACCCCTGAGAAAATAAGTTTTTATTTTATTTGATATATTCAATTGTTTAAAGGGATGAAAATAATCAAAAGATTATGCCTCCTGCAAAACACAAATTATGTCTCAGGATACTCATGTAAAATGAATGCTTAACAGTGATAAGTTGAAAATTAATGCTCTCATTACATTTCTGTTTCATCTGCCCTTTTTAAGTAAAAGGATGAGATTTTACAACATTGTATTTGTGAAAGGATTAGTACTATATTAGTAGCATGGCATCTATTTTACCCCAGGCAGAAAGGCAATGATTATTACCATCATTGCACAGGAAAGTGACAGAATTCAGCTGGCATATGCTACATTCTGTGCATGTGTGTGTATAAGGCTTCCCTAACATGCCAAGAATATCTAAGTACTTTTAGGAGGTAAAGCTGAGGATATAGTGGGAACATACAGTTTTTGAGAAAACTTTAAAAAGGCACGTATAATACTAAAATATTCCATCTCCCCAGCTAACGTTCTTATGTCACTTAGAAGGGAACTTACGCTAACAGAATCCTAAAATGATTTTACTTTCCTTTCATGGCTTCTTATTTCATAGATGGTCATGAAGCAAGGTTTCTGGGGACTGGGGAGTAGCCTGTGTTTTGTGTACATGTATTTCAGGCAGAATGAATAGTAAAAACCTGCTTTGACACAATGATCTGCTTCAGCGGGCAGTGGTGTTAAAATATTCCCTCTGTTCTTTCCCACCATTCGAATCCTCTAAATCATCTTGAGATAATCTATACAAACCTTGTTCTCCGAATTTCTATCCCATTGCCATCATCCTCTCCCCAGCTCTTTCTCCACTTGTTCATCTCCCTGTTTTGTGGGAGTCTATTAGCTTAGGAGCGGAGGGGTAGCTTTAAGGCTTGCCCTGTGTCTCCCGGGACTGGAACACTAAAAAAGCTGATATCAAAGGAGGACAGGATTTGGGAGACTGGCTCCTTGTGCTGAGGCAGTAGACTTGTCCACGGGTATTCCCCAGAGTGTGTCTGTCCTTCAGCCAGGAAGAAGCAGAGGCTACCACTTACTTTAAGCTGCTTGGTCTTCTCCCGCAGCGTGTGGCGGTAGATCTGTAGCTGCTCTGCAGCCTCAGGCCCAGGCTGCCGGGCCAGGATGTGCTTTAGTTCCACATACAATTTCTCCTTTTCCTGGTGGAGAGTATAACCACAAGTGGAGATAAATAACCACATCAAGACAAGGGAAGTGCCTTTAACAGCATGGTCAGGATGATTTGGGATCATCCTAAGGTCCTTACCAGCTCCACACTGATTACATTCACACGTAGATTCATTCAATCAAGCATCAAGCCACATAGGGACCCGCACTGCCCACCAGCAGGCCAGCAGCAGCCTTGCAACCCCCACGTTGAGTGGCAAACCACGTGGGAAGCCTACCCTGCCCTCCAGGGGACTTGCAACAACTGCATGAGGAATGGCCTCCCAGCCAGCCTGGCCAGGGGCCAGCTCCACCTACCAACATGCCCACAGTAGTCAGCCCTGCCACAACAGAAGGACACATGCAGTCCACAAAGGGGGCACCACTAGAGCATACAGCTCTGGTGACCAGAGGGGAGTGTGTTGCTGGGCCCTAAAGGATATCTCCTACATAAGGCAACTTCCCCAAGATTGGAAAATGTAACTGATGTACCTAACACATAGAAATGAACACAGAGAATTGGGCAAAATGAGGAGACAGAGTAATATATTACAAATGAAGGAACAAGACATAATCTCAGAAAAAGAACTAAAGGGAGTGGAGATAAGTAATCTATCCAAAAAAGGGCTCAAGGTAATAATCATAAAGATGCTCACTGAACTTGGGAGAAGAATGTATGAACACAGTAAGAATTTCAACAAAGAGAGAATATAAAGAAGAACCAAACACAGCTAAAGAATACAATAACTGAAATTAAAAATACACTAGAAGGAATCAACAGTAGATTAGATGGTACAGAGGAACTATAAACCAGAAGACAGAGTAGTGGAAATTACAAAGCTGAACAGAAAAAGGGATTTAAAAAAAATAAGGATAGTTTAAGAGACCTCTGGTATAACATCAAGTATAATAACATTTGCATTATAGGGATCCCAGAAGGAGAAGAGAGAGAGAAAGGGGCAGAGAAAATATTTGAAGAAATAATAGCTGAAAACTTCCCTAACCTTGGAAAGAAAAGACATCCAGGTCCAGGAAGCACAGAGAGTAGTCTCAAACAGAATCAACCCAAAGAGGACCACACCAAGACACACTGTAATTAAAATGGCAAAAATTAAAGATAAAGAGAGAATATTTAAAAAGCAAGAGAAAAGCAACTAGTTATATACATGGGAATTCCATTAAGATTATCAGCTGACTTTTCAGAAGAAACTTTGCAGGCCAGAAGGGAGTGACACAATATATTCAAAGCAATGAAAGGAAAAAACTTACAGCCCAAAATTCTCTACCCAGAAAGGTTATCATTTAGATTTGAAGGAGAGATAAAGAGTTTTACAGATAAGCAAAAGCTAAAAGAGTTTAGCACCATTAAACGGGCTTTAAAAGAAATGTTAAAGGAATTTTTCTAGGTGAAAAGGAAAAGGATACAACTAGAAATATGAAAATTATGAAAGGAAAGATCTCACTGGTAAAGCTAAACATACAGTGAAGGTAGTAAGTCAACAATGTATAAAGCTAGTAGGAAGGCTGTAAGATAAAAGTAGTAAAATCATCTACATCACAATATGTAGTTAAGAGATACACAAAACAAAAAGATGTAAAATATGACATCAAAAACATTAACCGTGGTAGGTGGGAAATGAAAATGTAGGCTGATTAGAATGCATTCAAACTTAAGAGATCAGCAACTTAAAATAATCACATATATATATCACATATATATAATAATATATAATAATAGATACACACACAAAAAAAGAGAAAGGCATTCAATCGTAACACTACAGACAGTCATCAAATCACAGGGGAAGAGAGCAAAAGAAAAAGAAAGGAACAAAAAACTTTAAAAAAAGAAATTAACAAAATGGCAATAAGTACATACCTATCAATAATTAAATGTAAATGGACTAAATGCTCCAATCAAAAGACATAGAGTAGCTGAATGAATACAAAAACAAAACCCAAATGTACGCTGCCTACAAGAGACTCACTTCAGATTGAAAGACACACACAGACTGAAAGGGGATAGAAAAGAAATAATAAAGATCAGAGCAGAAATAAATGAAATAGAGAAATAATAAAGAATCAGAGCAAGGACAGCCATCTGCTGGTTCACCTGTTGGATGTCCCAGAGGGTAACCACGGGCAGTGTAATGGGAGTGCTGTCCAGCCATCATATGATGCTGTCAGATATGCCAGACAGATGTTGCTCAACGTCACAAGGCAGGCAGATGATAACCTCGCAGAAGGGACCACAGCGATAAGTTGCCATGGCAGTGCACTATGGTCAGCTTTTCCTGCTTATATTCTCTCACCTTGAAGTTTCCCTGTTACCTGGTTCTTTCATTCACAGTCACATGGAGGGCAGGAAGTGCATCACTGGAAGTGGAAACGTCATCAAAGGACAACAGGGCAGGGCTAGGGTTGGGGTTAACCTCACCAAAGGGAGTGAGCAGGGCCACCTTTGAAGAGAGAGAGAGAGAGAGAGGACCCAAATAAACAAAAATTCAGAAATGAAAGAAAAGTTACAACCAACACCACCAAAATACAAAGGATCATAAGAGATTACTACAAACAATTAGATGCCAGTGAAATGGACAACCTAGAAGAAATGGATAAATTCCTAGAAACATACAATCTCCAAAACTGAATCATGACAGAAGAAATAGAAAATATGAACAGACCAATTAATGAAATTTAATCAGTAATAAAAAATGTCCAACAAAGAAAAGTCCAAGATCAGATGGCTTCACAGGTGAATTCTACCAAACATTTAAAGAAAAGTTGATACTTATTACTATCAAGCTACTCCAAAAATCTGTGGAGGAAGGAACACTTTTGTTTTTTCATTTTTAAATTTTATTTTTTTATTCATCAGTGTATACATGTCAATCTCAATCGCCCAACTCAGCACACCACCATCCCCACACCCCCGCGGATTTCCCCCCTTGGTGTCCATACGTTTGTTCTCTAAATATGTCTCAACTTCTGCCCTGCAAACCGGTTCATCTGTACCATTTTTCTAGGTTCCACATATACGTGTTAATAAAGGATATTTGTTTTTCACTTTCTGACTTACTTCACTCTGTATGACAGTCTCTAGATCCATCCACATCTCTACAAATGACTCAATTTCGTTCCTTTTTATGGCTGGGTAATGTTCCATTGTATACATGTACCAAAACTTCTTTATCCATTCATCTGTTGATGGGCATTTAGGTGGCTTCCATGACCTGGCTATTGTAAATAGTGCTGCAATGAACATTGGGGTGCATGTGTCTTTTTGAATTATGGTTTTCTCTGGGTATATGCCCAGTAGTGGGATTGCTGGATAATATGGTAATTCTATTTTTAGTTTTTTAAGGAACCGTCATACTGTTCTCCATAGTGGCTGTATCAATTTACATTCCCACCAACAGTGCAAGAGGGTTCCCTTTTCTCAACACCCTCTGCAGCATTTGTTGTTTGTACATTTTCTGATGATGACCATTCTATCTGGTATGAAGTGATACGTCATTGTAGTTTTGATTTGCATTTCTCTAATAATTAGTGATGTTGAGCAGCTTTTCACGTGCTTCTCGGTCATCTGTATGTCTTCTTTGGAGAAATGTCTATTGAGGTCTTCCACCCATTTTTGGATTGGGTTGTTTGTTTCTTTAATATTGAGCTGCATGAGCTGTTTATATATTTTGGAGGTTCCAAATATTTTCTCCCATTCGTTTCCAAATATTCGTTTCCAAATATTTTCTCCCATTCTGAGGGTTATCTTTTCGTCTTGTTTATGGTTTCCTTTGCTGTGAAAAAGCTTTTAAGTTTCATTAGGTCCCATTTGTTTATTTTGTTTTTATTTCCATTACTCTAGGAGGTGGATCAAAAAAGATCTTGCTGTAATTTATGTCAAAGAGTGTTCTTCCTATGCTTTCCTCAAAGAGTTTTATAATCTCTGGTCTTACATTTAGGTTTCTAATCCATTTTGAGTTTATTTTTGTGTATGGTGTTAGGGAGTGTTCTAATTTCATTCTTTTACATGTAGCTGTCCAGTTTTCCCACCACCACTTATTGAAGAGACTGTCTTTTCTCCATTGCATATCCTTGCCTCCTTTGTCATAGATTAGTTGATCACAGGTGCGTGGGTTTATCTCTGGGCTTTCTATCTTGCTCCATTGATCTATGATTCTGTTTTTGGGCCAGTGCCATATTGTCTTGATTATTGTAGCTTTGTAGTATAGTCTGAAGTCATGGAGTCTGATTCCTCCAGCTCTGTTTTTTCTCTCAAGACTGCTTTGGCTATTCGGGGGTCTTTTGTGTCTCCATACAAATTTTAAGATTTTTTGTTCTAGTTCCGTAAAAAATGCCATTGGTAATTTGATAGGGATTGCACTGAATCTGTAGATTGCTTTGGGTAGTATACTCATTTTCACAATATTGATTCTTCCAATCCAAGAACATGGTATATCTCTCCATCTGTTGGTATCATCTTTAACTTCTTTCATCAGTGTCTTATAGTTTTCTGCATACGGGTCTTTTGGCTCCTTAGGTAGGTTTATTCCTAGGTATTTTATTCTTTTTGTTGCAATGGTAAATGGGAATGTTTGCTTAATTTCTCTTTCAGATTTTTCATCATTAGTGTATAGGAATGCAAGAGATTTCTGTGCATTAATTTTGTATCCTGCTACTTTACCAAATTCATTGATTAGCTCTAGTAGTTTTCTGGTGGCATTTTTAGGATTCTGTATGTATAGTATCATGTCATCTGCAAACAGTGACAGTGTTACTTCTTTGCCAATTTGTATTCCTTCTATTTCTTTTTCTTCTCTGATTGCCATGGCTAGGACTTCCAAAACTATGTTGAATAACAGTGGTGAGAGTGGACATCCTTGTCTTGTTCCCGATCTTAGAGGAAATGCTTTCAGTTTCTCACCATTGAGAATGATGTTTGCTGTGGGTTTGTTGTATATGGCCTTTATTATGTTGAGGGAGGTTCCCTCTATGCCCACTTCCTGCAGAGTTTTTATCATAAATGGGTGTTGGATTTTGTCACAAGCTTTTTCTGCATCTATTGAGATGATCATATGGTTTTTATTCTTCAATTTGTTAATATGGTGTATCACATTGATCGATTTGCGAATATTGAAGAATCCCTGCATCCCTGGGATAAATCCCACATGATCATGGTGTATGATCCTTTTAATATGTTGTTGGATTCTGTTTGCTAGTATTTTGTAGAGGTTTTTTGCATCTATATTCATCAGTGATATTGGTCTATAATTTTCTTTTTTGTAGTATCTTTGTCTGATTTTGGTATCAGGAAGATGGTGGCCTTGTAGAATGAGTTTGGGAGTGTTCCTTCCTTTGCAATGTTTTGGAAGCATTTGAGAAGGATGGGTGTTAGCTCTTCTCTAAATGTTTGATAGAATTCACTTGTGAAGCCATCTGTTCCTGGACTTTTGTTTGCTGGAAGATTTTAATCACAGTTTCAATTTCATTATTTGTGATTGGTCTGTTCATATTCTCTATTTCTTCCTGGTTCAGACGTGGAAGCTTATACCTTTCTAAGAACTTGTTCATTTCTTCCAGGTTGTCCATTTAATTGGCATAGAGTTGCTTGTAGTAGTCTGTTAGGATGCTTTGTATTTCTGCGGTGTCTGTTGTAACTTCTCTTTTTTCATTTCTAATTTTATTGATTTGAGTCCTCTCCCTCTTTTTCTTGATGAGTCTGGCTAATGGTTTATCAATTTTGTTTATCTTCTTCTTTAGTTTTATTGATCTTTGCTATTGTTTTTTTTGTTTCTATTTCATTTATTTCTGCTCTGATCTTTATGATTTCTTTCCTTCCACTAACTTTGGGTTTTCTTTGTCCTTCTTTCTCTAGTTCCTTTAGGTGTAAGGTTAGATTGTTTATTTGAGATTTTTCTCGTTTCTTATGATAGGCTTGTATTGCTGTAAACTTCCCTCTTAGAACTGCTCTTGCTGCAACCCATACGTTTTGGATTGTGGCGTTTTAATTGTCATTTGTCTCTAGGTATTTTTTGATTTCCTCTTTGATTTCTTCAGTGATCTCTTGGTTATTTAGTAATGTATTGTTTAGCCTCCATGTGTTTGTGTTTTCTACATTTTTTTCCCTGTAATTCATTTCTAATCTCATAGTGTTGTCATCAGAAAACATGCTTGATATGATTTCAATTTTCTTAAATTTACTGAGGCTTGATTTGTGACCCATCCTGGAGAGTGTTCCGTGCACACTTGAGAAGAAAGTGTAATCTGCTGTTTTGGATGGAATGTCCTATAAATATCAATTAAATGTATCTGGTCTATTGTGTCATTTAAAGCTTGTTTTTCTTTATTAATTTTCTGTTTGGAGGATCTGTCCATCGGTGTAAGCAAGGTGTTAAGGTCCCCCAGTATTACTCTGTTACTGTGGATTTCCTCTTTTATAGCTGTTAGCAGTTGCCTTATGTAATGAGGTGCTCCTATGTTGGGCGCATATATATTTATAATTGTTATATCTTCTTCCTGGATTGATCCCTTGATCATTATGTAGTGTCCTTCCTTGTCTCTTGTAACATTCTTTATTTTAAAGTCTATTTTATCTGATATGAGTATTGCTACTCCAGCTATCTTTTGATTTCCATTTGCATGGAATATCTTTTTCCATCCACTCACTTTCAGTCTGAATGTGTCCCTAGGTCTGAAGTGGGTCTCTTGTAGACAGCATACATATGGGTCTTTTTTTTGTGTGTCCATTCAGCAAGCCTGTGTCTTTTGGTTGGAGCGTTTAATCCATTCACGTTTAAGGTAATTATCAATAAGTATTTTCCTATTCCCATTTTCTTAATTGTTTTGGGTTTGTTTTTGTAGGTTCTTTTCTTCTCTTGTGTTTCCCACTTAGAGAAGTTCCTTTAGCATTTGTTGTAGAGCTGGTTTGGTGGTGCTGAATTCTCTTAGCTTTTGCTTGTCTGTAAAGCTTTTGATTTCTCCATCAAATCTGAATGAGATCCTTGCCGGGTAGAGTAATCTTGGTTGTAGGTTCTTCCCTTTCATCACTTTAAGTATATTGTGCCACTCCCTTCTGGCTTGTAGAGTTTCTGCTGAGAAATCAGCTGTTTACCTTATGGGAGTTCCCTTGTATGTTATTTTTTGTTTTTCCCTTGCTGCTTTCCATAATTTTTCTTTATCTTTAATTTTTGCCAATTTGATTACTATGTGTCTCGGTGTGTTTCTCCTTGGCTTTATCCTGCATGGGACTCTCTGAGCTTCCTGGACTTGGGCAGCTATTTCCTTTCCCATGTTAGGGAAGTTTTCGACTATAATCTCTTCAAATATTTTCTCTGGTCGTTGCTCTCTCTCTTCTCCTTCTGGAACCCCTATAATGCAAATGTTGTTGCATTTAGTGTTGTCCCAGAGGTCTCTTAGGCTGTCTTCATTTCTTTTCATTCATTTTCTTCATTCTGTTCCACAGAAGTGAATTCCCGCATTCTGTCTTTCAGGTCACTTATCCGTTCTTCTGCCTCAGTTATTCTGCTATTGATTCTTTCTAGTGTAGTTTTCATTTCAGTTATTGTATTGTTCATCTCTGTTTCTTTGTTCTTTAATTCTTTTAGGTCTTTGTTAAACATTTCTTATTAAAGAAATGTTTGTTAAAACATTTCTTGCATCTTCTCGATCTTTGCCTCCATTCTTTTTCTGAGGTCCTGGATCATCTTCACTATCATTATTCTGAATTCTTTTTCTGGGAGGTTGCCTATCTCCACTTCATTTAGTTGTTTTTCTGGTGTTTTTCTTGTTCCTTCATCTGGTACAAAGTCCTCTGCTTTTTCATGTTGTCTTTCTTTCTGTGAATGTGGTTTTTGTTCCATAGGCTGCGGGATTCTAGTTCTTCTTGCTTCTGCTGTCTGCCCTCTGGTGGATGAGGCTTGTGTAAGTTTCCTGATGGGAGGGACTGGTGGTGGGTAGAGCTGGTTGTTGCTCTGGTGGGCAGAGCTCAGTAAAACTTTAATCCACTTGACTGTTGATGGGTGGGGCTGGGTTCCCTGCCTGTTGGTTGTTTGGCCTGATGCAACCCAACACTGGAGCCCACCTGGGCTCTTTGGTGGGGCTAATGACAGACTCTGGGAGGGCTCATGCCAAGGAGTACCTCCCAGAACTTCTGTTGCCAGTGTCCTTGTCCCCACGGTGAGCCACAGCCACCCCCCCCCCCCGCCTCTGCAGGAAATCCTCCAACACTAGCAGGTAGGTCTGGTTCAGTCTCCCCTGGGGTCACTGCTCCTTCCCCTGGGTCCTGATGCACACACTATTTTGTGTGTGCCCTCCAAGAGCGGAGTCTCTGTTTCCCCCAATCCTGTTGAAGTCCTGCAATCAATTCCCACTAGGCTTCAAAGTCTGATTCTTTAGGAATTCCTCCTCCCACTGCCAGACCCCCATGTTGGGAAGCATGATGTGGGGCTCAGAACCTTAACTCCAGTCGGGGGACTTCTGTGGTATAAGTGTTCTCCAGTCTGTGAGTCACCCACCCAGCATTTATGGGATTTGATTTTACTGTGATTGTGCCCCTCCTACCATCTCATTGTGGCTTCTACTTTGTCTTTGGACATGGGGTATCTTTTTGGTGAGTTCCAGTGTCTTCCTGTCGATGACTGTCCAGCAGCTAGTTGTTATTCTGGTGTTCTCGCAAGAGGGAGTGAGAGCACATCCTTCTACTCTGCCATCTTGCTTCCTCGAGGAAGGAACACTTCTGAACTCATTCTACAAGGCCAGCATCACCTTGATACCATGATCAAGTGGGACTTATCCCAGGGATACAAAGATGGATCAATACACACAAATCAATCGATGTGATACACCACATTAACAAACTGTAGAATAAAAATCATATGATCTTTTCAATAATGCAGAAAAAGCTTTTGACATTCAACATCTGTTTATTACAAAAACCTCAACAAAGTGAATATGGAGGGAATATACCTCAACATCATAAAGGCCATAAGTGACAAACCCAAAGCAAACTTGATGAAAAGCTGAAAGCATTTCCTCTAAGATCAGGAACAAGACAAGGATGGCCACTCTTGCCACTTTTATTCATCATAGTATTCGAAGTCCTAGCCACAGCAATTAGACAAGAAAAAGAAGTAAAAGAAATCCAAATTGGAAAGGAAGAAGTAAAACTTGACTGTTTGCAGATGACATGATACTGCATATATAGAAAACCCTTAAGAAGCTACCAAAAAACTACTAGAATACAGAAATTCAGTAAAGTTGTAGGATACAAAATTAATATACAGAAATATGCTGCATGTCTATATACTAATAACGAACTATCAGAAAGAGAAATTAAGGAAACAATCCCATTTAGAATGGCATCAAGAAGAATAAAATACCTAGGAATAAGTCTAACCAAAGAGGTTAAAGACTTATACTCTGAAAACTATAAGACACTGATGAAAGAAAATGAAGGTGGCACAAACAAATGGAAGGATATATCATACTCATAGATTGAAAGAATTAATATTGTTAAAATGACCATACTTCCCCAGGCGATCAACAGATTCACTGCAATCTCTATCAAAATACCAAAGGTATTCTTCACAGAACTAGAACAAATAATTTTAAAATTTGTATGGAAACACAAAAGACCCCCAACAGCTAAAGCAATCTTGAGAAAGAAGAACAAAGCTGGAGGTATTATGCTCCCTGATTTAAAACTATGCTGCAAAGCTGCAGTAATCAAAACAATATGGTACTGGCACAAAAACAGACACATAAATCAAGAATTGAGATCCCAGAAATAAACCCATGTTTATACGGTCAATTAATCTATGACAAAGGAGGCAAAAATATACAAAGGGGAAAAGACAGCCTCTTCAATAAATAGTGTGGGGAAAATTGGACAGGCACATGCAAAAGAATCAAACTAAACTCATTTATCAGACTTCCCTGGTGGTGCAGTGGTTGAGAATCTGCCTGCCAATGCAGAGGACACAGGTTTGAGCCCTGGTCCAGGAGGATCCCACATGCCGTGGAGCAACTAAGCCCATGTGCCGCAACTACTGAGCCGGCACTCTATAGCCCACGAGCCACAACTACTGAAGCCCATGCACCTAGAGCCCATGTTCCACAACAAGAGAAGCCACCACAATGAGAAGCCCATGCACTGCAATGAAGAGTAGCCACTGCTCACCACAACTAGAGAAAGCCCACGCGCAGCAACGAAGACCCAATGCAACCAAAAATAAATAAATTTAAAATATTAAAAAATAAGAACATAGAAAAAATAAATTGTATGCTTACCCACATAAAAAAACAAATTAAAAATAAATGAATTTTTTTAAAAAGTTGAAAAAAAAACAACTAATTTATCACACCATATACAAAAACAAACTAAAATGGATTAAAGACTTAAATGCAAGGCCTGAAGCCATAAAAACTCCTAGAAGAAAACACAGGCAGTAAACTCTTTGACATCAGTCTTTACAATATCTTTTTGGATCTGTTTCCTCAGGCAACGGCTACAAAACCAAAAAAAAACCAAACAAACAACAACAACAAAAAAAACAAATAGAACATGTATCAAACTAAAAAGCTTTTGCACAGAGAAGGAAACTATCAACAAAATGAAAAGGCAACCTACTTAATGGGAGAAGATATTTGCAAACAATATAATCAGCAAGGGGTTAATATCCAAAATATACAAAGAACTCATACAACTCAAATCAAAAAAAAACCCAAACAACTCTATTAAAAAACAGACAGAGGACCTGAATAGGCATTTTTCCAAAAATGACATACAGACGGCCAACAGACATATGATAAGATGCTCAACCTAACAAATCATCAGGGAAATGCAAATCAAAACCACAATGAGATACCACCTCACACCTATCAGAATGGTTAGCATCAAAAAAGACTATTAAAAAGTGTTGGTGAGTTTGTGGAGAAAAGGCAGTACTTGTGCACTGTAGTGGGACTGTAAATTGGTGTGGCCAATTTGTAAGTTGGAAAAGAGTGTGGAGGTTCCTCAAAAAATTAAAAATAGAACTACCATATGATCCAGGAATTTCACTTATGGGTTTTTACCTGAAGAAAACAAAAACACTAATTCAAAAAGATATATGCACACCAATGTTCACTGCTGCATTATTTATAATAGCCAAGATATGGAAGCAACCTAAGTGTCCATTGACAGATGATGGATAAAGAATATGTATTATATGTATACAAAGTGATATTACTCAGCCATAAAAAACTGAAATCTTGCAATATGCAACAACATAGATGGATCTAGACGGTATTATGCTTTGTGAAATAAGTCAGATAGAGAAAGACAAATACCGTATGATCTCACTTAAATGTAGAATCTATAAAACAAAATAAAACAGACTCATAGATACAAAGAACAAATAGGTGCTTGCCAGAGGGGAGGCGGGTAGGGGGAGGAAGAAATAGTTGAAGGGGATTAAGAGGTATGAACCATCAGTTATAAAATAAATAAGCCATGGGGATATAACATACAGCATAAGGAAAATGGTCAATAATATTGTAATAACTTTGTATGGGGACAGATGATTACTAGACTTAGTGTTGTGATCATTTCATAATATATGTAAATGTCAAATCACTATGTAGTACAGCTGAAACTAACATAATATTCTACATCAACCATATTTCAACTTTAAAAAGTTGTGCATATCCCAACCCTGATCAAGGGCCCAGGATGTGCTAGCACTTGGATACAAATAATAAGACAAATGAGGAAGAGACAGTCCCTCTCTTCCTAAACTTATATCACATGACTGAGAGACAAGGATGGTGACAGAAGATTTCTACAAAGTGTTGTGGCCAGTAAAAGCAGGGAGTGACTAACTGTTTGGAGGAGTTGGGGGAGAGTTCACAGAAATGTCACTTAAACTGTCCCTTGAAGAATGAGTAGGAGTTTTCCCCAAGCAGAGAGAGAAAAGAAGGGCTTTTTAGGCCAAAGTTCAGTGATAGGACAGGAGAGAGGTGAGTCCGGCTCAGCAGGTACACTAGGCAGGTACACGGAGAGAAAATGCTGGGTGCGCAGGTTGGCACATGCGATGTGGTTTGGGACCACATCCTTTAGGCAACTGGGACCCAAGGATAAGCCATGCCTGGGTTTGTCTTCAGAGGAATAACTCCAGCAGGAAAGCAGAGAACAGAGTGAGGGGACTGCTCAGGGGACCAGTACAAGCAGAAGATGAAGAAAGCTGGACCCAAGGCTGCTAGAATGGAAAGTAGGTAGATGTGAAGACATTTCTGAGGCAGAATCAGGGAGATTTGGTGAATGACCAGACAAGGGAGGAAGGAAGGAACAGGAGCAAGAGGACTTCAAAGTTGCTACTGTGGACACCTCAGGGAGTGGAGGTGTTGGCATTGGAGGCAGACAGGCTAGGAGAGGGGAAGATATAGGGAGAGGGGAAGGGAACTGTTACTACATTCTCTGCTCATGATCAGTGGGTTCCTGAAATGCTAAGCTTGAGGCCCTGTGAGACTATCTAGAAGAGAAGTTGAAAATAAGGTCTCAGACTTGAGAATTGAGGAGCATGTCGGAACTAGAGGTGGATCACATCCAGAGCCATGGGAGTGGATCTGTCTACTGGGATGGCTTACAGGGAGGGCCAAGGCAGCCAGATTTTTGAGAAAACTAGCATATAAGGGGTAGGTAGGTATGAGAGACCCAGAGAAAGAGAATGAGGGAGAATAATTTACCCCAAACCAAGAAAAGGCAGATGTTTAAAAAGGAAGGAAAGATCTGAATCGTCAGTGACATCAAAGGGGGTAAAGAGAAGAAACAGAAGAAGGACAGAAAACAGCCTCTGGGATGGGCTGTGAGGACCAAGCAACCTTGGTCAGAAAGGCTGGAGTAACAGGTGGGGGTAAAGGTCACAGAGACTGAAGAACAAGTCTGAAGTAAAAAAGAAGTGAGTCTCTTAAGAAACATGGCATGAGAAGAAATGAGATCTGGAACTGGTTTGAGGGAGTAGGTAAAAATCCAGAAACCTAAGATATACAAATTTGTAGAACTAAAAGAAAGGACTGCCTAGGATCCCAAAGCAAATCATAATTCTATGACTTATTTAAACCAATAAGCAATACAGAATTCCCATTTCTACCCTGAAGTTTAATTGCTTGTAATGTGTTTTCAGATCCTTGAACTAAAGATACTATACATGAGCCAAGATTTATTTCTAAGGCATCTCAATTCTGGACTCCCATTTCTCTGAACTGCAGTCATTTGAAGGAACACTGATAAAGACTAGCGTGTCAGGCTTCCCTGGTGGCGCAGTGGTTAAGAATCTGCCTGCCAGTGCAGGGGACATGGGTTTGAGCCCTGGTCTAGGAAGATCCCACATGCCGCGGAGCAACTAAGCCTGTGAGCCACAACTACTGAGCCTGCACTCTAGAGCCCACGAGCCACAACTACTGAGCCCACGTGCCGCAACTACTGAAGTCCATGCACCTAGAGCCCGTGCTCTGCAACAAGAGAAGCCACCGCAATAAGAAGCCCGTGCACTGCAACGAAAAGCAGCCCCCGCTCGCCGCAACTAGAGAAAGCCTGTGTGCAGCAAAGACCCAACACAGTCAAAAATAAATTTATAAAAATAAAAATTAAAAAAGACTAGCGTGTCTACTCATTTGTCTCTGTACTTTTACATTTACTTCCTTAAGGTAATTAATTATGTTTAAGGAAAAAACTATAAGTAAATGCCCTCTCATTAAATAAACCTCCAATCAACTGGAAACTAATTTTTACCTAATCTTACCATTGTCATCAAATAATCTGTTTTTGCCAGAGAACATAAATGTCATCTAAAAAATAGGTAAAAGAAAATTCATTAACCAGTCATTGTTACCATTTGTTTTAGTTTTCCCTAGCCGAATTATAGAAAATTTATAACAAATAACATGGCTCTACTTTCAAAAGAGTGTATGCAAGTTAAAAATTAGTCAGATGGGATAAGCTTCTGGAGAAACAAATATCAAGATAATACTCACGAGAGGACCCAAGATGGCGCGGAGGAGTAAGACATGGAGATCACCTTCCTCCCCACAAATACATCAAAAACACATCTACATGTGGAACAGCTCCTACAGAACACCTACTGAACGCTGGCAGAAGACCTCAGACTTCCCAAAAGGCAAGAAAGTCCTCACGTACCTGGGTAGGGCAAAAGAGAAAAGAATAAACAGAGACAAAAGGATAGGGACGGGACCTGCACCAGTGGGAGGGAGCTGTGAAGGAGGAAAGGTCTCCACACACTAGGAAGCGCCTTCGCGGGCGGGGACGGGGGTAGCGGG
>NW_006798383.1:4561223-4579837 GCF_000442215.2 Lipotes vexillifer | reverse complement strand
CCCAGGGAGAGGACTGGGGTTGGCTCCGTGAACACAGCCTGAAGGAGGCTAGTGCACCACAGCTAGCTGGGAGGGAGTCTGGGAAAAAGTCTGGACCTGCCTAAGAGGCAAGAGACCACTGTTTCGGAGTGTGTGAGGAGAGGGGATTCAGAGCACCGCCTAAACAAGCTACAGAGACGGGCGCAAGCCACAGCTATCACCAGAGAGGGGCATGAAACACTAAGGCTGCTGCTGCAGCCATCAACAAGCCTGTGTGCAAGCACAGGTCACTATCCACACCTCCCCTCCTGGGAGCCCATGCAGCCCGCCACTGCCAGGGTCCCATGATCCAGGAGCAACTTCCATGGGAGAACACACAGCGCGTATCAGGCTGGTGCAACGTCATACCAGCCTCTGCCGCCCCAAGCTCGCCCCGCATTCCATACCCCCTCCCTCCCCCCCAGGCTAAGTGAGCCAGAGTCCCCTAATCAGCTGCTCCTTTAACCCCCTCCTGTCTGAGTGAAGAACAGACGCCAGAGGGCGACCTACACACTGAGGAGGTGCCAAACCCAAAGCTGAATCCCCCGGAGCTGTGCAAACAAGGAAGAGAAAGGGAAATCTCTGCCAGCAGCCTCAGGAGCAGCAGATTAAATCTCCACAATCAACTTGATGTACTCTGCATCTGTGGAATACCTGAATAGACAACGAGTCATCCCAACACTGAGGTGGTGGACTTTGGGAGCAACTGTAGACTTGGGGTTTGCTTTCTGCATCTAATTTGTTTCTAGTTTTATGTTTATCTTAGTTTAGTATTTAGAGATTATCATTGGTAGATTTGTTTACTGATTTGGTTGCTCTCTTACTTATATATATATATATATATATATAAAAATAATATACTTTTATATATATATATATATATATATATACTTTTTCCTTTTTCTCATTTTGTAATTGTGTGTATGCTTCTTTCTGTGATTTTGTCTGTATACGTTTGCTTTTACCATTTGTCCTAGGGTTCTGTCTGTCCATTTATTTTAGTATAGTTTTTAGCGCTTGTTATCATTGGTAGATGTGTTTATTGGTTTGGGGTTGCTCTCTTTTTTTAAAATTACTTTTTAATTTAAATAATATATATATATTTTTAATAACTTTATATTATTATTTTTTCTTTCTTTCTTTTTTCTTTTCTCCCTTTTCTTCTGAGTCACATAGCTGACAGGGTCTTGGTGCTCCAGCTGATGTCAGGCCTGAGCCTCTGAGGTGGGAGAGCTGAGTTCAGAACATTGGTCCACCAGAGACCTCCCGGTCCCTCATAATTAGTCAACAAGAGCTCTCCCAGAGATCTCTGTCTCAACGCTAAGACCCAGCTCCACTCAATGACCAGCAAGCTCCAGTGCTCAACACTCCATGCCCAACTAGCAAGACAGGAACACAACCCCACCCATTAGCAGACAGGCTGCCTAAAATCATAATAAGTTCACAGAAACCCCAAAATACACCACCGGACACAGACTTGCCCACCAGAAAGACAAGATCCAGCCTCATCCACCAGAACACAGGCACCAGTACCCCTCCACCAGGAAGCCTACACAATCCACAATGGGAAAAACAATGGAAACTAGGGACCTGCAGCCTGAGAAAAGGAGACCCCAAACACAGTAAGTTGAGCAAAACAAGAAGACAGAGAAATACACAACAGATGAAGGAGCAAGGTAAAAACCCACCAGACCAAACAAATGAAGAGGAAAAAGGCAGTCTTCCTGAAAAAGAATTCAGAGTAATGATAGTAAAGATGAACCAAAATCTTGGAAACAGAATGGAGAAAATACAAGAAATGTTTAAGAAGGACCTAGAAGAACTAAAGAGCAAACAATGATGAAAGACAAAGTAAATGAAATTAAAAATTCTCTAGAAGGAATCAATAGCAGAATAACTGAGGCAGAAGAATGGATAAGTGACCTGGAAGATAAAATAGTGGAAATAACTACCTCAGAGCAGAATAAAGAAAAAAGAATGAAAAGAATTGAGGACAGTCTCAGAGACCTCTGGGACTACATTAAACACACCAACATTTGAATTACAGGGGTCCCAGAAGAAGAAGAGAAAAAGGAAGGGACTGAGAAAATATTTGAAGAGATTATATTGAAAACTTCCCTATTATGGGAAAGGAAGTAGTCAATCAAGTCCAGGAAGCCCGAGAGTCCCATACAGGATAAATCCAAGGAGAAACACGCCATGACACATATTAATCAAACTATCAAAAATTAAATACAAAGAAAAAATATTAAAAGCAGCAAGGGAAAAGCAACAAATAATATACAGGGAATCCCCATAAGGTTAACAGCTGATCTTTCAGCAGAAACTCTGCAAGCCAGAAGGGAGTGGCAGGACATATTTAAAGTGATGAAAGGGAAGAACCTACAACCAAGATTACTCTATCCAAAAGGATCTCATTCAGATTCGATGGAGAAATTAAAACCTTTACAGACAAGTGAAAGCTAAGAGAATTCAGCACCGCCAAACCAGCTCTACAACAAATGCTAAAGGAACTTTTCTAGGCAGGAAACACAAAAAAAGGAAAAGACCTACAATATCAAACCCAAAATAATAGGGACATACATATCAATAATTACCTTAAATGTAAATGGATTAAATGCTCCAACCAAAAGACGTACACTGGCTGAATGTATACAAAAACAAGACCCATATATATGCTGTCTACAAGAGACCCACTTCAGACCTAGGGACACATACAGACTGAAAGTGAGGGGATGGAAACAGATATTCCATGCAAATGGGAGCCAAAAGAAAGGTGGAGTAGCAATTTTCATATCAGACAAAATAGACTTTAAAATAAAGACTATTACAAGAGACAAAGAAGGACACTACATAATGATCAAGGGATCAATCCAAGAAGAAGATATAACAATTGTAAATATTTATGCACCCAACATAGGAGCACCTCAATACATAAGCCAAATGCTAACAGCCATAAAAGAGGAAATCGACAGTAACACATTCATAGTAGGGGACTATAACACCCCACTTTCACCGATGGACAGATAATCCAAAATGAAAATAAATAAGGAAATACAAGTTTTAAATGATACATTAAACAAGATGGACTTAATAGATATTTATAGGACATTCCATCTAAAAACAACAGAATACACTTTCTTCTCAAGTGCTCATGGAACATTCTCCAGGATAGATCATATTTTGGGTCACAAATCAAGCCTTGGTAAATTTAAGAAAATTGAAATCGTATCAAGTATCTTTTCTGACCACAAAGCTATAAGACTAGATATCAATTACAGGAAAACAAACTGTAAAAAATACAAACCCATGGAGGCTACACAATACACTACTAAATAACCAAGAGATCAATGAAGACATCAAAGAGGAAATCAAAAAATACCTAGAAACAAATGACAATGAAAACAAACATGATGACCCAAAACCTACAGGATGCAGCAAAAGCAGTTCTAAGAGGGAAGTTTATAGCAATACAAGCCTACCTCAAGAAACAAGAAAAATCTCAAATAAACAATCTAACCTTACAACAAAAGCAATTAGGAGAAAGAGGAAGAACAAAAACAACAACAAAAAACCCCAAAGTTAGCAGAAGGAAAGATATCATATAGATCAGAGCAGAAATAAATGAAAAAGAAATGTACGAAACAATAGGAAAGATCAATAAAACTAAAAGCTGGTTTTTGAGAAAATACACAAAATTGATACATCATTAGACAGACTCATCATAAAAAAAAGGGAGAAGACTCAAATCAACAAAATTAGAAATGAAAAAGGAGAAGTAACAACTGACACTGCAGAAATACAAAGGATCATGAGAGATTACTACAAGCAGCTATATTCCAATAAAATGGACAACCTGGAAGAAATGGACAAATTCTTAGAAAAGCACAACCTTCCAAAACTGAACCAGGAAGAAATAGAAAATATAAACAGACCAATCACAATCACTGAAAATGAAACTGTGATTAAAAATCTTCCAACAAACAAAAGCCCAGGAACAGATGGCTTTACAGGTGAATTCTATCAAACATTTAGAGAAGAGCTAACACCTATCCTTCTCAAACTCTTCCAAAATATAGCAGAGGGAAGAACACTCCTAAACTCATTCTACGAGGCCACCATCACCCTGATACCAAAACCAGACAAGATGTCACAAAGAAAGAAAACTACAGGCCAATATCACTGATTAACATAGATGCAAAAATCCTCAACAAAACACTAGCAAAGAGAATCCAACAACACATTAAAAGGATCATACACCATGATCAAGTGGGGTTTATCCCAGGGATGCAAGGATTCTTCAATATGCGCAAATTGATCAATGTGATACACCATATTAACAAATTGAAGAATATAAACCATATGATCATCTCAATAGATACAGAAAAATCTTTGGGCAAAATTTAACACCCATTTATGATAAAAACTCTGCAGGAAGTGGGCATAGAGGGAACCTACCTCAACATAATAGAGGCCATATATGACAAGCCCACAGCAAACATCATTCTCAGTGGTGAAAAACTGAAAGCATACCCTCTAAGATTGGGAACAAGACAAGGTTGTCCACTCTCACCACTATTATTCAACGTAGTCTTGGAAGTCCTAGCCACAGCAATCAGAGAAGAAAAAGAAATAAAAGGAATACAAATTGGAAAAGAAGAAGTAAAACTGTCACTGTTTGCAGATGACATGATACTATACATAGAGAATCCTAAAGATGCCACCAGAAAACTACTAGAGCTAACCAATGAATTTGGTAAAGTAGCAGGATACAAAATTAATGTACAGAAATCTCTTGCATTCCTATACACTAATGATGAAAAATCTGAAAGAGAAATTAAGGAAACACTCCCATTTACCACTGCTACAAAAAGAATAAAATACCTAGGAATAAACCTACCTAGGGAGACAAAAGACCTTATGCAGAAAACTATAAGACACTGATGAAAGAACTTAAAGATGATACCAACAGATGGAGAGATATACCATGTTCTTGGATTGGAAGAATCAATATTGTGAAAATGAGTATACTACCCACAGCAATCTACAGATTCAATGCAATCCCTATCAAATTACCAATGGCATTTTTTACAGAACTAGAACAAAAAATCTTAAAATTTGTATGGAGACACAAAAGACCCCAAATAGACAAAGAAGTCTTGAGAGAAAAAAACAGAGCTGGAGGAATCAGACTCCATGACTTCAGACTATACTACAAAGCTACAGTGATCAAGACAATATGGTACTGGCAAAAAAACAGAAACATAGATCAAAGGAACAGGATAGAAAGCCCAGAGATAAACCCATGCACCTATGGTCAACTAATCTATGACAAAGGAGGCAACGATATACAATGGAGAAAAGATAGTCTCTTCAATAAGTAGTGCTAGGAAAACTGGACAGCTACATGTAAAAGAATGAAATTAGAACACTCCCTAACACTACACACAAAAATAAACTCAAAATGGATTAGAGAACTAAATGTAAGACCTGACACTATAAAACTCTTAGGGGAAACATAGGAATAACACTCTTTGACATAAATCACAGCAAGATCTTTTCTGATCCACCTCCTACAGTAATGGAAATAAAAGCAAAAATAAACAAATGGGACCGAATGAAACTTAAAAGCTTTTGCAAAGTAAAGGAAACTACAAACAAGATGAAAAGACAACCCTCAGAATGGGAGAAAATATTTGCAAACGAATCAACAGACAAAGGATTAATCTCCAAAATATATAAACAGCACATGCAGCTCAATATTTTAAAAACAAACAACCCAATCCAAAAATGGGCAAAAGACCTAAATAGACGTTTCTCCAAAGAAGACATACAGATGGCAAAGAAGCACATGAAAAGCGGCTCAACAACACTAATTAATGGAAAAATGCAAATCAAAACTACAATGAGGCATCACCTCACAACAGTTAGAATGGGCATCATCAGAAAATGTACAAACAACAAATGCTGGAGAGGGTGTGGAGAAAAGGGAACCCTCTTGCACTGTTGGTGGGAATGTAAATTGATACAGCCACTATGGAGAACAGTATGGAGGCTCCTTAAAAAACTAAAAATAGAACTAACATACAACCCAGCAATCCCATTACTGGGCATATACCCTGAGAAAACCATAATTCAAAAAGTCATGTACCACAGTGTTCATTGCAGCTCTATTTACAATAGCCAGAACACGGAAGCAACCTAAGTGTCCATAGACAGATGAATGGATAAAGAAGATGTGGCACATATATACAATGGAATATTACTCAGCCATTAAAAGAAACAAAACTGAGTTATTTGTAGTGAGGTGGATGGACCTAGAGTCTGCCATACAGAGTGAAGTAAGTCAGAAAGAGAAAAACAAATACCGTATGCTAACACATATATATGGAATCTAAAAAAAAAAAAAAGGTTCTGAAGAACACAGGGGCAGGTCAGGAATAAAGACACAGACGTAGAGAATGGATTTGAGGACATGGGAAGGGGGACAGGTAAGCTGGGATGAAGTGAGAGAGTGGCATGGACATATATACACGACCAAATGTAAAATAGATAGCTAGTGGGAAGCACCCTCATAGCACAGGGAGATCAACTCGGTGCTTTGTGACCACCTAGAGGGGTGGAATAGGGAGGGTGGGAGGGAGATGCAAAAGAGAGGGGATATGGGGATATATGTATACGTATAGCTAATTCATTTTGTTATACAGCAGAAACTAACACACCCTTGTCAAGCAATTATACTCCAATAAAGATGTTAAAAAATAGTAATAATACTCACCATTTAAGAAATAATTCCAGAAATGACACAGAAACCCAAAAGTCCATGCAAAAGAAGAAAACTTGGACAAATAGAATTACAAAGTGGTGATTCTCCTTTGCTGTACAACACCTCCTGTCACACCTTACAATATAATGTTCCCAGTAAATGGATGTAACAAGCAATGAGAAAGATATCAGGAAGTGAGTTTATTTTCTCTAGCCACTTAATGCCTGCTCTGTTGGAAAAATAACACTTCTGACAAGGCTTCAAGATTCAATTTGGAGAGGGTAATAAATATGTGGGGAAGCCCATGAAACTGTTTTGTCCATTTCTGTCATCTCATGTTTCTCTATACCCAGAGTACGAGTCGACTTGAAAAGTAAAGAATCTCCCAATGATGAGGAAGCAATCTGGTTTGGGATATGATAATGTCTTAAACCGAAAAGGCCATGTTTCTCCGAGAACCATCCAATGTTTCACAGGCATAATTCTTTTCAATTGCTCCCGGTAGAGAGGGAGGAAAGAGTCACAGAAAAGACTGGAAGAAGCAAATCTCTTTACCTCATCTCAAAGATAAGAATCCCAAGGTCAACAGGAATGAGTGGTGAGTCCAATTCTTCGACAAGCCAAAAACCTTGTCATGATATCCTCAAGGATCACTTTTCCCATGCAACACCTCCTCTGGGGCTCGAAGACGTGTTACAACCCTGAAAGGATCTGGATCAAATTGCGCTACATAATTCCTAAAGGCTACACGATAACATCGATAGAAGAATGGAGTCAGGTTCAAAGCCAGGTGAGAGGGTATCAGAGGTAAGAGCCCAACTCAGCTCCCACTTCTGCTGACCCACCCCATCTGAATGAGCCTTGCCATGTCCTCTAACAGGACGTGCAATCTCCATATACAGAGTGGACAATGGTGCCACTTATCCTGTCTTCTTCTGTAACTTCCTGGAGTTTTATCGAGGCTATAAAATGAATTGAAATGGATTTATTCTAAAGAATAACTGAGTGAGTGAACAGTCAGGGCCCACAAGTGTGGAGAGGAAATGAAGAAACTGAGTGAATAACCATGAAAACTGCCTGAGTATTCAAAGTCAAAAAGTTCTTAGGGTGAAATAACCCAGGAGAAGTGATGCATGTGCATTCATGGTGGATGGAAAGAATACCAAATGAAACTTCAGGGACAAAGACAGTGGGAGAGGGAATGGAGGGTTCTGGTTGAAATGCACTGGCAGGCTTCAACGTGCATGAACTTGGGTCTATGCTTACAACAAAAAACCCAGCTTTTGATAAAAGCAAAGTGAAAGCTGGTCAGCATTAACATTCTACCCGTGTGTATCACACAGATTTGTATTTGGGGAGAATGTGCTAGTAATTTCGATAAACATGGAGTGTTTGATGGATTGAAGGTCTTAAGTACGATTGTTTTCCAATTTATTTCTCTACTAACCCTCTACAAGGGCCAACTAAGCTCTTCAAACATTGTGCAATGGTGTGTATAATAACCCCATTTAGAGACAAAGCATGCAATTCTATTATAAAGGAGAATCTATCTTATGCAACAGAGACTCATTAGCTGTCCGACGTATATCGTCTCCATAAGCCAGCAGTGGCAGAACCAGCTGCCTTGTAATACATATCCTGTCCTTCACTAAGCTGCATGCATTTCTTTTTAAAGCAAGTCAATTAATTTGTCACTGGGCTGGAAGAACCATATGTCAATGAAATACCATAAGAAAATCACAAATAGTTTATTATTTCCCCACCAACAAAAGATAGCATCTTCAGGTCGGCACTTCTTTATTTATTCAGAGTTGGTGCATAATGCACATCAGTATTACTTTGTAGCATGCCTCACTCTTTAAATTATTTTATGAACAGTTGTACTGGGCTATTAACACCAAAAGACTAGCCCTCTCTTTGGCTGAGCATAGCATTAACCGTACTACGTCCATCCTTGAAATGATGTTCTCTTCCTAGACAGCCCAGTCTCTCAGTTGGACAGACTGTCAGACATGGTTATGGATTCTTTTGCTGCAAGAGTCTCTGCCAAGTTATGATGGATAACAGCATGGCTCATTGTCAATATTGGCTGAGTACATTGGTAAGAAATTAACTACAGTATTAGCTTCAAATAATGCTGTCATTACATGGTAACAGTCTGTAACCCCATATTGGAAGCTCCAGATATGGAACCACTCAGACTTTAGGTATTTGTATTTAATCTGACAGTAAATTAAAAGTCTACATTCTGAACAGTCTATGCAAATAAGAGTCAGTGTTATTCTGGGTACAATTCAGAGGAAGAAACTGAGCTGCTCACAGAACTCCTTTCCCCACTGAGCTACAATTTTATATTCACTGTCTGTTTCTATTCTGTGTCTTCTGATTTGCCTCCTCTGGCTGAAAACAGAAGGTAGTTCACGTTCAATGCGCATCCTTCTTCCTCAGCTCACCAACTTGAGGCAATAACTGACTAAGAGGAACTAATTTATTCTGTTTTAATCTGAATCTGAGCTTGGCAGATGACAACGCATTGATTCTGCTCACCCTGGATGCATCAATTTGCTTGCACGAGCATTAGGAATAATTACCTCACCCTGTGGGCTAACTACCTCATGTGAAACAGGCAGCTTTCCTCCTGATCTAAATACACACACTTACCTACACCCACCAGGGTGAAAGTCACCCACTCAGATGCTTGGGTATCACACACTCTAAGGAGAGAGACATCATCTTGCCTTCACTCTTGCTCACCTAATGGGTTCAAGATGAAGATGATTTTTTTTTTTAAATCCCACAACCACTACTTCTGAGAAAGCCTACTTCACAGAACATACAGAAAATCTCGTTTCCAAAATGTCAACAGATGCCACCTGTGTGACTTCAGTATTTAATCTTTATGAGTCCATTCTTTCTCTCCAATTGAATTATGAGCCTTTAAGGTCAGAACTACAATGGATCATTCCATAGCTCCCTTGCAGCTACTATTGTTCTCTACTCATCCTAGGTGCTCAGTAATTTTGTTGCTTGAAATTATGTTGTCAGCAAACTATGTCCATCATACTTTAGTAGGACACGTCAACAGAGGTAAGATATACTTATGTTGAACTTTTACTTGAATTAGACCATCGGGTACAATCTTCCTGTTAACAGAGCTTGTATAATTCACCCCAGTGAACCAGTACTATAAGTTTCACAGATTTGAGCTAAACTTTTTCATTGTGTATACTGTTTATAACTGAGGAAGTCACTTGATCTTTTAGTTATATGTTTATAGTGGTTTTCTGATAGTTCAGGTTGTTTCAAATGCCTTTTTTAATTCAAATGTATTCACTTAATTGGCTGTGAAAACTCTACTTGTATGTGCACATACATACTGATACATGTAAGTATGAAAATGCAAGCATAACTCTTAAACTACAGTCCTCAACTAAATAATATGCTGGCTTTTTCAACAGCCTCCTTAACCACAGAAATTCTAATTGCACACATAACTCTTTTCCATAATTAAAAATAAATGTAATACACTTTTGCCTCTTTGCTTGGTTTTAGTCTTTTTCTATCCTCCCACCCCCATCCACAATTCTTAACAATAGACTAAAGACGAAAGACTAAGACTTAAATGTTTAAACAAAATTGCTTCCCTCTCTCTATAAAGGCGACTCCAGAACATTGCCTAACTTATCTAGGAATGCCTGTTTTCATTAGTAGGAAAATAAATTAGAAACTGTGTAAACATATTACATTTCTATCTAGCTTTAGAAAAGGAAAAAATAACAGCTGATACTTGGGGCTTTCTTGTTTATAACAAAAATGTCAGCTAGACTGAACTCTGGACCTATCTTGTCTATGATGTCATGAGGTAGTAAAGGCCCCTGGAGAGGATGGGAGACGCTGGATGTGGGGATAAAACAGAATTATACAGCTGACTTCCTCACGAGCACGGAACTACTTGGTTACACAGTGGTTCTAGGCTTCAGATGTAGATGATTAAGTGTTTTATGAGGCATACGAGAAATCTGCATGCACTAACCTTCACCATTTTTGTGACAATAGAAAATACTTCTGGCGCTTTCTGATATAAGCAACTCAAACTTTCTTTTTCCTTCTTTTCTTAACACAAACTTTCTTGAGAGATCTTTTCACAAGGGATTTTATTTCCAAATGCAAATATATGTTTATGAAGTCCTGTACAAAGTATATAATTGTCTAGAGGAGCCTGAACTTCATTACCACGACTGTTGGCTTGTTTTTCCTTTGTACCTTATCTAGCAACTTAATGTATATGAAGAATTTGCACATGTTAAATAATGATAGTGTTGAGTTTAAGCTTGTAATGAAACAGGTCTAGAAAACTGCAAGTCAACTAAGTTTTTATTTAGTACCAATACCATGCATGTGATTGTCCCAGTTTCATACATACAAAGACAAGTAAGATCAAAAACTTCAAGGAGCTTACCATTCAGTTGAGGAAAAACAAATAATAAGTCATAAAGCAAGACAGAGTAATGCCAGGTCCACAGAAAGGTGGTAGGAGTGGTGTGCAGTGTGTGAGTAGGTTCAGAGGTAGAGATGAGAGCCATTGGTGGGCCATAGAGAGGGTAACAGTTCATTTAGATCTTCATGGGAGTATTAGTAGCAGCAATAATATTTGTATTCATGAATTAGAAAAGGGCCTCACTATCAAAGGACAAATTTAATAGCTAAAGCCATCTGAAGTCAATCCACTTGAAATGTGATCATTTTTCATAGTAAATAATAAGGAAAAAAGTTTGAATGAGATTTTTTTCCCCGAAAAACTCATCTAAAACTCATAAAAAGAAGTTTATCTTGTCTTAAATTTTTATATTTTAATTGTAATAATATACTACTTACTAGAACAAGAAATCAATTTAAATAACTGTTTTTTTAACACAACTAATATTATTTTATAGTACAATGTGACTTCATATGTCTGACTTTTACAATACACCATTTTCTTAAATTTTTATTATTTAACAACCACACCAAAGAATATCTATACCATATACAACTACAAAGCATAATAACAAAATGAATGCTTGTGATTAATCCATCCCCCAACTTCTGAAATAGAACATTATCAATACCTAAATCTGTATACCCCTTTCTCTGTCCCATCCCTGTGCCTACACAACTGTCACCATTAGCCAAGGTAAGCACCATTCTGAATTCCATTATCATCATTCCCTAGAGTTTTTCATATAGTTTTATCATATACCTATTATTTAATTTTGCTTTGCTTTGAGCTTTATAAAAATATATCCAAGTGTACCTACTTTTCTTTGACTTGCTTGTTTTATTCACCATGATGATTCTAGATTTACTGATGTCATTTTATGTTTCTGCTCATGTAGTTCACTTGATATTCTATTGGATGAGAATTCTACAGTTTACTCATTCTCCGGTTGGTGGGCATTTGGATTGTTTCTAGGGCTTTGTTTTTACCAGCAATGTTGCTATGAACATTCTCGTGCATGTTCCCTAGCTCACAAGTACAAGTCTTCCCAGCATGTAGACCTAAAAGTGGAATTGCTGCATCTTAAAGATACATGAATGTTCAACTTTGTAAGACAATGTAAAATTATTTTCCAAAGTGTTGTATAAAAACTGATCTGCATCTTTGCCATTACTTGGTGTTGTCAGGCATTCCTCAGCAGAGGACCCAGCTAAGCCATACCCATACTCCTGATTCACTGAAATTACAAAATAATGTATATTGTGTTAAGCCATGAAATCGGTGGTAATTTATAACAGAGCAATAGATAAACAAACAACTTTCATCCCTCTAGAAACTACAAAATTGTGCCTCAGTGAGGTTGTATATTTCATTTCTCTGCTTACAAAATAAGGTTGGACATTTTTTTTCAAGTTCATTCATCATTCATGTTTCCTCTTCTGAGAAATGCCTATTCACATACATCATTTTCCTGTTTTTCTACTGAGTTGTCTTTTTCTTGTTGACTTGAAATTCTTTATATATTCTGATAGATAAAGATATATAAAGTTTGTGACTTGCTTTCTTTGACTTTTTTTGAGGAGCATTCTTAATTTTAATGTAGTAAGATTTACCCATAATTCCTTTCATGGTTAATGCTTTTTGTATCTTAGTTAAGTACTCAGACCAATTATTTTTAAAAGACTTCCTTCAGCAGAAATATTCAAAGCCCTCATTAATTTCTCCCAAATCCCCTCTTAATCCTTTGATATTTAAAACATTCTTTTTTGAGGTACCTATACTTTACTTGTTCAATTTTCTCTTTTTCCACCGGAGGCTGATTTGTCATTGGCTTTGTATATGATTCCATCATTTTTCTAATATCACTTGTGTTGACTTCATGAGACCTGACATCTTTTGCAAAGTTTACATTTTCACTTTACAACTGCTTTGCATTGTATTTGCACTTCCTGTTGGGTATTAATAACATTGGACAATCCTACTGAAAAATGAGACCAACAATGTCAAGATGGGCAGCATCACATGATGCTGGTTAGGAGGTCTGAGTAGTAATAGTCATATAAATGTCAAGCTCATTATTGAACATATTTATATTATGACAACATACACTTTCCTGCACAATCTCACAATTTGGGGTAACTGGACAAAAGAAAACTGGAAAAAGAGTATCAGAAGCAGTAGCAGCACCTCTCATTTATAGAACAGGTATTATGGATGTGCCAGGCATGATGCTAAGCTCAACACATGTGTTATTTCAATAACTCATCACAACAAACCTGAGAACTGATGGTTATTATTCCTGTTTCCAAATGAGGACATCGCAGCTCTGAAGTGTCAGTGCCTTAGCCAAATGAAACAACTAGAAAGTGGAAGAACCAAGATCTGAACCCATATTAAATAGAACATTTCAAAGACTGAGGTATACCCATTTTTCTCTTATGTAACACATGTACTGCTTCTTACAGCAAGTGGAGAGTAAAAGAAGAGAAAAATACAAACAAAGATATAAAGGTAAGGAGTGAGAACACAGAAGACTGCAGACTTACTAGACTAGAAAGGAGGATTGCATGTGTCTTGAGTAACAGGCAGATGAATTTGTTTTCAACATAATAGGCAGTAGAAGCCAATGGTGGATAATATATTATTACTATAGTAATAATATTAATATATTCTTATATATTGTATATATGTACTACTCTAATAAATTATTTACAAGATATTGAATATATATAAAATAGAACATTTTAAAGACTGAGATTAATATATATATATGGGGCTTCCCTGGTGGCGCAGTGGTTGAGAGTCCGCCTGCCGATGCAGGGGACACGGGTTCGTGCCCCGCCTTCTAATTTCAATATTATCTAATCTACTTGAAAATAGCACTTTTCCCTAATGCTGATATTCTGTTCCTAGTGGGAGAGAATGATTTTTGTTAACATCTCCTTGTTCTGTGTTACGTGTGTCACTATGGCTTTGCCTTGGTTTCTCTGAGTGTAATCAGTAGTATTCAAAATCTTTTTCCTAGGATGTAAAAGATTGTCTAAGGACAATTTAAAAATAGTTGATGCTATGTAAAGATAGTTCTGCATAGAATGTACCTTGGAATATATCCAGATACCATTATTTAACATTACATTATGATAATTAGTACATAAAAGTAATGCTCTTCCAACACTCAGTGGATTGTCTTAAGTGCTCCACTTTGAAGAACACAGGTCTAAGATAGTAGAAATGAGGACCTAAATCAAGATAGTGGCTGGGAGCAAAAATATAAGGTTAGAAACAGATGCAAGAGCATGTGGAGATGGAATTTACATGACTCAGCAAATGACATGGTGGGAAGAGGATGGAGGAGTCAGACATGACTCTGGTATTCGAAGCCTCTTGGTACCTGGAAAAGCCACCACACCATCAATGTGCACACACAAGCCAAGGACACAGCTGGCTTCAGGAAGATGGCGAGTTCAACTTTAAGGGGTGAGTCAACAGGACATCCTTTTGACCAACAAGTATTAAGAAATATGAATCCAAGTACAGGAGAGTCTAGATTAGCCACCAGGACTGTATCTACATAAAGGTGAAAACTGAAGCCTTAATAAAGAACAAGATCCTCAAGGGAGAAAGCAGTGAAAGCAATATTCAAAGATATGCCTTGGAGATTGGTTATCATTTAGGGAAGAAGAAAAGAAGAAAAAGAGCCAAGAAAGAAGGGAGAAGGGACAGTCAGCAAGGGAGGAGAATCAGCAAGCTTGTGAGCCCTGAGATAAAGGCAGAAGAAAGTGTAGAATGTGTTTCTGACAGTATCAAATATGGTTGAGGTCAACAAGGACAAGGGTTGAAAACAATCCACTCATTGTTTACTTGTCTATTTAAAAGTAAATTCCAATAGCCAAGACATGGAAGCAACTTAAATGTCCATTGACAGATGAATGGACAAAGATGTGGTGTGTATACACACAGACACACACACACACACACACACACACACACACACAATGGAATATTACTCAGCCATAAAAAAAGAATAAAATGCCATTTTCAGCAACATGGATGGACCTAGAGATTATCATACTAAGTGAAGTAAATCAGACAAAGACAAATACCATATGATATTGCTTATATGTGAAATCTAAAAAAATATGATACAAATGAACTTACATACAAAACAGTAACGGACTCACAGACATAGAAAACAAACTTATGGTTACCAAATGGGAAAGGAGGGAGAGGGATAAATTAGGAGTTTGGGATTAACATATACACACTACTATATATAAAATAGATAACCAGCAAGGACCTACTGTGTAGCACAGAGAACTAGACTCAATATTTTGTAATAACCTATAAGGGAAAAGAATCTGAAAAAGATAGATAGGTAGATAGATAGATACGTATAACTGAATCACTTTGCTATATATCTGAAACACATTATAAATCAATTTAAAAAATTAAAAAAAATAATAAATAAATAAACATACATTTGTTTGACATCCATTCACCCAACCATTCGTCTATCTATCCATTCAACGTGTGCTCATGGATACCCCAGGCACTGTGCTACACTCCAGCGACATCACCACTGCTGTTGTGATTGTTCTCATCATCATCACCAACTACCATTTTAAGCAACTACTCTATGCCAGTCACTTTTCACAAATTATATCCAATCCTTATAACAATTCTTTCAATGAGTAGATATCTTCACTTTACAGATGGGGAAATAGGTTAAGTAGGTGACCAAGCTCACTAGTGCTACAGCTATCAAGCTAACCTAATTCCAAAAGACCATACTCGTCCTTGTAGACTGTGTGGTTCTCAAGGGATTTAGAGTCTAATGATAGAGACAGACAAGTGACTCAACAATGTGTTGCGATAAGAGCAATTCTGGACAGGCACAAATGATACCATAAGAATCAGAGAAAGACAACCCTAAAAAGGAAGGCCCCTGAGATTCCATAACTAATACTGGTCCATCATTTCCCAAGGGCTCAAGGGGTTCATTTGCAAAGGCTGCCTGGCTGGGTCCATCTGTTTCTTTCCCCTGGATCTCTCTGGGACCCTTGCATCTTGGTGATTTGTTCAGGGGTGGCTGAACTAGGCTGCATGAATATTGGGGTTCTAGAGAGAGACAGCCTAGGGGGATGCTTTAATCAAGCACATATTTTTTGGTCCTAAAAGTGGCTCCTTCCTCAGGCCCTGTCTAAATTGTCTAAATTAGAAGGAATCCCAAGGCTTCCTATACTCTTCTCCTTAAAGCCTGGGGTAAAGAGGTCAGACAATTAACTTCCAGCTTCCTCTCACTGAGGTACCACTGAGGTAGGAGATACAAGGAAAATTCTAGAACCATAAAAAAATTAATTAGGCCTATCATATGAATGATCCGTTGGGGATTAATAGGAAAAGGCAGGATGATTCTAATTATTCATAAAATAGTAATTGTAATAGCTAACACTTATTGAGCACATACCACAAGATCTGAAAAACACTTTACAGACATTATCCATGTAATCCTCATATATCAACTCCATTTCACAGATGAGGAAACTGAGGCTCAGTGAAGCTAAGTAACCTGCACAAGATCACACACCTATGAATTACAGAGACAGGATTCTAACCCAGGCCAGTGTGACTCCAGACCTGGACCAGCACATTCTTGGCTTCTTCCAGTCTGTTGTCAAACTCCCTCCACCACTCTCAGCCAAACCAGAGGGAGTGAGGGATCAGGGGAGAACAGAGCAGCTGTGTAGCTGTTCATCGACAGTGATAACTGCTGTATAAAAAACCCTACACAACGAAGTTACTAAAACATGCAACGTGGCCAATGAGAGGTAGCTCAGGGAAATCTTGCTAACTTGGAAAATTCTTCAGAAAGTGCATAGCTTTGAGTAAGCCAAATTCAATTTTAAAACAAGAAATACTCTGATGGAATTACATACTCAAGTTGAAATAACTCCAAGTAACTTAGATTTTGTGATTAAATCTGAAAAGCTTCCAAGCAAAAATAGATCCATGACATCACAGGATGGGCTCAGAGTAGAGAGCACTCCATCTTTACTCTGCTCCCCTTCATGTTTCCTGTGAGCCCATCATGCTAAGTCGTTGTCACTCCCTGATCCACCAGACTCTTTTAAGCTTTCTTGCCTTTGTACCGGCCACTCATTTCTCCAGAAAGCCTTTCCCTACTCCCACCTCCACCCTTGGTCAAACACCTTCTCATCCTTCAAGACCCTGCTCACCCTTGTTAGGAGTAACTTCCTTAGGAGGACTTTCCAATTTCCTCCAATTAACTGCATCCTTGGCGTTACCACAGTGTTGTTTAACCTTGGGTTGATTTAATCATATTCTTCAGTTCATGATACATTATTCATCACTGGTCCATCTTTAAATTTATACATGGTATAAATAACACTACAATAAGCATCTTCAGTACAACATTTATACACAACTGACTTATTTTCTCTGAATTAATTTCTTAAAAAGTACAAATTCTGAGTCAGAGTTTGCACATTATAAGACCTTTAATACATACTACCAAAGTCACTTCTAGAAAGTTTACATCAATTCAAACTCCACCTACAGTATACAAAAGTATCTATTACCCCATACATTCTCAGTAGGACTAGGTATAATTAATCTTTTTCAACTTCGCTAATCTGATAGGAAAAAGGATAGTTATTCTTTTAATTTTCATTCCTCTGATTACTAATAATGTTAATCATACTGTTATATGTTTATTAGCCATTCATATTTCTTCCTTTGTGAATTACTTGCTTATGGTCTCTATCAAATTATTCACTGAGGTGATCTTTTCCAAACTGATTTGCAAAAGTTCTTTATATACTAAAGATATTGATCCTTTCTCTGCCATATTTGTTGCAAATGTTTTTTTTTCTTTTTTTGCCCTTCCATTGTTAAAGTGTTTTCTGCTATACTGATGATGTTTCAAACTCTTTATGTAGACAAAGCTATCACTCTTTTGAGATTTCTGCCTTTGACATTACACTTAGAAAGTTCTTCCCCAACCTCTAGGTACATAATCTAGAGGGATGTCCATCTATGTGTACAAGGAGACTTGTACAAGAAAACCCACTGAAATAGGTTTACAGTAGTGAAAGTTTGGGGTAAAAACTAAATGTGCATTGTAAAAAAAAAAACATAGTAAAAATATAAATATAGTAGATAAATATGGTAAAATATACAACAGAATTACCGGTAGCATCTATGTGTATCTTCATGAATATTTCTCAAAATATAATGTTGAGGGCTTGCTTCCCTGGTGGCCCAGTGGTTGACAGTCCGCCTGCCGATGCAGGGGACACAGGTTTGTGCCCTGGTCCGGGAAGATCCCACATG
>NW_006798383.1:4473210-4561068 GCF_000442215.2 Lipotes vexillifer | reverse complement strand
TTTGATTTCATGTATATGTGTTAGCATATGGTATTTGTTTTTCTCTTTCTGACTTACTTCACTCTGTATGACAGGGGCAGGACAGGAATAAAGACACAGACATAGAGAATGGACTTGAGGACACAGGGAGGGGCAAGGGTAATCTGGGACAAAGGGAGAGAGCAGCATGGACATATATATACCACCAAATGTAAAATAGCTAGCTAGTGGGAAGCAGCTGCATAGCACAGGGAGATCAGCTCAGTGCTTTGTGACCACCTAGAGGGGTGGGATAGGGAGGGTGGGAGGGAGACGCAAGAGGGAAGGGATATGGGGATATATGTATACGTATAGCTGATTTACTCTGTTATACAGCAGAAACTAACACACCATTGTAAAGAAATTATACTCCAATAAAGATGTTAAGAATATATATATAATGTTGAGTGGGGGAAAAAGAACAAAATGAATAATAATACCTGTACTATATTACCACATGTATAAATATAAGTAATTCTCTATGTTGTTTGTAGATGCATCAATTTGCAGTAAAAGCATAAAAACATACTGAAGGAATAAACATCAAATTCATGATAGTTGTTGCCTCTAGGAAAGGCAGGGAAAAAAATCAGACTTTGAAGGGGTACAAAGAGGCATTCACCCGATCTGAAAGACCTACTCTATTTATTTTTTAATCAAAAACAAACGCACACCCCAGCCTCACCACCAACCACCATAAAAACCCCAACCAAGTTTCCTGCCCCTGCTCTTTCTCAAGCCATTTTTGGATGTGCTTGACAGCCACTCTTATCTCCCCAGAAAGCCTCACTGTTTGAGTAATAAACCTTTTATAATAACCCTCTTTAAAAAATGTGACAAAACATTAGTCTTTACCATTCTGGATGGGTAGTGAGTTCTTTTTTATTACACTCTATTTTTCTGCGTTAACATTTTTCCCCAAATTAAAATAAGGGGGGCTTACCCCACCTTCCAAGAATATATAGAAATTCACTTTTATTTTATTCTATAACATGTGCAATATTTCTTAAAATTTAGGGTATAAAGTATGACTCAAATGAATGAATGAATCAATAAAAATGAGTGAACGAATGAATGCAAAGAATGAATGAATAATTCATCTAAATGACTAAATAATTCTCTGCCACTCAAATTCAGACTATATAAACATACTCAGAAAATCAGAAAGAATTTCACAGCCAGCTGATATTCCAGTAATCGTGGCCGTAAGACAGATCTATGCCAGTCAGTATGGTAGCCACTCGCCACATGTAGCTTATCAAGCACTTGAAATATGGGTAGTCTGAATTGATACGTGCTGTAAATGTGGAATACATACTTGATACTCTAGACTTAGTATCCCCAAAATGTAAAATATCATACTGATAACTTTTAAAAATCATTTCATGTTAAAATGATATTGTGGATAAATATTTGGATAAAGAGTGAACAATGCACACTATTAAAATTCATCTCACCCGATTCTTTTTCCCTTGTTATTGGGACTACTAGAAAATTTACAGTTACAGATATCACTCACATTACATTTTTACTGGACAGCAATGAAACAGAAAAACAATGTTTTTTTTTTTTTTTTAATTTTGTTTTAAATCTAAAATTACAGAAGAAAAAAACATGTTCAGGGCTTCCCTGGTGGCGCAGTGCTTGAGAGTCCGCCTGCCGATGCAGGAGACGCGGGTTCGTGCCCCGTTTCGGGAAGATCCCACATGCCGCGGAGCGGCTGGGCCCGTGAGCCATGGCCACTGAGCCTGCGCGTCCGGAGCCTGTGCTCCGCGACGGGAGAGGCCACAACAGTGAGAGGCCCGCATAACGCAAGGAAAAAAAAAAAAAAAACAAAACATGTTCACTTTTCACATTTGCCTAATCTGAATGCAAATCAACCACATCTTTATATAAATAATGGCATGAAACTAGATGAAAAAATATGAGGTCATTATGCTGCACAGCCGCCAACTTGGAAAATTAGACCTTACGCAAATTGTTCTACAAAGCACTTAATAAAATTTTAAGGAAGTGGAAAATTTTGTATTAAGTTTTGTGATACAAAACAGATTCATTTGCAAAAGAAGACCATAAGGTGAGAAGGTAACATGAAAAACAACAGCCATAACGAAATGACATTTTGTTGTCAGTCTTCTAATGTTTCTGTTGTCCCGTGGATCATCACTGTATCAGCACATGTTACTTCAATGGTCATGGGGTTACTCTCTTTTTACAGTGGTCTATTCTTGACTGGAAAGTGATGATTCTAGTGCAGCCCTATTGATACTAAGACCTGTGTGGTCCAGTCACAGAGAAGGACCATGGTCAAAGAAAGCTACTAAAAAAGTAATTTCAGACTAACTTCAGTACTTCCTTGGTATCAACTACCATAAAGGGGCTATATTATCTACATCAGTTCTTAAAATCCTCCTTCCCTCATAATTTGCAGCTATTCCCACATCCTTGACTTCACAATTCCTAGAAAAACTTCATTCATGTGCTGCCCATCTATCCATCCTTCACTGTTACAATGATTATGTATCTCAAAAGCCAAGAGAACTACTCAGATAAGGACAGACACCTCCCTCCAAGTGCAAAGGAGGGCCTGACAGTGAGAGGGCAAAGCCAGAACCCTCTTGAGCAGACAGAAAAAAGGAAAGGCTGTGGGGAAAAAAAATTAAGTTTATATTTGGTGTCTTGTCCACACCAGTCAAAGCTATTCTAAGGGTCAACATGAGTAGGTAAACATCTGAAAAAATCAGATTTTATGAAGAAAAGGTGAAGAGTGGTACAAAAATGTACCTTGAGTCATTTTTTACTTAGGATAAATTCAGGATGTATCAGACCTTGCAGAATGGAAGGATTTCACAAGTCAGAGAGCATCTGTAATAGTCTATGTTAAAGACGAATCGAGACTTCTCCAAATACATGCCATTGGGAGACATAATGATTTTCAGAAATGACACTAAGGGATGCTTCAATAACAAGGAAATTTTCATAAACAAATTCAGGAAATAGAGTCTGATATACCAGTATAGGCACCGGCTTTTTTTTTTTCTTGCTGTTATCCAGTTGAAATAGTATACCTGAAATTCCATATTCCATTCATATTCATTAATATGAATGCCATTAATCCAATAGCAGGCTTTAAAATGCTCCAGCTCCATGTTCCCCTCTCTGAATGCAGACTCCTAACCTGTTATTTCTCTCACTCCTTTACTCTCTGCCCTCCCTGGGACCTACAGTCATTCAACCTTCCCGCTCCACTCAGCCCATTGGCCTCCTCCTGGCTTTACTGTTTTGCTTCCCCAACTCCTACCCCAGAGTCAAATACTTCCAAGTGCCCTCTACACTCTCAACTCCCTCCTCCTCAACCTTCTGTCATGCCTGCCGTGCACACTCCCAGTACGACCTCTGTCTGACTGTCCAGTTTCTCAGCTCCAAGGCCACCAGTGCTGCTGGAGGGAACTGCAGAACAGACGTGCGGAGTGGGGCCATTACTAAGTCCAGCTGTGCACGGTGACATGTTCCCTCCCTCTCCTCAGCAATCCTCACTTTCATGTCTTGTGAACACCCAGATGTCACCTCCTCAGCAGCCTCTCCCGACCTCCTAACTCGGGACTCCAATTTCACCTTGGTCACACTCCCTCTCAGCAGATGACTTGATCTGAACACACAGAGGTGTCTTAAGAGACCCCAATCTTCATCATAAGACATCAGTGCTAATAAAGGCTCTCTTCCTTCCTGTCCATGTTGAATGAAGAGCTGGACACCTTCATCCTCTCTCCCAGTATGTGTGGATGAATAAACATATGTAGACATACACCCACGCACATAAAATCACACATACTACACACACACACACACACACACACACACACACACACACACACACATCATGCCTACCTTGAATCTCCCCCTCTCCTTCTTCTGGGCTTACTCTCTGCACTCATGCCTGACATTCACATTAATCTCACCCTTTCTCTCTAAAATGTTTACCAAGGATTGAAAGAGCACGTGTCACTCCATTACACTCGGGGATGCAACGAAAAGGGACAGAGGTCTTGCATGGTTTATTCTATGTTTCTAACTTCTTTGAATCTTTTGTAACAGTTTATATGTATGTTTTTGAATTTTTTATAATAGTTTACATGCATGTTTTAAAAAACTTTTTCCCCAATCCTTCACAGCCAAATGTCTTACACAAGTAACCTAAGTCTATCTCCTCCATTCTCTCACCGTCTCTTCCCTTCTGGGCCCCTGGTGGCCAGGCTTCTGTGCCCAACAACCTCGCAGAACTGGACTCTAAAAGGGCATCAGTGGGCGGCTTCCTTGTGGCCACATCCTTCCCTCTGTCCTACTCTTGGAAGATGCCAACAGTGATGACCTACCCCCTCTTTGAAACTCTCTCCTCTCTCGGCCTCTACGAGATGCCTTCTGAGTTCCACTGCAAAACTAGACACATTTCACTGAAAGATCCTGCAAGCAATCAAAGGAGCTTTCCCTTTCCTTCTCCTAAAATCAAAGGAAGTAACAGGAGCTGCAGAATGGGAGCCTCTAGATGCATGTATGTGTGTATGCTTATGAAATGTCATCCTCTAAACAGCACACTACACACCCTCACACAACCTTCTCCACTGCCCCTACTTTGGGGGAAAGCCAAAGATGATAAGGCCACACCAAAGTTTCCATAACCCTCAGCACTGCCAAGAGGACTTCTTGTCAACCATCCTCTCCATATGCCTCCCCCAAGGGCCACAGGGCTGGGTCCTCCCTTCCTGAGCTACTTTGCTCAGCTTCCCTCCACTCCACCTCTGTCCATTACCTCTCTCTTGTGAGGAAGGAGCAAAGATAATGTCCTCCTTGAACAGGGTTTTGAGAAATGAAGAGAGGTTCAGCATGTGGACAAGGCAAGGAAGGACATTCTCCGTGGGGAATCTCATTTTCAAAGACAGAAAAGAAAAGTCTGCATGTAGAAAACCACCATTAGATAAACCTTTTGGGTGCACATTAGAAACCAGAGAGTGTTCAGTATTCAATGAGGGCGTGTAGGTGGGAGGATTTTGCAAACTGTAACTTGCTGGGCAAATGTTAGATACTTCTCTTGTCATCTGTCTCACAGAGTTGTTGGAGACCAAATGAGACAATATATGGAAAACGGCTTTGTCAACTGGAAAAAACACTTATAAATTGTAATTAGTATGTGATGTTTTGCCTCTAGGTAGATTAAGAATCAGACCATGGCAATACTGAAGAAAATTAAAATACTGGCTAATTTCTTTTAAATCTACGTTCCTGGAGCAGTTTATAACCTGAGACTTCTAATTAATTTCTATCTTCTCACCTCTTTTCAGATGAATTGATTGCAGTAAACTTCAAACTCTATTAACAACGGAGTCAAGTTCCCGGTGACTTCTAGATTACCAAACTTAGGATTTGAGGCCCGAAAGTCATCTTTTGTGCCCGGGCCACAATAACAAGGCCAGCCCATTTTCTCTTGTGACTATTACCTTCCTTTCAATTTCCTTGGGCATCATAACATCATGATTCTACTGCAGTAGCCTCCTGGCCACTCACTCTATCTTTAGCCTCTCTGACTACAATCCATCCTTCCTACAGATGCTCAAAAAAATCAACATTATTTTTGTTATTCCAACTAATTTTTTTAAATATCGATATTATAAACAAAGTGATGAGTCAGGAAACAAAAACAAATTGAATAATTATTGGAAAGGAAGAAGAAAATCATCACTTCTTAGAGAAGGTATGATTATATACCTAAAAAATATACTGAGAAATATACTGAGAAAATATACTGAGAAGCTATTTAGTGTGGTGGGTTGGATACAAATAAGCATGCAAAAATCAACAGCTTCCCAATATGCCAGCAGTAACCAACTGGAATACATAGTGAGGGAAAGATTTCTTTCACTCTAACTCTCAGTGCCCACCAGAGGCACAGTTAGGAAGAGTGAAAGTGGGGAGGAAAGAATTACTGGAGTCCCTCGTTTTTCTGTAATGGTAACTGCAGCCCTTATGTGACATGGGGTTTCTTTCCTGTTTTATTTTCACCTTCTGTTCAAGATTTAGAGTCTCATGGTCCAAGTTTCAGCCTGGGCAGCTCTGTATGTGTGTGGGGAGGTGGGAAAATGGTGGGAGAGTAGGAGCAGGGTGGGTGTGATGTAGTTAACAGGCCCCAAGGCAGTGATCCGCTGCACCAGCCTGGCAGTTGTCACTGACAGGATGGAAAACTGAAAGGCACCTTTGACTCTTCTCCTTTGTCCTGCACAGACGTTCAACTGCCAAGTCCTATAAATTGATCCTTTCAAAGATCTCATGCATTTACTCCTTTCTCCTCAACCCTAGTACCTGTCCCTTGCCAATATCCTCAGTAACTTGGGCCTAAATTACAACCATCTCTTAATGGCTCCTTCAGCCCCAGTCCCTGACTGGGGACTTTCTGTCTTTCCTCCTCATCACTTTTACTGTGTCACACCCCTGACTGGTTACTATCCTATAGAAAGTAGACCTGGCAGGCCAACCAACCTGGGCTAGAATATGGGGTTCACCTCTCACACCAGACTGAACGGGTTTGAGCCCCAAGTCTGCCACTCGTTAGCTCTGTGACCTTGACCATATTGCTTGATCACTCTGAGCCTCAGTTTCCTTGTTTGTAAAATTGGCCTAATGCATAGTAACAGGAATTATTGTGAGGATTAAAAATAATACATAAAATACAGGACCCATCATAGGACTGGACACACAATAATACAACAGGCATTCAAAACCCATCACTGTTGCCATGACAATTGTGGTCATTATCATGATTAGAGTCCATAGTTGTCTGCTGGAGCAAGTTTAATGCTGGTACTTGGTCTCTAAGACCATATAATTGGTCCCCACCCAACTTATCCAAGGCACTCCCCAACACAAATTAGCCACTTATGCATCCCTGCTACCCATCTCCACACCCCAAATGTACTCACCCCTATCCCAGAACTTTGACTCTCCATCTTCCCTCAGCCTAAAGTGCCCTTTGCATTTGTTTCCAAATATGCCTCCTTCGGGAATTCCTTCCATTACCCCACTCTTGTGTCTCCACAGTGCCTTTTCCACCCCAGAAGCACCAACATCACACACAGTGAGCTCTTACCACCCCGCATGTCCAGCTCTGTCGTGGGCAGTTTGAATGAGTTATCTCATTTCATCCTCACAACAGCACGAACAACCAGGTACTATTACTCTCGCCACTTTACAACTGGAGTCACTGGGGCTGTGAGAGGGTGAGTTGTTTACCCAAGGTCACAAAGTCAGCCACTGGTAAAACGAGGACTCAAAAACTAGGTCTGCACTCTCAACCACTATCCCATCCTCCCTCAACTCATATTTTTAGGTAATGGCTGGATGAGTTACCTTAACACATCAAAGTCCAGCCCAATCACATCTTCTTTGCCCTTGAGGAAGCCAGTTCTTATTACTCTCCCCTGCTCTTACCCCTTGGCACTTACAGCTGTTTTAAACAGCAAACACCATACTATATACTGTCCTAGACAGCATCTATACTGCATAACTGGGCGCTCACTTTTGTCAGTATCCAGTATAATGTGATTATGCACAATTGGGTATCCTTCACTAAGTGGAACCATAAAGTAACGATCTGGATTTTCACACACTGCTCATAGAGACCAGTCTCATTTCTTCCCAGATATACCTCAGGAATCTTCTCAAATATAAATTTCTTGCAGGTAAGGATCACATCTTGCATTTCTTTGTGTCTCACAAACTTCTGCAGATATTAGAGATACCCCAAAACACCTTTTGGTTCATAATTGGTCTTCCAAGCAGGCTTTCTTAACTGGGGTGGCACAGTGGGGTGAGGTGGGGGGGGGGAAGGGCAGGTCCCTGGAGGTATGCAGGACAAAAGGATCCAAGATGGAATGACCTTCTGTTATTATGTCAGAGCAGAGAGCACACCTGGGTCCCTGTACACATTGGGGAAAATGTTTCCAGTTGTCAGAAGCCTGAAGCAAACTGGATTTGATGGCATCAATATAATGCTTAATATGCTACATATTTGGCATCTGTTCCAGAGAAGACTGTGTGTCAGGAACTCAGAAGAGGTCTCCTGGGCAAATAGGCAGCTCCCGGTCTGTCTCCTACACATTAAATATACTCAGGGTAGGGAATACACATTTTTAAATGCATGAAACATGAGCCAGACTTGACACCGATCTATCAGAGCTGCTTTAAGGATAATAAAATCAGTGCTGCTATTATAAGGAGAGGGAAATTGATGACCAACTGGAGATTTCTTCCAATCTAAACGATTCTATAAATTCCCCTAAAATCATAAAAAAAAAAAAAACAGATTAAGGATTCATGTAGGTGTCTGAACTACAAATACAAATTAATTTCTGCTCCAGCTGCAGTTCTGTCTCATCCTTGCGAGAAGCACCTCTATCTCTGAGATATTTCTGGGTGAAACACCAACATAGCAGCTAAAAATAGGACTCCCCCAGGTTATCGTTGGCAACTATTTTCTTCTAATTTCACAAATAAATCTGCACCTTGAAATGAACTGAATTGAATCTTGCTGCTGTCCAGAAACATTTATCACTGGAAATCTGTTTTGTTTGGGGAGTAAGATATAATTATGCACAGATTTAATAAGAACCTAAATGTTCCACTGAGAAATTCTTTATTGAGAACGTTTTGTTTGAACTCTAAGTAATCTATTTTGTTCCATTTTCAGTTACTAGCCATATTACTGCTATCTGTTTTTGCATTAAAAATATCCTGTTTAAACACTGCTCTCACAAAAAACAAAAAAGAAAAAGAAACTTGAATAGTTTCTGACACCAAAACCCCACGTTATTCTGCTTATCACTTGGTTTTGTGAAACTCTATTCAAACTGGCCCTTATAAAAGAAAGAATTTTTTTTAACATTCCCTCATTTATTAGAGCTCAATAACTAGAAACCAAAAGAAAATAGTAAATAACATTTTTAAAAGGTTAATTTATCAACTTACATATTTTTGGTTCACATATTTGCTCTTATTCAATATGAAGTCAGAGACCAAAATAGAAATAAACAAGTGGATTATGGGTCATGTTTCCAAATGCATGGGGATAAATGCATATCCCTAAGGAAATGTGCTCGGTTATGACATCACAGCTGTTTCTCCTATAAAAAGAACTATGTCCTGCAGCAAACTATAATTTCCCAAATAAAGAGAATAAAAGACTAAAGAAAAGAAAAACATGTCAGCAACAAAATCCAAGGAGAGCGACCAGATGCCAAGCATATTAAAATACCATATCTGACAAAGGATTAAAAAAAAGAGACCTTATACCACTTGAATGCTTAAGTGCAAAGTACTTCCCCTCAGATCCACAGAAGAAAGGAGACTGTGGTATTACTGTTGCAATAATGGCTGCATGTCTCACGATCTTAGTCCTCTTCCACATTTACTCTGGGCTTGGCCATGTTACTTGCTTTGGTCAATGGAACATTAGCAAGCATGACACAAATGGAGGCTCAAAAAGCACTTGCATGTTGGGGCTTGTCCTTTCTTGCTGCTCTTGGAAACCCTGAGACTGACATCAGAAGAATAAACCTGGGCTAGCCTAGTGGACACATGTGGTCTGTCACTCCCATCACTCCAGCCAACTGCCAGCACCAAGCACCATACATGTGAATTACATACCATCTAAGTCAACCAGCTCCTAGCAATCTGCCAGCTGCCTGCAGAAACACAACTGAGTCCGGACAAGCCCAGCAGAAAAACTGGCTGGCTGAGCCCAGCCTAAATTGCCAACTGATAGGATCAAAATCGAATAAATGACTTTGTTTTAAGCCACTACGTTTTGGATTGTTTTGTTATACAGCAAAAGCTATCTGATACCAATGTCATCACAGAACCTATTTCATGAGCACACCAGTTAATGCTCCAGTCACCACAGAGAGAACGTGAGAGGCTTCCCTAAGAATGTGTGGGTCTATGTAATTATTCCCAAAAGTGAGTTTGCCTATGAAATGCTGAGTTGTTATACTAAGCCATTTATAAACTACTAGTTTGGGAATCCTTCTAAAATCTACATCCAATGTGCAATCTATGATAATAGCAGCTAACATTCATTCAGTGCAAGCATGAGGCTATGAGCTTGATACAAATGATCTTGATTACTCTACCCAAAAACCTCATATGAAAGGTATTATTATAATCTGTATTTTACAAATCAAGAACTGAGGCTTAGGGAAGTAAAGTAATTTGGTTGGGGGTCACACAGTATTATGAGTAACCTTGGACTCACACATCTGATTTGCTCAAGAGTCTGAGCTCTTAATCACTATGCTTTTCTACCTGATATCACCCACACCATCTGCCATGAAAGGCTTCTCTTGTCCATTGGGCTGGATAATTGTTGGGACCAAGAGATTTAATCTCTCTCTCTCTCTCTCTCTCTCTCTCTCTCTCTCTCTCTCCCTCTCTCTCTCATATCTTAAGTGGTCAGGCAGAACAGACCCAATGAGGCCTATCCACCTAATCGAAGATACAGAGGATTTAGGGTGGATGGTGGACATGGTGGATCTTGCCCTGGCCTGCTGACCTCTGACACAGAAACTGGAAGAGCAAGAGAGCTTCAGCACAGGGGCAGGAGCTATTTAACATATGATGACCTGGCCCATCAGCAACAAGTGGCCCAAGTTTCAGGCTGTGACCAATCAGATGAGCAATGACTCCCTTTCTGGTCTTGGGGGGATGAGGATGGGGAGGGAAAGGAGTCTTGGAAGGCGCTGGAAAAATGGGTGGGAAGTTGGGCAGAAGTTCCTTTCTTCTCGTGGGTATAGAAGGTGTTCCCATGAGGAGAGGGAAGAGCCTCCGTATCTACCTCAGACTTTACTGTCTGTCTGTTCTTTGATAATGAAACCTCTGGAATCAGGCCTGCTTTGCCCTGGATTTCTGACACTTTAAAATGCCTCAACCTTAACTCGATACTGAGATAAAAATAGGGGTGAGGAGAAGGAAGTCGATCAAGACAGCCCCTTTCAAAAACCACTTGTTTCAAATCACATAACATGAACAAAACCCTTCCTAACCAAATCAAAGGTCTAGCCCACCAGTCAGCTGTGGGAATGCTATGGGTACCAAGGGGGAGAGGTGGGGGGGGGAGGAATTGGGAGATTGGGATTGACATATATACACTATTGATACTATGTATAAAATAGATAACTAATGAGAACATACTGCATAGTACAGGGAACTCAACGCACTGGGGTGACCTAAATGGAAAGGAAATCCAAAACAGAGGGGATATATGTATATGTATAGCTGATTCATCTTGCTGTACAGTAGAAACTAACACAACATTGTAAAGTAACTATACTCCAATAAAAATTAATTTTAAAAAAGAAAGGAATGAGCAAAAAAATAAGAGAATGCCATTTCAAAAAAAAAACATCTTACATCTCCAAAGGCAAGAAAGAAGGACAAGGGAAAAAGAGAGGTTCCCAAAACTAAAAAGTAAAATTGGCTTTATGCTACACATTGTGCTCTTTCATTACAAACCAAAGAATATTTGTTTGGAAACATACAGAGTTTCCCAATCTCCAGTCAAACATTTGGGAACGACTGAGATACAATACACGGAAGGCACTTTGATAACGTGCCCATCAGATACTAATGGTTGCTGTGGTGCTCTAAGATCATGAGTGAGGTGCCACCCTCTCTAAGTGCTCACACTGAGGCTGACTCAGACAGACCAGGTGGATATAGGTATATGGTGCCCCGCAGGCAGCCCACACGGATGTGGGTGCATCTCTGTGTCGGGCCAGCATTAGCAGCTTGTTTTCTGAACAACCCATCTCCAATTGCTCCTTCCATCCTCCCTGATATGGAAGAGCATGTGCAGGACAGTAGGAATCCTCCGGGATTCCTGGAAGAGGTGGCAGGGGAGCAGCAACCCACCAGGAACATGCTGGGGAAGAAGCCACCGCCACCATTCCCAACACGTTATATATTCTCTGGTGAGGACAGCGAGGCTCTCCAGGAGGTAATCCCCCTCTCACCTCATTCTTCTTCCCTTTGATTTTAGACCAGAACAAAAGCCTGCAGATGGGCTACTAGTCAACAGCTTCAGCTTACACTGTGCCTTTCAGTCCCTCTGTCTCTCTAGGGAGGGAACATCTTCAATAACTTCAGCTCTGTTTGGGGAGCATGGTCACTTAGCTATCCTCCAACACAACGGGCAAGAATTGTGGTTGGTGTCCATCACACCACGAGCAACTGGGACATGATGTTAGAATTCACCTTCCATATCTTAAGGCAGTGCATTAATAATTTTATAATTACTTTGGAATTTGGGAGAGAAAGTGGTCATGGAAATGGGATGCTTAGTGGCTTTATGGGGAGGCACCGTAGAACAGTGGTGAGAGGCTCTGTTCTGGATTTCAGTGACAAAGGTTTCAAAGAGGAGGCAGGAAACCCTTCCTATAAAAGGCCAGACAGTAAGTCCTATGGACTTTGTGGGCCGTACAGTCTCTGTCACAACTACTCAACTCTGCTGTTGCAACATAAAAGGAGTCACGTACAATAGATGAGTGGATAAGCGTGGCTGTGCACCAAGAAAGCTTGATTTGTGGACACTGAAATTTGAATTTCATATCATTTTTACATGTCACAAGATATTATTCTTTTGATTTTTTTCTAATCCCTTAAATATATATATACTATTCTTACTGTGGGCCATATAAAAACAGGCGGTGAGCCAGATATGGCCCACTGCAGGCCATAGCTTACTAAACCCTGGTTTATAATTGCAGCTCTGAAATTTCTTAGCCATAAAATCTTGGGCAAGTTTTGTTTCCAAGCCTCAGTTTCCTCCTCTGTAAAATGGAAACAATAACAGCCTCAACCTCAACTGGGTTTCCTATGGATACAATGAAAGCAAAATGTTTTAGCACAGAGGTGCTTCACGTGCTTGCAGCAGGCAGTAAGTGTGAGCTGTTACTGTCATTTTCCTCCACTCTTCAAAACTCTCCGCAGCTTCTGCCAAATGCATCCAGGCTACTATCAAACAGGATCAAGGATCCTCATGCCTCTATTAACAAAGAAACATTCTAGACTTTTCATACTAACATCAGTAGCCTTCAAGAGTTTATGGGGTCCTAAAACATGCCTCAAACCCTGGGTGCACTCATTTGTCAGTTTCCTCCCAGATCTCAGTCCTTGGAATTCAAGAGCTGAGGACTGAAGTGTCAGGTTAGTATGCTCCAACCCAGAAATACAGTCATCTCTCGGTATCCATGGGAGGTTGGTTTCAGGACCCCACACAGATACCAAAATCCACGGATGCTCAATTCCCTTATATAAAATGCCATAGTATTTGCACCTAACCTACACACATCCTCCCATATACTATAGTCTCTAGATTACTTATAACACCTAATACAATGTGAATGCTATGTAAATAGTTGCCAGCATGTGGCAAATTCATCTTTTGCTTTTTGGAACTTTCTGGACTTTTTAAAAATATTTTTGATCTGCAGTCGGTTGAATCCACGGATATGGAACCCACAAATATGGAGGACCAGCTATAACAATATTTCTTGAGCACTGGCCAATTCTCGTGCCCCCTGGCATCTGCTAAGTGCTCTATGCAGTTCTTTCCCTTCATCTTCACAACAACAAAAGGATGCTGACAAGACGATGAGCTCCAGGTTTCAGAGATGGAGATGAAAGTATAAGAAGGTTAGATAACTAGGCAATGCCATGCATGTAGTAACCAAGAGACGTGGGGTTCCTTCCTGAACCACGGCTCTTGCTTTGGAGCTAAGAAAGGGGCCTCAGCGCTTCTCTGTCTGAACCAGTATCCTGAATGCCTAGGAATTTTGTTATAATGCTGGTTATGATTTATTAAGGCCCGGGGAGGTCCTGCGATTCTGCAATTCTAAAAACTGTCAGGTGATGTCAGTGCCACTGGTCCTAGGACCACGCTTAGAGTGACAAGGCTCTAGATGCAGTGAGAAATGAGACCTTTCCCCATTAATGACCAACGTGGTCTTCAGATGAATCAAATCAGTGACCTAGTTTTCCATGGAGCCAGACTGCCACAGTTAGACTCAAAACTCCACCAAATGCCAGACGTGTGGCCTTGGGGACAAGTCTCTCAACTTTTCTGTGCCTCATGTTTCCTGCCTGTGAAGGGAAAGATAACAGCTCTTATCTCATTGGGGTGCGACAATGATTAAATGAGATAATACGTACACAAAGCATTTAGAACAAGGTCTAACCCATTGTAAACATTCAATAAATGTAAGACAATCAGAAGATCAAGAAAAATGAAGATCCTACCAAAGAATTATCTAAAAATGTGTTCTATGAGGTTTGCTCTCCCTACACAGCTAATAATTTGCACAGATCCATCCAAACCCTCTTATCATTCAAGCCATTTTACAGTTAAGTAAACCAACTTGCATCCAGTCATAAAATTAAATTAGAGAGAAAGTTCACCTTGAAAGGGCAGGACCCAGATGCCAAGAAGAAGCAGCTTTCCGTACTACTCAGCCATAAAAAGAAACGAAATTGAGTTATTTGTAGTGAGGCGGATGGACCTAGAGTCTGTCATACAGAGTGAAGTAAGTCAGAAAGAGAAAAACAAATACCGTATGCTAACACATATATATGGAATCTAAAAAAAAAGAAAAAAAAAGGTTCTGAAGAACTTAGGGGCAGGACAGGAATAAAGACACAGACGTAGAGAATGGACTTGAGGACATGGGGGAGGCGGAGGGAAAGCTGGGACAAAGTGAGAGAGTGGCAATGACACATATACACTACCAAATGTAAAATAGATAGCTAGTGGGAAGCAGCGGCATAGCACAGGGAGATCAGCTCCGGGTGGGATAGGGAGGGTGGGAGGGAGACGCAAGAGGGAGGAGACATGGGGATATATGTATACGTATAGCTGATCCACTTTGTTATATAGCAGAAACTAACACAACATTGTAAACCACAGTAAATTCCAGGCTCCTGCAAAGTTAGAAGTTAATAACACAAGTGCAGAGGCAACAGGAACAATAATTCCCATAACCTCTCAGAGCTCAAAGACAGAACTCAAATGACTGTGGGACACATCACTTATTGAAGGACCACCGTTCTTGCAACATTTAATCAATCACTAAATAAATATTTGCGAGGGATGAAATAATCATTGCGATAGACACAGGAACTGCCTTTGTGAAGCTTATGGTCTAGCAGGAAAGTCACTAAGCACACAATTGCAAGTATTTCATTAATTACAAGTGTGACAGTGGTAGGAAAGCAAAGTCAAGGTATGGGAACGTGTACCAAGAAACCTAACCTAGAGACCTAAGAGGGACCCCTGAGGAGTGAGCATTTAGTCTCAGGTCTAAAGGGTGAACAGGAGTTGCCCAGGCAAAGAGTCTGTCCATCTTTACTGAGCACTTATTATATGCCTGGTTCTGTATCAGGCATTGGGGTTAGAAGGATTAATTAACAAGTGCCTTTCCTCAAAGAACTCACAGTCTATTGGGGGCAAATAGACTTCCATTACATCTGCTGCTGGGAAATAATAGGGGCTCTTCAGCACCATGTAACAGATTAAAGAATCATTTTAAAAATGTTCTGATACTAAGAATCCCACCAAAAATCTTCCTAATTGCAAAATGTTCTGTTGTGAGTTTAGAGAACTTCTCTAATAATTTAATAAAACAGATGAAATTGAGAAACTGTCAAACCCCATGGAGCACCCGGGGTTTCACCAAGATACCAAGGCTTGCTTGTCAGCAAATGCGCAAGCTCTGGAAGAAAACTCACAGCAGCCCCAGGGCAGCCCAACCATCCAAAAGAAAGGTGAAATGAGAAACTGGACAGAGGGGAGTGAAGCAGGATGTTAAACTTTGGAGACCTGGAAAAAAATGCTTTTTGGTTAATAATATTAACAATCATCACCATAATGTTAATGATAACTAAACACTCTGATCAACCTGTATGTGCACTTCCACTCAATTCTGTGGGTGGGTACTTATTGTCCTGGTTTATGGATGAGAAAACTAGGGATTAGAATAAACAAGTAATTTCTGTTTATGGCATTATGGCATACTAAATAACCTGAAAACTAAAGTCCACAAAGCATTAGACTTGCTCAAGAAAACAACACATCCTTTTAATCACAAAATGGAGTTTGCAAGTAGTTTAATCCTCAAATGTCAAAATCAAAGGGTGAACTGCGTACTAGAGCAGTAAATAGAAACTGCAGCTCTCCCTTGGGGGCTGACTGGGACAAATGGCTGGACTCGCTGAACAAGGGGCTTGGAGTTTAACAGCCATAACAGGATAAAAGATGAGGTACTGAGCCTGCGTGAAGTGGGTAGATAGTACTGAGACTCCTCCACATAAAGTTAGGAACTTAAAAGAGTTACAGCCTCAGTGTAAAGAAACAACAAAGAGAAATTCACCCACTGGGACAGGAAGACCACAAGGAAATCCAACTATCTCTCCTGGGTTCTGCATGAGGAAAAAAAAGCCTACCCTGAGAATTTGTATCCATGGGTCTTCTATCATAAGAGTTTAGAGTTCTAATATACATCAACCAGGTAGTCTAGAAAGCCCCCAAATGAGAATTTAACATAAAAAATTATCCTAAGCAAGTGATATCTCTTAGAGCATCTGACAGAAACAAATTAAAGGACATACCCTTAACCTGGACCATTCCCAAGTCCCATAAATAAAGCCTTTCTGAAAATGAGTTCATAATCCAAAATCCAACACAAACGGAAAAAGTCCACCATGAATGAAAGTCAGCAGTCACAGTAAACAATAGGAAAGACCTCCAAGACCTTCAAATAATAGAACAATCAGATAAAGACTCTAAAATAAATGTTTCAATTAATTGAAGACATAAAGAAAGGAATAAAAACATAAAAGATCAAGACACTATCAACAAAGACCAGTCATATGTGAAAAAGAATCTCTAGAAAATAAAAATTAAATTATTGAAAATAAAATCTTGATGGATTGGCTATTAGCAGATAAGCACACCTCAAGAGAGACTTAGTGAACAAGAAGATAAAGCTGAGAAAATGTAACACAATAAATAAAGAGAAGAAAAATATCAAAGAGGTCAGTAGATAAGAAAAAAAGAATGGGAAGAAGTCCAACATACATCTAATAAGAGTTCCAGAAGGAGTGAAAATAGAAAGATAAAGGAGAGATTATTCAAAGACACAGTGTTAAAAAAAGAGACAAAAGGCCCAAAATGCAGTCACTTGTGTTAAGCCCACATCAACAAACTGAGACTTAATGCCTAACCCAACTGCAATTTCAGCCTTTCCTAGAAATGTAATCTCAATTGGTCAGTCTGAAATTACCCAGTCAGCACTGGTCATTCCTGGTCAGTGAGGAAATCTGCCTGACAGACCCCTGCTGTACCCCAAAGGAAGGTGACCTTGCCTGAGACAACACACTCTTTGCTAGTAACTTCCTTGTCCTGCCCCCTTCTGCCTATAAAAGTTTTCCATTTTGTACAGTCCTTTAGAGTTCCTTTCTAATCGCTCGATGGAATGTTGCCCAATTCATGAATTGTTGGAAAAATCCAATAATATCTTTAAAATTTACTCAGTTGAATTTTATTTTTTAACAACAGGAATCCTCAGATTCAGGAAACACAATGAGTCCTAAGCATAGTAATTAAAACTAAATTCATACCAAATGCATTGTGCTGAAATTCCAGAACATGAAGGACAAAGAGAAACTCTAACAATCAAACAAAGAAAGGGTAGGATACTTAAAAAGGAGCAATAATAATTAGACTGACAGCAGACTCCTCAATAGCATCATTAAAAGCAAATACAGAGGACTAACATCTTCAAAGTACAAGTAGAAAACAGGGTTTCAACTTAACCATTTACAAGTAAGGCCAAAATAAATACATTTTCAGACAAGCCAAAGAGAGTGTTAGTCACTGAAAAATTTGTCATTTTAAGAACTATGGAAGGATGCACTTCAAGAAGAAGGAGATGGAACCTAGAGGTAAGAAACTGGAGAGGTGAAGAAACAGAAAACAGAAGAACTGGTAAATATTCTGGTGAATCTGAATAAATAATTCATAGACTCTATAAAATACTGATGATGATGACTAATACTGGGAGGACTGTAGGAGGTAATTGGAGTTAAAACATTCCAAGTCCCTGCACTGTTTGTAAGAAGGTTAAGGATATTGATCAACTTTACATTTGTTTAGACTTGATGTCAACTATGCATGTTAAATTTTTAAGGAAATCAGAGAGAGACAGAATTACACTGAGCGGTGGTAACTATTCAGCAAAAATAAATAAATACACCAGGAAAAGGAGAAAAGGGAGTAATGAGGAGAGAGAAGTGAGTGGTGGAAGGAAAAACAGGGAATAAAGAAAACTCAGTCCAACAGAAAGCAGGAACACACTGTTTTTGAGCATTAAAAAAAAAAAAAATCAGGGTAAATAATAGAAAATAAGAAGTAGAAAAACCCCTAAAATTATCAATAAATATAAATAGACTAAACACACAAGTCAAAGAACAAAGATATCAGATTAGGTTTGTTTTTTTTATTACAAGAGACTCACTGAAATATAAGGATACCAAAAGTTTAAAAGTACAGAAAAATGATGCAAAAAAAACTGGTAAAGCTATATGAATATCACACAATTTTATAAGTAAAAGCATTAAGGATTAAGGAGGGTTCTTGCATAATATTAAAGGAACAATTCACTAGGAAGAAATGTTAACTATAACCTTTTACTCACCTTGTGAACATAATCTAAAATGTACTTAAGGCCAAAAACTACAAGGAAAAACAGACAAATCTCCAAACTTTTTTTCTGTAATTAGGTAGACAAAAAAATTAGGAAAGATATAGATTTGGACAATGCAATTAACAAGGTTGGTCTGACGAACATCATATAGACTCTCGAATCTTGAACATTTGGAGAATACATATCTTTTTCAAGCACCTAGGCATTGGTTATAAAAACTGACTATCAGCAGAAGCAAGAAGAACTACAATTCTGCAGCCTGTGGAACAAAAACCACATTCACAGAAAGACAAACAAGATGAAAAGGCAGAGGGCTATGTACCAGATGAAGGAACAAGATAAAACCCCAGAAAAACAACTAAATGAAGTGGAGATAGGCAACCTTCCAGAAAAAGAATTCAGAATAATGATAGTGAAGATGATCCAGGACCTCGGAAAATGAATGGAGGCAAAGATCGAGAAGATGCAGGAAATGTTTAACAAAGACCTAGAAGAATTAAAGAACAAACAAACAGAGATGAACAACACAATAACTGAAATGAAAAATACACTAGAAGGAATCAATAGCAGAATAACTAAGGCAGAAGAACGGATAAGTGACCCGGAAGACAGAATGGTGGAATTCACTGCTGCGGAACAGAATAAAGAAAAAAGAATGAAAAGAAATGAAGACAGCCTAAGAGACCTCTGGGACATTAAACACAACGACATTCACATGATACAGGTCCCAGAAGGAGGAGAGAGAGAAAGGACCTGAGAAAATATTTGAAGAGATTATAGTCAAAAACTTCCCTAACATGGGAAAGGAAATAGCCACCCAAGTCCAGGAAGCTCAGAGAGTCCCATACAGGATAAACCCAAGGAGAAACATGCCAAGACACACAGTAATCAAATTGGCAAAAATTAAAGACAAAGAAAAATTATGGAAAGCAGCAAGGGAAAAACGAAAAATAACCCATAAGGTTAACAGCTGATTTCTCAGCAGAAACTCTACAAGCCAGAAGGGAGTGGCATGATATACTTAAAGTGTTGAAAGAGAAGAACCTACAACCAAGATTACTCTACCCGGCAAGGATCTCATTCAGATTCGATGGAGAAATCAAAAGCTTTACAGACAAGCAAAAGCTAAGAGAATTCAGCACCACCAAACCAGCTCTACAACAAATGCTAAAGGAACTTCTCTAAGTGGGAAACACAAGAGAAGAAAAGGACCTACAAAAACAAACCCAAAACAATTAAGAAAATGGTCATAGGAACATACATATAGATAATTACCTTAAGTGTGAATGGATTAAACGCTCCAACCAAAAGACACAGGCTTGCTGAATGGATACAAAAACAAGACCCATCTATATGCTGTCTATAAGAGACCCACTTCAGACCTAGGGACACATTCAGACTGAAAGTGAGGGGATGGAAAAAGATATTCCATGCAAATGGAAATCAAAAGAAAGCTGGAGTAGCCATACTCATATCAGATAAAATAGACTTTAAAATAAAGAATGTTACAAGAGACAAGGAAGGACACTACATAATGATCAAGGGATCAATCCAAGAAGAAGAGATAACAATTATAAATATATATGCGCCCAACATAGGAGCACCTCAATACATAAGGCAACTGCTAACAGCTATAAAAGAGGAAATCCACAGTAACAGAGTAATACTGGGGGACCTTAACACCTCACTTACACCAATGGACAGATCATCCAAACAGAAAATTAATAAAGGAACACAAGCTTTAAATGAGACAACAGACCAGATAGAGTTAATTGATATTTATAGAACATTCCATCCGAAAACAGCAGATTACACTTTCTTCTCAAGTGCACACAGAACATTCTCCAGGATAGGTCACATCCTGGGTCACAAATCAAGCCTCAGTAAATTTAAGAAAACTGAAATCATATCAAGCATCTTTTCTGACCACAGTGCTATGAAGATTAGAAATCAATTACAGGGAAAAAAACGTAAAACACACAAACACATGGAGGCCAAACAATACATTACTAAATAACCAAGAGATCACTGAAGAAATCAAAGAGGAAATCAAAAAATACGAGACAAATGACAATGAAAACACCATGATCCAAAACCTATGGGATGCAGCAAAAGCAGTTCTAAGAGGGAAGTTTAGAGCTATACAAGCCTACCTCAGGAAACAAGAAAAATCTCAGACAATCTAACCTTAAACCTAAAGGAACTAGAGAAAGAAGAACAAACAAAACCCAACGTTAGCAGAAGGAAAGAAATCATAAAGATCAGAGCAGAAATAAATGAAATAGAAACAAAGAAAACAATAGCAAAGATCAATAAAACTAAAAGCTCGTTAAAAAATAAATAAATAAAACTGACTATTTAGCTGGTCACAAAACAAGTCTCACTGAATTCCAAAGAATCAGTATAATACAGATCACAATGCAAAAAGTGAGAAATCAATAACTAAAAGATAACTTAAATAACTATATTTTTAGAAATTTAAATTTGTACTTTTAATTATCATAGGAGAAACAGTGGATATTTTTTAAGACTTACTCTCAAAATAGAAATAATTTTGAAAATAGAAAATATTTAGGACTAGCTGAAAATGAAAATACCACATTTCACAACCTGCGGGAAGAAATGAAAGTTTTTCAAGGACATTTTGTACCTGTAAATGCTTAGTTATATTAGAAAAGTAGGCTGAACATTAATGAGCTGAGCACCAACCTTAACCAGGTAGAAAAAGAACAGAATGAACCCAGTGTATGGTTAATATTATGGGCTTTGGAATTAGAAATACAAGAATAATTGGTCATTTATTTGCCAGGCATAATGCTAAGCTCTTTCAATCCTCCTTTCAACATGCCTTTTATTTTTAACATTTTGCCAATTTTATTTCGTCCATCCTCCATCTCCATAACCATGTGTCTCCGATCCCTTCCCCCTTTCTTCATTTCTTTGCTGGAAAATTCTAAAATAAACCCCAGACTATGTATCATTTCATCTGTAAATACTTCAATACATCTCTCTTATAAAAAGGCTTTTTTTTACAAAACATAACCATAACACTCCTACTACACCTTATAGAATCAACACTAATTTCTCAATGTCATCCAACACACATCCCATGTTCAGATTTCATTGACTGTAGAGAAAACAATGAACAGAGACACAGACCTTCCATGAGGCCAGCCACACGGAGGGCCCAGGCAAAAGAGGGAGCTACTGTTGTTGGTACATGATAAACGGTGACCGAGGACATTGAGGTGTCATGCTTTCCCCGTGTGGGGATTGAACGAGAGTGATGAAACCTGAGACTGTGACTGAGGACAGCTAAAATGAAGGGGGATAAATGAATTCTTTTAGCACAATTACATGCTAGTTTCTGTGCTGCCTGTAGAGTGAAGCCATGCTCTTCCTTTCACTGAATTACTCAGTTTCGTAGGGAGCTACTGAAGTTAAATGGTTACACTACTGGGGACAAGTAGCCTTATATTCTAGAATTCTCTACCAAGTGCTGGTTAATTTTATTACTGGGGAGAATCACAGGCTTTCCCCACACTGGAGTGCCCTCAGAAATCAGGGATATGGGCCAGGAGCAAAGTATAGGAGCTCTCTCCCCACAACTGGGGAGTTAGGACCCAGGCAGCCCAGGAGCATCTGTGTGAGTGCACGAAATAGGACAAGGTATGAGGTCAAAGATGGAGATCCTGAGCCATTAGTCTTGCACACGCTTAATGTCCCAACAACATCCCCTTTCATAGGTTCTATATTGTCCCATAATACAGATCAAGAACCTCAGGTGCAGAGAAGTTAACCTCACACAGCTACAGATTGGCAGAGGCAGGATTCCATCCAAACCAGGCCACCTAACACCAGAGCATACAGTCTTTATCGACACCAAACTCCTGAGGTTCATCTTCCTCATCTGCTGATTGGGGATGACAACCCCCAACCCCAGAACTGTGAAGAGGAATTGAGACAAGGAGATAAAGCCACCAGCACAGTATCTGGCACGATGATGATAATGGTGATGAAGGAAATGATGGTGGTGACAACTGATACTTGCAAAGATACAGGCCCACAAGGCTGTTACCATTGTTAATTGCTCCAGAATAACTTACTGCATAAAATCCTCAAAAAGATACCTTTCCTTCCATTTCACTCTCACAAACCTTCAAGAGGACATTTGCACTCTATGTGAAAGCTAGTTTTCAAAGTCAAAATCATGGCATTTCACATTATATGATGATATGAAGAAAAGTATTTAAAAGAATCTAACGAATAAAACTGCAGAGCAGCAGGGAGCTCACATTACCCAATGCAGTAAGTGTAGCCTTGAACTTAATTTTCTAGAATTCTTGAAATATCAGTGATGGCAGCATAAAAGACCAATTAATCAGATTGTTTGTTCTCTGTGTGTGAGTCCCTGTTGCCATCTACAGTTAAAAATGGGGCATGCAACACTGCCAAATAACAAATTCTGAAAACATTGTCCTGGAGATGATGGTGCTAAGAAAATATACTTGTTCGATGAGTACAGACAATGGAAATGCTACCTGAAGGAGCAGCTCTTTTTCAACCACCTCTTCTGTCTTGCTGATGAGACGCTTCTGCAGGGTATGAATTTTCTGTATCAGCTCAAAGGTACTGGGGTCACTGGCCTACTCAAGGGGAGCAAAATAAAGCAGCTGAAATTATCAGTTTCAAAGCACCTATGTAAAATAATTATTGTTCTGTTAAAATCTATTGCAAAGATGTAGACCCAATACAGAAAGAATTAGAACCAAAAAAATAAAAATAAAAAGTACAACAGATGAGACAGTCATCAAAACAGACTGATGTTTGGCTCTAGTTAGCCAATAAATGGAAAGTGAGTATGTTTATTCCACCAGGGGAAATAATAACAACAGCGGCAATAATGGTAGCTCCTGGACCAGATACCTGGTTCTCTGCCGCCATCTGGACACTATGCTAAGTGTTTTTCATACATTATCAAATTTTAGTCACATGACAGCCCTACTAGACAGTATTATCTTCCCCTTTTACAGATAAGGCAACTGAGACTCAGAGGAGGTCATTTACCCACACCGATAAAGGTCAGAGCTGGATTCAAGCCCAGATATGCCTGGCTCCAAAGCCTGGGCTTCTTAAGTACTATGCTCTGAGGTTTTCCCTACCATCATTTCTGTTTCCATAGGAATGAGACAGGGTTCCCTAATTCATTCGGTTTCAGGATTCTCCTTTCGTAACTGTCAACAAGAAGATTCATTACAGCCTATGATGGGGAAAGTTTCTAGGATGTGGACATCTGCTAGTAATTGGCAGCAGAACAGGACCATGGCATTTAGCTCTCAAACGGCATTATCAACCCGTAAGGCTCTGATGCGCCTTCAATAGCTATCTGTGTACAATTCAAATAAGATCTACAGTTATATATTGATAATTTGTCCTCTAGACGTTGAACCAAAGCTTTACTTTCAACTGTACTGACATTCTGAATTAATCTAGCAGCTAAATATTTTCAACTACCTCCCAAAGTCTCTTTTCTAATTTTTTAAATAGACATTGACATGGAATTGGAAACTTTAAAGATCTGCTTGAAAACACATGGAATAAACTAATGTGACAGTAAATGAATTTAAAATTTTCAGCTCCTTAGAAAAAGTATAGATACCGGTATATGTATAACTGAATCACTTTGCTGTACACCTGAAACTAACACAACATTGTTAATCAACTGTACTCCAATTAAAAAAAAAAAGTGCAACAATCAAAGCTACCACAAAAATAAATTAATTAATTTAATTTCAGCTCCACTTCCCCACTCATCCATGTTACTGTTATTTAGTAAGCTACTCCACTCTTGGCATTTGAAGAGGAATAAATGAGGGTCCAAAAGAGGTGGGGGGAGATATTCCATTGACTATGACTTTGCTTAAGAAATACTAAGCAGTGCCAACCGATATCCATATTTTGGAAGTAGATTTGGCACACATTCACTTGGCAAGACTGGATGTCGTTAAAACTCAGGCCTCATGCTTACATAACAATTTATAATGCATTATCCTTAATGCTTTCTTCATTTAAAGGAAAAAGTGAAAATGGAAAACAAAAACCTACTTGGCTGTTTTTCCCCCCTGCCCTGCTCTTTCTTATATCACATACTTCTATTCTCCCAACACCCTAATTGTTCACTGAGTCAAAGCCCCTTTTGGCACCCAGATTGCCGGGTACAACTAAAGGAGATGGGCATCTTTTTCTTGAATAAGCAGAGCTTGTCTGTTACTGTTATCTGCTGGTGGAAATGTCTATCAGGAGGTCATAAAATAAAATATAAGGTTTATTATCCATCACCTACCAATGGGACTTTGGCTGTGTTCCCAGATCCTAAAAAGAAGGAGTTTGACTAACACAATGCTAGTTCTTTGAAAAGAGGGCAAGTTCACAAAAGCCCTATTTTCTTTGGGAAATAAAAGGGTGCAAAGGCCAATTGAAAGATGGCGAAGACGCTGGTAGCCAGCGCAGCTGAAGGCAATTAACCATCCAAGACAAACAACCGCAAAATAGCTGGTTGACCAAAAACTGCTTAAACAACAAAAAATAATAATAATCAATGTCAATTGGTGAGGCCAGTTCACAGCTTTCACTGGGTCTTCTTTAGGCAGAAAGGATTTTGTCCAAGACTTTTAAAAACAAAACCCAAATCTGGAACAATCCAATTTACATTTGATCTAGCCTTGGATTTTAGGTGACAATGGCACAGCATTAAATAAAACCATGCTTCTTATTGTGCTTTAGGTAAGAAGACAAGCAGGTTAGAAGGAGGTTTGGGGGTGGGAGGAAGGCTCCCCCGAATGTTACCTCGAGCTTTCTCCATCTGTGCACATTCATGGGGTTCTCCAGTTCCTCCTCCAGGGCTCGGCATCTTGTCCTCTCCTTCAGGAATTCCCTTTGCGTGTGAAAAAGCTCCTGCCTGAATAAGACAAACTTTCTTTTGCAAAGAAGTTCTGCGCCCATTTGAATATCCTTTACGTGCCCACTGTATCTTACACAAAAGGCTGGGATTAGAGAGACTTCAGGACCACTGAGACGAGCCTCCTCATCTGCAAGATGATATCAATTCTTGCAGAGTGCAAACTTCAGCTTTAGCTTCCAAAAAAAAAAGTACCAGAGCTTCAGAATTATGATTCTGGATACCCAAGGAATTTTAGAAGTATACGGAAAGAAGAGGGAGGAGGTAGATTATGAGGATTTCAATATATTGTTCAACGTGTCTAAATGTCTCCTACAGTAGCAGAAGAAAACAAGCCACATTCCACCATGAGGTATGGCACCTGAATGCAAGAGACTGAGGCTCAGGTGAGAACCTGACATCAATTAGGGCAGTGCATCACCACCCTGATGGCATACTGGAATCACCTGGGGAACTTTAACAACATACCTTTGCCTGGACCCAACCCCCAAAGGGATTCTGCTTTAATTGGCCTAGCATGCAGCTTGGGTTTCATAGATTTTTAAAGTCCTGCTGGTAATTCTAATGTGCAGCCAGCATTGAAAAACACCAAATTAGAAGTGATCTTTTCTCTCATGTTCCGCCAACTACACAGATGGCTGAAAAAGTCCCGAAGAACCAGCTCTGGCTCAAACATACTTCTAAAATCTGTAGGAATCTCTAGTTAATAGGTAACGTGCTGGAGCCATCCACAGTATCCAGTGAGCTGGCTGCCACCCTATTGAAAGAGAAGCTCTGCTGGGAGGTGGAGAAGAGGCAATTACTCGCGTTGACACGGGCAAGAGGATGTTATTATCTGTCCTCATCTGCTGCGGTGTGCGCAGATTACTAATACTAAGCCATCTCTTTTACTTAATTGCTTCATTTAAACCAATAATACAACTTCCCCTCATTAGCAAGACAAACCATTAGAATTAACTGCATAATGTTCACTCAACAGGGAGCTCAAGCTGCTTAGAATTAAAACCATATTTTTAACACTACGATTTTCTAGAGTGTCATCAGTAGCGAAGGGCAAGTTAGCTACTATTATTGATGGCTTCTTTTGTACCAGACTCTGTGCTAGGCATATTACGTTCCTTTTCGTGTTTAATTTTAACTGCAAGCCTTAAGTTCAGATAAGTGATTTGCCCAAGGTCGCACAGCTTGTAGGTGAGAAGTCTGAGATTGGAATTCATGCCTGCTTGCCTCCAGTATTTTTATTGTCTTCCCATTATAAAGAAAGGTAAAATCTATTATCAACAAACCAGCAATGTTGACTGAGAATGGGTAGAATTCGGTCCTTTGCGTATATAATAAAAATAACACATGGCTGGCAAGTTTAGTGATGGTCCTGGAGATCATTCAATAGCTACTTAGAATGAACCCATTTGTCTCCAAAATGTCAGTGGTAGCATCTCTGGATAGTAAACTTATGAGAGATTTTCTAATCGCGTCTTCATAATTTTTCTGCATGTCCCATGTTTTCGACAATGTATCGGTACTACTTTCATCGTCTGAAATATGAGCAACTCTTTAAAAGATAAAATAGAGTATTGATCTATCCAAGATGGTGGCAACTTCCCTTGATATTCCTGAACATATTCACTGCATTTAAATATCAAAACTATCTAATTCAATTAATTTAAGAAGTAGATCCAAACTGTGTCCTTGTCCCAAGGTGGCCAAGGATACTGTTCATCTACAAGTCTGTGGAGACTAAGACAGCTACTGTGAAAACACCAGACCTATTATGTGGTTTCCTGCAATTGCCTATATAAAATATGGTGATGTTTTCCCAAAGGGAAAGTAGATCTTGTATAATGTAAGATTTAAAGCAAAGAGAAGGCACACTAAGCTCAAATGAAAGCTGCAGAAGATAAATCAAGATTGAGATGTAAAAACTGGCCGCCTTCTAAGGAAACACAGTTTTCAAACAGTGTAAAATTAAATTTTTCCCCTCTTTTCATTCTGCATGTAATTCCAAGAAAAAGACGTGCAGACGTTACCAGGATTCAATTTAAATATTGATGCTCCATTTCTTGCATACTGCCTTATTAAAGAAATTCTAAAAAGCTCACTGGGGGAATTTTTTTCTGAGTTGTAACTAGTTTGTGGTTATGATTTGACTTGAAATTTCTTTTTCTAAATCCAGAATAAAGTTTTCAAAAAGTCCTTTTGCACTTGCTTATGTTCCCCTGAAAGGAAACCAGTTCATTTTTTATGACATAGAATGGGCACGATATAGATTCTGGATTATGGAAAAGTTGTTTTCATTATCTGCTAATCATTTCAACATAAAAAAAATTATTTTATGCAACTTGATAAAGACCTTCAATGAACAACAGGAGGAACACAAGGTCATTTCAGGAGCTCCCCACAGAGTGCCGTGTGCTCAGCTCCCAGGAGGTCTTCTATTACCTGAGTTCGTCAACATTAGCCACACTCCTGGCAAGAATCCCCTTTTCCCAGCGAAGCTTCTTGATCTCAAGTTTGAGGATTCTCATGTCCTCCAACCTCTGGTTGTACTGGCTCTCGCCTTTATTCAGCACGGACTGCTGGATCTTGATCTTCTCGTAGAGCAAAGCCAACTCATCATTGCGCCGGACTAGCTGTGACCCAAGAATATCTCTCTCGCTGATGACCTAGAAAGGTAGGGAAGGGCACGGCCACCAGGGGACAAAAAGTCCCACATTTCATCATGGCAGCAGCATTCAGTCTGTCAATGAACACCCATCCAATGGCCACATGTGCTAGGCACCCAGTGGGTGAGGCCCTGGAAATAGCCTGCTAGACAACCAACACTGGACTCCTCCCATGAGAGTTGGCAGCCTTGTTGGAAAGAGTACAACAAATAATCCATAATAATAATAATACAATAATCCTTGGCCCATGCATGTTTGCTTGGTTGGTTTTCTCCAACACATTATAAGTGTGTAAATTTGAATGCCTTTAGGGTGAGCTAACTCTTGCCAAGTTCTACTATTCCTTACTGTCTTGCATTAGCCAATGTCTCCTTTTTTTAACCTGCCAGATCTCTGAAAGCATTTAAGTTTCTAACCCCCAAATTATGTAATTATTCATTGTAGTTATACACAAGCAATTATATTATGCTGGAATGTAATCTCCCTGAGGACAGGGACCTTATTTTCTTGTTGGTCAGTGTATTCCCCAGAGCCTAGAGGAGTGGCTGACACATAGTAAGTGCTCATAAATAGGAGCTGAGTAAGTGAATGAATATTTCATAATTAATCAACAGAAGGTGGGCCTCTGGGGCTGTTCTTCTGATAGACTGAAGAGAAGAGCTTAGAAAAGAATGAGGCTTTGTGAAGAGCCGCATCAAACAGTTGTGTCTGCTGATAAGGTCTGCAGGTCTGGTGAGGAGATATTCTTACCTGGTCTAACTCCTTCTTCTGTCTCAGCCTCTCCCCATCAGCCTCGGCAATGATTCGCAGGAGTTTTCTCTCTTCGGCTTCCTGCTTTTCAATGAAGTGTTTGGTCTCCAGCACTTGTTGTCTCAGCTTCTGCAGCTCAGCCTGACAAAGAGTGAAAGACCAATTTCGCTCTGTAACAGCACAAACCAGGACGGCAGGGCCCAGATTTAGATAGACAGTGTGCTTCTTATACTTCCCTGTGATGTTTCATTTAGCATGGTTTGATCATCCTCACAAGCAAAGCAAGCTTCACACACACACACACACACACACACACACACACACAGCCTGTAAAGAAACAACAGTGCACATTAAGGTGATCATGTTTTATTCTATGAGTTGTGCCCTTGAAGGGATTTTCCATCATTTTTCTATATAAGTATAGCAGGGACCTCATTGGTATTCAGCAGCAGTTCTCTTACCAGCTAAACATGGGGAAAATTCACAAATAGTGCAGAGAAGGATGTGGGGAGCAGCATGGTGGGGGGTTGGGTGAGGGCAGCTCTGTATGTACCAGCTCCTATAACGGTCCTAACACCACCAGCATATCAACTGCAGAGATAAAGCCTATTACAAGCAACACTTAAATTAATAAAGATAGCAACCAAGGGTCTATCATATAAAACATCTTGATGGAACAGAAGAGATGTTATAGTATAAAAAGACATATAGATCCTACTCTTAAGACGATTACAATCTAGATGAGAAGATAAGATATTTAAGTATTATGCAAATATTAACAAGTCCAGGCAATAATGTTCCAGGATCTTTATTATCACACAGACAGTGAATTGATGCTACAGGAGGCCAGAGGACTGCAGTTGTTAGCAAGGCTTCCTGGGAGAACTCAGATCTTGAGGCTCCTGAGGCTACATGGAAATCCTAAGAGTGATGGGGAAAGCATGCTATGAACTAGTTAATTTTCAGAAGGAAAATTCCCCTCATCAAAGGACACATTTGCTTCAATTCCACAAGTATATTTGTGGCTCACAATATCCCTGGCATGATATTAGGTATTTTGCCTCAGTACTCTTATCCCAATTTCACAAATGCAATTACAGAGACAAAGAAAAGCAAATCAACTTGACAAAGGTCACACAGCTAATAAGTAGCAGAGTTGAAATTCCATCCTAGATCTTTTGATTCCAAAGCTTTTGCCCCCTTTGCTATCACCACACAATAGTTCCAATTCAAATACAGAAAATGAGTAAGACGTGAGGGATTCACCACCCATCGAAGATGACAAATATAACCAACTACACTACAGTGTGGAAATGCTCTCTGCTGTGTGAAGAAGGACATGGGAGAACAGGAAAGAGTTCCTATTTCTTCTTGGGGTTTAGAAGGAAAAATCAGTCAGGGCTTTGGCAGTTGACAGTTATTTCTAAAATGGAGAGGTTATGTGCTGGGGAGAGAGCAGTCAATGGTCAGGCTTGTGTGAACAAAGGCATGCAAACTATAAAGTACCTGGTGTGTTGACCAGACAGCAGAGTATCCAGTGTGGCTGAGTTAGAGTATGAGGTAGGGAATAGCAGGAGGTAAGGCTGGTAAAACAGCTGAGCTAACCTGAGAGGGGCCCTGTATGCCATGTACTGTGGACAGTATGCAATGGGGAGCCATAAAGTTAATCATATTAAAGGAAAGAAGAATATGTCTTCGAGAGCTTCCAAGCCCATACAGGAAGGACAGGTGGTATCACAACCAGGTCAACACAAGAAGGAAAAATGCAGGAAGAATTCTGCTTTCACCCATGCCTGAAATCACAAGGGAGAGGACAAGACAATATTAAGGCTCCAACTTTTTGGACTTCCCTGGTGGTCCAGTGGCTAAGACTCCACGCTCCCAATGCAAGGGATCTGGGCTCAATCCCTGGTCTGGGAACTAGATCCCACATGCCGCAACTAAGAGTTTGCATGCTGCAACTAAAGATCTCACATGCCATAACTAAAAGATCCCGTGTGCCGCAACTAAGACCTGGCACAGCCAAATAAATAAATTATAAAAAAAAAAAAAAGGCTCCAACTTTTCAATGGCCTGCAGGTCAACAAGTGAAAATGAAAAAGTAATAATTTTCTCCTTCAAGAAAGTATTGGGTCCCCCACCTCCAGCCACCCAGAAATGTCATTGGGATGATAGAAAACCGAATATTTGCCAAGTGAGTGCCTGCGAACCAACCCAACTCTAGTTGCAGCCTGCCTCTAATCCATGAAGACCAAGAGTCATTAATTCCATAGCTCAAACTTATCCAAACAGTACAAGATACCATGCACCTAGCAAAAGACCTGTAATGTCACAAACTAAATGCAGCTAGCTACTATAAAACCCAGAGTTTCCTTTATGACGTTTTGTTTGTTCATTCATGAAATATATTTTGGTCCAGGGATAAGCAAAAGGAAATACTTAGTGAGAAAAGATCTGGTCTAGTATTTACCACTTTGGAGGATTGCCTGTTAGGAAAGAGAGTGAAGAACCAGCCTTTCTACTTCTATAATCATTTAAGGTGACAGCAAAGACAGCAATAAAATACCCGTTTGGCTCATGCTTTCTTTAATAAAACTTTTATTTTCCCAGATGTGTGACATTCACTTCCCTGTTCCTAAGTGCTGAGAGCTGATCAGAATCCATCAGCAGAACAAAATGAAATGGCTGTTATATTAAAATGCAATCAATGGTGTGTAAAAGTATCTGTCTGAAATGTAAAACCATTCATGTGTTTGGCATTGCTGGGTGTTTTTTTTCATAATATATCAAAATTCTGAGTGGTCTCCTTATGTCATAAATTTATGGGCTGTAAACAAGATGTGCCATTAGACGTTGGCAGCAAATGTTAACATCAACAAAATACCTTAGGTCTAATGCATTTAGCAGCTGTAAATATGAGCTGTCTCATCCAGGAAAGATGGTAACAACTACTGTGCACAAAAGCTCATCAAGTAATGTTCTAGGTGGGACCCAAGGTATGAAGCTGTAATACAATGGCAGGACACACTCTTTAGTCACTGCCTCTACAATTTTACAGTTTTGTGACAGGTGTTTACAGAATATATATCATCCAATCTTGCTGCAGGCGTAAGTCATATCTCAAGAATCACACTTGAGGGAGTTTCACCCATTCATACAGGATCCCAGCATTCAGTGGGTTTCACAGAAACCATCTGTTTATTTCTAGCAGAACAAATAGGACCACCTAAAGTCTTCTAGCCATGAGAATAATTAGGCTTTCTCTCTGTCTCCCCCACTCCCCTCCAACAGTTCCCATCCATGTCACTCTAGACAGTCGACTAAGTACAAGGATATGGTGCCCTGAAGCCAGTTGCTAATGTGATGCTGAGCTCTGGACATAGAGAATTTGCTGCTGAATTATTCACCAAGAGTCAAAGTGCTGTCAGATTGATGTGGGATGATTGGGAGGTGACAAACAGAATCGAGAGCTTGTTAGGACTGGAAGGCAGACACTCCACATGAGCCGGCCCCTTTAGTGCTGATGAAACAAGACGGGGATACAATGGGCAGATGAATGCAGACGCAGCAGCGTCTACAAAGATCTACTGACGTTCTGTCATAACCATCATGTGCTGACAATGTCTAGAATCCTGAGGAGTCAGGAGAGCCTGGTAGCAACTGAAAAAGAAAGAGAAACATGGAAGAAGCAAGACTTTTCTTTTGAGGGGGATGAATGAGGATGGGGATGACCTATTACGGACGAGCTGTTTGTCTGTCGAGTTGGAGAAGTAGTAAACTGGGCCGTCCTGTCAAAAGGCATCTCATGGTCTCTAGCAAACAGGCTAGGGCTTGCCCTTCCGGGAGGGGTTATGTAGCCACATAGCTTTGTAGAACTCCTAACAATAAACTACATGTCTCGCATGGAGCAAAGTTACTAGAAAATCTGCCCTCCCCTCCAGGGTTTTGGTTCGCGAACCTCAGATGCATGAAATCCAGAGACCTCTGTAAACGTGATTCATCTTTGAGGCTAAAAAAGTCAAGAGGCTAAATGAAACTCAACATTCAAGCTGTCACATTTTTCTAAAGAATGTCAAACGGGCTTAATGATAGGCCAAAATTATCCAGTCAAAGCACCATTGCAAGTTCCCCTTGGATAACCTCAAATAATAAATCAAGGAGGCAGCGTTTTTCTGTTCCTAATTCTTGCCTTAATGGGAAAACCCAAGGAAAAGGCATCCTAGTTTCACAGTAAGTCCAAAGCAACCATCTTCCTATAATCGATGACCCAAAGCTATCCAGACCTAGGATTCCTCATTTAGAGCAGACTCTCTAGAGCAGAAGCCCTTTAATCATCTCTCTTATTCACCAGCTGCCAACTCTGCTGGCCCAGGACCAAAAAACAGGACCCTATTATCCTTTATTTTATTATGATGCTTCTTTGGAGCTATGTGTGTATATGTCTAATGATGGAGGGTGTAGTTGAAACCAATATTAACCAAAGTCAAACTAAGGAATCAGGAGTAATTGCTTTTTTGCATAGGACATTACTTATTCTAAAGCAAGATTTTGTCTACCTTGGACCCCATTATGCAGCAATAGTTAATCTTTTGAAAAGAGCATTACTTGGGAAAGTAAGAGATGAGGATCAATGTCATCCTCTGAAAGGAAGAGATGATGTACCAAGTCAAGTTACACTGAAGCCTTGCTAACGTGGGTCCATGAGGCCATGGGTGAAGCAACACTTACAATAAGATTCTTCTGATTCAGCCCATAATAAATAAACACCATCCCACTATAGACTCCAGGGTGGTATAGAAACATACTACCTTCTATAAAACTGTTTTCAAACAAGGAAAATAAGAACAAAGACAAAGGATATTTTCCAATTTTAGAAAATATATTTATGTTTCTTTATACGTAAATAAACTTTAGTACAGAATTTTCTGTTTTTTTCTGTCATGAGCTAGAATGGGGAGATGACAGTTTTAGGTAAATAAATCAATTACCATATCTCTGTTGTAAAGGCACTTTTGTTACATTTTAATCTTTCTCAAACCTCATGTATCTTAATTTAATGTAGTAGTCCTGTTTCCATGAAGACCTATCATTAAGTTGACAAAACCTATTATTAAACTGAGAGTGCATAGGTCAATCTACGGCATCATGGAATCAAGAAAATTTGGCATTAAACCTGTCCAACACGAGATACATGTTTTCAAGATAGGAACTATCTCTGAAGTTAACTATATGCAGAAACCGAGGTAACCAGTCTCATTGTTTGTAGAAAGTTCCTGCAAGTGGCTCATAAACATATGCAAAAAATAAAAGTGGCATCATTCTCTTAGAAGTTCCTTTTTTAATTCTTCGGTCAAATGGATTAGAAGGGAAATCTACTGGATTGGATAGGAAAAGGAAAATACATTAGGTTTAGTGAATGTGTACAGTAAAACATTTAGATCAAGGATTTGATATGGTATAATTATTTGGCATGTATTTTGGGGAAGAGTCTTTATATTATATTAGTAGACATAGAATGTTCTAAATTAGTAGATTTAAAAGTATATATCTTAGCAATATGTGTGAAGACAAAGGTGATTCCCTAGAGGAGTGGATGCAAAGTTCTTTAGATTCACAGAAGTAAGGTGAACAATGAACCTAGTTGAGGGCAAATCAAGTGAGGACAAGGCTTGACACCTGGTAGTTAATGATGCTGAAGGCAGCAAAGGCACATGCACATGAAGTAAACAAGGATTAGGACAGAGGGACAAAGGGTCCTGCCAGCACTGCCTTATAGAAGCCCCAGGGAGGAGTCTGGGAGGGTTGAGTACAGGCAAAGTGTTGGACTTGGGTTGTAAATGCAAAGAGATTGTGGTCAGCCTGAAAGTTCCAGGACTTCCTGGGACCTGCTAAGTGCTCTTGCACTGATGCCATGATAGCCATCACAGGTAAGCTAGGTGCTCTGCATCTCCACCGGCCCCTCCCCATTCTACCTGAGAGCACTTCTCAGTAGGGAAGACTGACCTGGAGGTGGTGGAGGTCATCCTCCAGGTGCTTTGGTTGTTCTTCCTGCCCCCTTACTCCCCTCCATGAGCATGGAGCCTGGCCCCAATAGGTCTAATAGATTGACTATTGGTTCACTGCTTTTATTATAAGGTCTGTACCTTCAACGTCTCCTTCTCCTTTTCTATGTGCTGCTGTTCCAGATGTAGCTTCACAAGTGCTGACTCCTTGGCTGAGATTTCTTCTTTCAATTGATCTACCTGATGAGTCATAATCTTTAATTTTCTATTCATTTCCGTTATTTCATCCTAACAGAATAAAAGGAGAAATGTTTGAAAGTGAATTAAACAGACATCACCATGCCTATGGAAGTTCAAAACACATTCAAGAGCTTTTAAGGGAGACTCACTCAAAACAATGGTCTCAACTGGGCTATTCCTTTGTATCTTGTGCCCATCAACCTCAAAGTACTTTATAGCATTAACTCTCCAAATATTCTCATGAGATAAAGTATACATAATGAATATGTCACACACACATACACACACACACACACACACACACACACACACTTACTTTATTCTTCACTGTACAAGAGAGGAATTGGAATCACAACAAGCATTTTTAACTCAAAGATTACAAAGCAAAGCTCTGCAATTAAATGACAAGGGTATACTGTTCCCCTCTGAGTCATGGTAGCTATTAGCAGTTTTAAAAATTAGAAAGAGGAGAATGGCAATTCTACATAATAATTAAAACCAGCACCATGATCTTCACATCCAATCAAGTTTTGTTATTTCCATTTCAAACAATCTGACAGTTCTGCATAAACTGATCTTCTCTTTCAGGTGAATTCCACGATATTTCTTTCTGGATCTATTTAAAATCCTGCCATTAGGATAATAGAAACTGCTTTAAACCCAGGATGAGGAAGAATCAAAATGTAAAGACATAAATATATTCTTTACCTGAGCTTCAACCAGATTTTTGCTATACAGATTCCTGTCTGACCGCACAGCTTCATACAGGTTCTGTTGCTGTTTTAATTTAGTCTCTGATTCAGCGATTTTTTTCCTGTAGTCAAAAATCTGCATTTCACGGACTTTTATGCCTTCCATGTTCATGAGGACCTGGAGGAGAAAGAAGTAATAAAGATGGTTGAATAGCCCATCTGTGGTTATCGGTTCAGGACAAACAGAGATTTTTTTATCGAAGGGTAGCTCATAGAAATGCCAGCAATCAGAAAATGTGACTGTAGCTATAATCACTGCAGTACAACACAGACATTCAGCCCAGCTGATGAGGGGCAAACATATACTTTATCTATGCCGGAGTTCTGCTCAAGCATGAAGGCTTAGCACAGCTATTCTGTGATCACAAGAGGGAAAAGAAAGTAAAGAAATTCCTTCAATTCTGAAAACCTCTCTTGACCACCCCACCCACCAAAAAAGGAAAGAAAAAAAAAGACGCACAGGCTTAAACAGATCTTAACACAAAGCACTAGGAAGGATAAGAGATAACAGCTGTTTGGCCATACTCATGGCTTTATGAGGTTGACCACAAGAAAGAAAAGTGGTCTTTGAACATTGATAGCAATCATAACACTGTCTTGCCAATGTCAAACTCACTCCATCAGGGAAACCCAAAGGATTTCATAAAAATATGTGTTCTATTGTGCATAAAACACTTCTAGGCAAGATGAGATGCAAGAATTACTGCCTCGGGACTTCCCTGGTGGCGCAGTGGTTAAGAATCCGCCTGCCAATTCAGGGGACACGGGTTCAATCCCTGGTCCAGGAAGATACCACATGCTGCGGAGCAATTAAGCCCGTGTGCCACAACTACTGAGCACGTGTGCCACAACTACTGAAGCCCACGTGCCTAGAGCCTGTGCTCTGCAACAAGAGAAGCCACCGCAATGAGAAGCCTGTGCACCGCAACGAAGAGTAGACCCTGCCCATTGCAACTAGAGAAAGCCCACGTGCAGCAATGAAGACCCAACACAGCCAAAAATTTTTTAAAAAAAAAAAAAGAATAACTGCCTCCTTTTTGCAAGTATGAAAAACTGAGGCCTGAAATTCTACCATGAGCCTATACCTCTCAACAAGCAATCCATACAGTAGAAACAAGGTAATCATGACTCTCAGCTGCAATGGCCACAGAAATTGATTTTCTATGGACAAACTTCTTCAAAAATTCCTTAAGAAAAAAAATTTAGCAGGAAGACTGATTAAATCAATGGAGCTTATGATCTAACAACAGTTACAACACACAGGAGAAAATTCTTAAGAATATTTCACTGCATTTCAGTGGAGTTCTCTTAATTAATGATTACAGTTGAAAGAAATAAGCAGAGCAATATGACAGAGAAGGAAAGAAGGGTTTCCTCTAAAGAAGAGGCACTTTACCTAGAACCTAAAGGTCAAAAAGGACTTAGGCCTTTTGCAATGCCGATACTGTGAATCAGGTGTGGACTATCTGTAAGCATCATGTTCCCAGACCACTGCGCAAGGGAATTCTTTTACTCCACTTGTGGAGTTAGTATTCCAGAAAATATACTTCAAGAAACCCTCTTCTAATGTTTTCCCATCAGAGTTAATGATGGCTGGTGTTTAATATATTTTCCTTTATATCTTTAAATAAACACCTTTCAAAGTTTTCTTAGGCTTATATTTAAGGAGGGATGGGATTAAATTTTAGTAAATGTCTTTTTAGCATATATTATTTTGCACTACATTATTGGGTCTACTGATTTGATATACTTAGTAATAAATATTTCCTTTTACAAGTATTTTAATTTTATTTCTTTATACATAGTCCCATGTGCCACAGTTCTAAATAAATGCATAAATGGAAAATATACATTTATTTTGTTTTCCTTATTTACTTGGACCTTCCTTCTCCCTTCAACTCACATCAATCCCTCATTGATACATAAAGTAACCAGGTTAATAATCTACTATGTGTTCTTCCAAATTTTCTTTGAACTCCGCATATTCTATTTAGGTGTACTAATGTCATCATTATAACATCATCATAACAATAGCTAATATTTCTCAGGTACTTTCTATATACACCAAGAATTTTACATGTATTAACTCATTTAATCTTCACAAAAATCCTATGAGATGTGCATTATCATCACCCCACTTTCACAAACAAGGAAACTGAACTCAAAAGAAGTAATATAGTTCACAGCTGTTCAACTAGTGAATATACAGATACAGGGATTTGTATGTTTTCCTTTGCTTTTTGAGTTTGGTCTTTATTTTCTAGCAAAATGGGATCCTCTTATATACCTTTATGCACCTTGATTTTTATCACTTAATAATACTTTGTGGAAATCAGGTGGATTAGCTCTAATTCATTCTCTTTGAAGGGGACATAATGCCCTACAGTGTGGATGAACCATCATATACTCAGCTCCTCCCCTCTGATGGGCATTCACTTGGTTTCCATTTCTTTGCCACTCTGAGCCATGCTGCAATAAACATTTTATACATGTGTCCCTATGCACTTGTCCTTTTACTTCTATTGAGATGGATTCCCAGGAGTGGAATATCTGGCTCAAAAGACATATATATTTTTAACTTTAATAGATATTGCTAGATTGCTTTCCAAATGGCTGTAACACTTTACATTTCCATACCGCCAGCAACAGTTTTCTTAATAGAAAACTATCCTTGCAGTTGCAGGATAAACCCTCTTTGGTCATACTGGATGATTCTTTTAATGTACCATTGAATTTGGTTTGCTAGAATTTAGGATGCTGCATACCTATTCCTAAGTGACCTAAGTCTATAGCTTTCTTTTTGCTTCTATTTCAGTATCAAGATTTCTGCTAGTTTCATAAAGTGAGCAGAGTACCCTTCTGTTCACTCATTCATCCACTCACCTACTTATTCATTCACTCACTGAACATGCATTGAGGACCCATCTATGACAGGCACTGTAAAAGCGCTAGTGATGTAAAGAAGAATTAGATGCATTCCCTACCCTCAAGTTCACCTCTAGTGAGTGACTCCACCATAAAATGGATAATCAAGGAATGGATACAACCAATAATCTTGAGATATGCATAGGGTGTTATGACAGAATTAAACACTGGGAGGTTAATAGGATGGTCATTCACATCTTATCTAAGAAGTTAATATTTGGTATTTACATAATTTGTGAGAACCACCTCTTCCTTCTTATTCCTCAATCACCCCAGCCAAGGACTCACCCCAAGATCTCTCCTCGGCCTGGAGTCTTTGTTCATTATCACAGCAGAAGGCAGGAGTTACGTCAGTATAGTAATGCCAATCAATATTACCCCAAAGAATATACAGTACATTTTTCTAAATTCACACACACACAAAAATTTATATAGCCTGAGAATTATCTGATTCTTAAAAGTTTGAAGGAACTCAATTCTAAAATAATTAGGTCCCCAGTGACAATGCTGGAGCTAATTCTCTCTCAGCCTTTTTGGTGGCTTCCATGGTTATTAATCTTTCTACGGTTTTTACTTCTCCTTGAGTCAAGCCTCGATGTGTGTACATATTTTCGAGAAAATTATCTATTTCAACCAATCTTTTAAATTTATCCAACCAGAGTTGTACAAAGTATTTTTATATGATTTTGCTGTTTTATTATTATTAATTGCTATCACTCACTTTGTGTGGAAAGAAAATGGCCCAAGGTAAGAATGTATACAGACTCCGTGATGAATGGCTTGCATCATTGGTTGGGGGGCTGGAAGGAAGAAAATTAGAAAATCTGAGAAGAGGAGGTCTGGAGAAGAGGCACATGGACAGATCTGAAATGAAAAGAAATCCCACTCCTTCCTCCATCATTTTTTTTGATCTGTACCTTTAGAATCCTTAAAAATGAGTAGCAGGTGGCCTTTTAAGGTACTACCACTAGCAACTAAAATGTATAAGTTAGGAGCAAATGTGAAACCTAAATAAGGTATCCATTCCTGGATCTGTTACTTGTTTGATTTTTTAAAAGAAAGGGACTATCTCAGCCCAAAATTTAGCCTTTCTATGGACATGACCACCCTCGTTGGGGTCAGTGAAATGAATAGATTGAAAATACTTTGAAGAGCATCATCAGCATTCAGAATATCAAGCAGCACATCAGAGAAAAGAAAAAAATTGCTTGTTCAATCACTTTGGGAGATATTACAGCAAGAATAATCCTTCGCACAGACAGAATCATGCTCCAGAGAAAGGATGCAGACAAGGACATTTCTTTTTTGGGCACCCAGCTAGCAGGGTCCATCTTTCTGCAAACAACAATGCACAAAATCAAACTTGCTTCCGGATTCTTAAAGCTGGGAGTAATGGGAACCCATCATGATACCAAGAAGATCAAGGGTATTTCATTTAAATGACAACGAAAATTGTAAAGGTATTGAAACAAAGGGAAAAGACAATTCACAAAGCAATTCAGTTCTAAGTATTGGGGCTCAATTTATTTTGATGGAAATCATTCAAACCAATGTCACATAGAGGTTCAAATCCTGAAAATTCATAAAATATGTGGAGTGTTAAATAGAGGCAAAACCTTTAATCAGCATAATGTCCCCAGTTTAAAAGGATATATCAGAGAATGTAGAATGCCAGCTATGGGGCTGGAGCTTAATTAATTGATTACACTTTTGACACCTCAAACCAACTCATGAGCTAAATCACAACCAAATATAGCAAGTTTTATTATAGCCAGAGGGTTGGAGATCCTAGCACGTGGAGGCCTGCTTCAGAGGAGCCCCGAAAGTGCTTATGGTGCACTATCAGGGTACAATCTCAGTTTATAACCTACTACCTCTTCTTTTTCTGTTAAAACAAGCTGCCAATAGAAACGAGTGAGATAAAAATCAATAACGTGTGCTGGAAATCTGCAGCCATAGTCAAAATGTCATATGGACTAAGGCAGGATGAGAAAGTGGGTCATTGAATTTGGAATCCTCTAACTTGCATTTGATGAAATATCAGTACAATAAACTCAAAAAGTTTTTCTGACTCGATGTCAATGGTTTCAATGCTGACAACGTCTTTACCTCCATAATGAAACTGGAAAACTCACTCTCAAAAAAAAAACAAAGAAAAAAAAACTATATGCCCAGGCATGCGAAATTTTAAGTCTTCTCTGTTTTTCTTCCTTTCTTATTTTATCCTCTATCTCAAATTTAGAGAGGCATATCTATTTTTCTATCGGCTTTTAATAACATGTTATGGTACAAAATGAGGGATATAATATCTGCCTTGGAGGGCTATTATGAGGATATAAGTGAGAAAAAATATATTTATGCCATCATAGAAGTACCAGGCATATCATAATTTAATCATTTAATAAATGTTAATAGATTATCATGATAGGTTAACATTAAGTGATATTATATAATATTAGCACTTAACAAATCAATTTGATTTTTTCTATGGATCAAATTCTGTTCTGCTGCAGGGAAATAGTGATCCACAGTATACTTCTTTTATTATAACACGAAAAGGTTAAAATTTGTGTATGTCCCCTTGAAGGCTCTCTCCAGGGTTCTACCCTATTAAAGATGCTCTGTATAAAAAACTTCAAATTAATATTGAAGAAACAGAAGTTTCATTTTATGATGAAGTACGTATTCAGTGAACAATATCTCTTTGATCAACTTTTGCTCTCCTCACTTACTTCCAAGTCCTTGCAAGCACATTATTATTCATTTCTTGGAAACTCTGTCTAGAAGAGCTTTGCTTGACACTGTTATAGGCAAATAGACAGCTAAGAAACTTGTAGGTAGGGATTCATTGTGAAAAACGCTTTTTGGCATATAAGCTGTCTGTTATATAAGCTGTTATATTTTGGCATATAACCAAAAATAAATTAATTAGAAAAAAAAAAAAACTAAAGACGTCTTTCCTTGGCTTACAGATAATTAAAGCCAAGCGAGTAACAAATGCTGGTCTTTTCCTGTGGTAACCGTGTCACAAGTAGTTACATACGGCATCAAGTACCTCCCCCTGCATCGCACGCCTCTGCTTTGAGAACTGACTTGGTGCTGCTGGTGTATGGGTTCTGCGCAGGCCTCCCTGGTGGCCCGGCCTCCCTTCGTTAGCTCTGGGGCACTGAAACTACGGGAAAACAGGAGCAGGTGGTCCAGAGTGGGCAGTGACCTAGGAGAGGGCTAACAGTTTTTACTTTTAGACAAGTAAGCAATGAAAAAGTGTTCATGACTGTTCCCTTTGCAGAACTCTCCCTTCAGGTTCGAACTTGGAACTTGCCAGCTTTGGTCATGTATTTTGTACCCTTAAAGGGTTTGTACTTCTCTCCATACATATCCAGACGATTCACTTTGAGTCCGGAAATGGCCAGCTGCTGGATCTTAAACTGCAGGTTAATCGTGGGGTTCTCATCGGCTTTGGAAGCTCCAGCCTGGGAGGTGATAGCCAGCAGAAAAAGGAGGGGTCCTAAAATGAGCCAAATGAATAATGTGCAAAATGTTCCCCAGATTTAAAAATTAACTGGAAATGATTTTACCTAGAATTTATAAAAGTCTACAAAAGAAGTAAATATGGTGGACCACAACTTCTGATGCCATTCCTGGTGCCTCTCAATTTACCTGAATAATAAAATTTACAGTGCAGCAGAGGAAAAACCATGAAGATAAGACAGGAATAAAGACACAGACCTACTAGAGAATGGACTTGAGGATATGGGGAGGGGGAAGGGTAAGCTGTGACAGAGCGAGAGAGAGGCATGGACATATATACACTACCAAACGTAAGGTAGAGAGCTAGTGGGAAGCAGCCGCATAGCACAGGGAGATCAGCTCTGTGCTTTGTGACCGCCTAGAGGGGTGGGATAGGGAGGGTGGGAGGCAGACGCAAGAGGGAAGAGATATGGGAACATGTGTATATGTATAACTTATTCACTTTGTTATAAAGCAGAAACTAACACACCGTTGTAAAGCAATTATACTCCAATAAAGATGTTAAAAAAAAAAAAAGCGCTGCAACATTGTAGTAGATTGTTTTACGGTTCCATGAATATTCGCTCCTAGCACCTCTTGCCCTTGCTGTTGAGGCTGGGCCTGGACATGCAACTTGCCATAGCCAGTGGGGTGTCAGAGAACATTTGGCAAGTAGAGAATCGTGAAATGTGCTTGCATCGTTGGGTCTGTCCTTGGCGTTCCTTTCTTTCTCCATGAGAATACCGTGTATTCTGGAGGATGAGAAACATGTAGAGCAAATCTGGACCCAACCCACAGCCCAGGCCAAGCCCAGACAAGCTCAGCCTACATCAGCTGATGCTAGTCAACTGCAGGTGTGTAAGCGAGAAATAAGTGCTTGTTTTTGCATGCCAGTGAGATTTGGTGTTTATTTATTATGCAACGATATTGTGGCACATGTTGACTGAGACAAACACATAAAGAAAGGGTTTGGGATTCTGAGCCATCCAATTCTGGCACAAAAAACGGATCTTCTTTTTCGTTTGCAAATGCCAAGTTAAATTAATAAAATGTAATGTAGGGCTTTCAGCATCTTAGATGTCAGCCTACTGCCTCGAGCCAGCCTACTGCCTCGCTGTTGGTGTTGTCTGCTCTCCTCTCTCATCCTCTCCTATCTCCCCCCATTTCCTGCTCACCACCACCCCTCCCCTTCCCAATTGCAAGCAAATGCAAGGGACTGTGAGTTGAGGTCCAGGTAGATTTTCCTCAATTCACCTCTATCGGCTTTAAAGTTCTCATCCAGTCTCTTTTCTTCTATTTTAGCATCAGGCTTTATTTTGGTCTTAGTGTTTGAGACTGTTAAAACTTTTCATCTATGTCTGTACCTTATTGACATTTAACAAGAAGTTGAAAATAGCTACACTGAAATGCCACTTTGAACAAAAATTCTGGGCTGTTCATCAACAAATTTATTTATTTATTTACTTGCTTATTTATGAGATGTTTCATAGCATTTACTATCTGCCAGAGATCATTCTAAATGCTTTATAGATATTACCTCATTTAATCCTCACCACCACCCCATGATATATGCCCCCAAGCATTTTCCTCTGCACACAGATAAAAGTTAGGTCAAACCATATTAATAACTTTGCATTTTGTTTTTATCAGATTCATACTGTGACCATGTTCCCCATTTAAAAAATATTTTTCAGAAACATGATTTTAATGGTACATAGCAAATTTGCACAATTTATTTTGAAGAATATTCTTTTATAAAAATCTTTGCATTATTTTTTTTTCATATATTCAGTTTTTACAAAAGAAATTGCTGGGTCAAAAGTATAAACTTGGAACAACTCACTTTAGAAGTAGATCAAAATATCAGTTTCATGACATCTTCCCCACCCCTGGTATTATTCCTCAACTCCCTATAAAGCAACTTTCTGTTTCTGGGAATGAGGGGTGTGTGCGTGTGTGTGTGTGAGACAGTAAAGAAAGAAAGAAATATGGGAAGGTGTTAAAAAGACATATTTGTTTCTAATAAGAAGTCCAGAGGTGACACAAGTTGCTGTAGCAACTGATATATGCTGTCAGGGGTTAAGTAAGAGAGAAAAATTATAGTCGATAAAGAACATTTTAAGAACTCGTGCTTAAATTATTTAGGTAAGACATTATGTAACCTCGTGCAGTTAAACATCAGAAACTGTGAAAAACTGTTACCAGCAAAACTTGGTACTAGTATCTCTCCTTTACAATGAAACAGAGAGAAATATACAATCCTATGTTAAAATCAGTGGCAGTATTCTCTTTATCACTCATCATCTATCTATTTGTTCAACAAACACTTTTTCAGCACCTACTATTTACCAGCATGCTGGAAATGAAAAAAAGAATGAGATAAAGTCCTTGCTCCCAAGAACTCACTATAAAGTAGGGAAGACAAAGGTACAAATAATTACACTAGAAGATGATAAGTGCCATTCCAGAGACATCAACAAACCAATAAAGTAGGACTAGTTCTGCCTAGGGAGTCAAAACAGGCTTGACCCCAGAGATGAGCACGTGAGATGGGTATTGAATAAGAATTTTCTATGCAGAGAAGGGAAGAAAGGCCTTTCCAGGGAGAATGAAGAGCTTAGACTCTGTTGCATAAGTCAGAATATACCAATGGCTGTGCCTTGCATGGGTTACAGGTATGTACCAAAATACAGGTATGTACCACCCACAGGATGGCCAGATGGGACCTGGGCAGCTAGCATCCCTGGGTTAGTCCCCTCCAGCCCTGCACATTCTCATCTCTCTCATTCCCACATACTGTAGATATAGAATTTTCTATGATACTGTGATGCAAAGAATGTTAGGAAGCACTGCCCCAGGTTGCTGAGAGATGACAGAGGTTTGTAAGGCTGGGAGTAATAATAAGATCAGGGTGGAATTTTTAACAACTTGATGGCAGACAGGAGTGGAGAAAGACTGACTCTTGGGAAGGAGAAGTAAGAGGCTGCAACAGATTATATGTTCAGATATACTGGCTGTCTCACCAGGTAGGGCCCCTCCCTTAGTAGGATCACACTCCTGCTTGGGGATATCAGGCTTAATCATGTAACTTGCTTTGATCAATGAAATATGAGTGGACAAACCCTGTACCCTTCCCTTGCCAGCAGAAGTTCTGAGAGCATATCAAAGGTCCACTATTACACTGTTTTCCCTCTATAAGAGGCCAGCACATCCCAACAGAGTCAGTCTGAAATAAACAGGACGTGAAGCAGGCCTACAGCTGACTCTCAAAGACCAATAATGTGAGTAAAACATAGATCTCTATTGCTATAAACTACTGAGACTTGAGGATTATTTGTTACAACTTAATCTGACTGATACAGAGGCTAACAAGGCCAGCCAAGATAGAGAATATGAGTGCCTGAACTGACAGCTAGTCCTCTCAGAGTCAGTAAGTCCATCAGTGGAGGTTCTTAAATGATAAAGTCGCAAGAGAAATATGCTGTTTTACAATGGCTCCCAATCAGGGGTACGAGGATCCCTGGGGGTCTTTTACAAGGAAGATATGTCCTGCCAGGACTGGATTGATCATATGCATTTGTGCTCCTCCAAGCTTACATTCTGCAAATATCTGCTCAGCATTTATTTACTCTAAATGGGAAGTAGCTGATTTCCTAGCAAAGCTTATTTCCCACTATCTTAAATCTGCATGTGAACCACAAGCTGAAATCTGAATAATTCATCTTTGCAACAGTGTGTGGCAATCAGAAATGTGACAATCAGAAAGAATGTGCCGGTGCTCGACCCACACCATGGAGGAGTGGCTTACCTTTTGGGTAAGGTCACTGGCTTCATTGATGTACCGATCTCGCTCCTTTTCCAGTTGAAAGATAATCTTTCTCTGCTTCTGAGCCTCTTCTTTATAGTTCTGGATTTCTTCCTCCAGGTTTCTCTTGGCTTGTTCATGGAGCTTTACCAGGTCTATCTGTTTCTGGGTTGCACTGACCGCCTTAAGCATATTCTAAAAATAAGGACAACACACCAGCCCCATTACTCAAAATGTTGGGAGATTTTTGGTTAAATTTACTCCCTGTCTTAATCCTAAAATAATTAGATGCATTGTTTGGGAGATGAATAAAAATAATCATATTTTTTACAGCTTATTTAGAGCTTGTTATGTTAATTCTGCACAGAGCACTATAGACATACATATAAATGCACTGAGAGACAACATCCCCAGGAAGTGGGCACAATATCGCTCTCATATTAGGGGTAGGAAACTGAGAATGAGAAGTTAAGCTACTTGCCTACAATTTCATACAACAGTGGAGTTAGGATTTGAATCCAGAGCTAGCTGACCCCAAAGCCAACCTCTGTTCCAGCTCTTGCCTTTTTCTTGTGAAGTTAGAACAGCTGAATCTAATCATGTAACAGGCTTTGACTACAAAATAAAATAAAACCAACTTATTAAAAATACAGATACCCAGAATTAACATACACTCCAACAATATCACTCAGAAGAATAGAAAACAGGTGTTCAAACAAAAACTTGTACGTGAATGTTCATAGTATCACTATTCACAAAAGCCAAAAGGGGAAAATAACCCAAATGTCCATTAACTGATGACTAAATAAACAACATGTGCTATATCCACACAGTGGAATATTATTCAACCATAAAAAGGAATGAAGGGCTTCCCTGGTGGCACAGTGGTTAAGAATCCACCTGCCAATGCAGGGGACACGGGTTCGAGCCCTGGTCCAGGAAGATCCCACATGCTGCGGAGGAACTAAGCCCGTGAGCCACAACTACTGAATCCCGCGTGCTACGACTACTGAAGCCCGCGCGCCTAGAGCCCATGTTCTGCAACAAGAGAAGCCACCACAATGAGAAGCCCGTGCACCGCAATGAAGAGTAGCCCCTGCTCGCTGCAACTAGAGAAAGCCTGTGCACAGCAAGAAAGACCCAATGCAGCCAAAAATAAATAAATAAAATTTTTTTTAAAAAAGGAATGAAGTGCACGATACAACATGGTTGTAGCTTGAAGACATTATTCTGAGTGAAAGATGCCAGACATAAAAAGTCACATATTGTATGATTCCAGTTATATAAATATCCAGAATGGTCAAATCCACAGAAACAGAAACCAGATTCATAATTTCCAAGGGTGGGAGGAGGGGAAAGTGGGGAGTGACCACCTCACAGGTACAGGGTTTCCTTTTGGGGTGATGGAAATGTTGTGGAACTAGACTCATGATGTTTGCACAACATTGTGAATGTACTAAATGTCACTAAAGGCAAATTTTGTTTTGTATGTATTTTACAACAGTAAAAAAGAATTAACCCTTTTTTTAAAAAACACAGATGTCCCAACTCCAGAGACTCTGATTCAGTGGAGCTGTTATGCACCTAAATTTTTTTAAAAAGCTGCCCTGGTGGTTTCTGATGCTATAATGCAAATGCCTTGGGTTGGCTGCCCAAGGAGCCAGGTTGTTCCTCTGGAACACACAGTTAATAGAGTGCAACTCTGGCAGCCATGCTCATGATGGAGCAGAGCTTGTCTGCTTCTCTAGCCACAGCTGAATGGACCCAGTGACTTTTGAAATAGGGCCACCAGATTTTTGTAAATCAGCAGAAGATGTAAACTTGGGAGCTGCTGGTGATAGATTTTTTCTGCCATGTGGACAGGGAAACAGAGAGAGACGATCTGCACTAAAAGACAGAAATGAAGCAAAAACTCAGCTGGAAGTCTAGTGGTGGAGGTAGAGAGCTTTCTGTGCATCCCAAGAGTGTTAGGCCAGGTTCCTATCTGTTTCTGAGGCCCAGCTGTATCCTTGGGTTCCATGAGGTGCCTCATAATTCCTTCACAAATCTCTAACCAATACAGACCTTCAGCCCAGTCTGAAAACCACTGGCATAAACAGATTTTAAAAAAATGAACATTAAACCTTGGTTGGATGACAATGTAGAAAATGGAAAAGGTCAACTTTACTTTCAAGTATTGAATTAAACATTTGTTCTATGAAAGATAAAGCCACTTCAACATGACACTGATAGAACCAAATATATTAACATTGCTGCCTGTCAAAACTATGTCACTCACTCACTCAACGGTGGCATTTCAAGTCAGTGGGGAAAGAATGTATTATCAGTAAAGGTTGACTGCAGACCTGCAGAGGGGCAGGTGCTGTGCCAGGCATTAAGGATGCAACAGCCCGGGAAAAAAAGAAGTTAAAAAAGTACCCTGCCCTAAAGAAGGAGTTGACGTAGTCAGATCAAACAAAATAAGTATAAAATTAATATGTTAGGTGTCCTATTGTGGCAGAAAACCTATAGGTTGTTTATCAGAATATATAAAATATAAATGGATTAAATATTGTATGTGTTACAAATAAATTTAAAAATCTAACTCCAACATTATTTACATATATAAATTTATAGAATAAAGAAACAGTTACTAGGATTATGCAAAAAAAATTGATGACTTTCTTAAGGAGTGCTCAGCATGTAAAGATATCTAATCTTATACTATTTCCTGAGATTCCCTAAATAGTCTACTTCAAGCTACAGGGTAATCTATTCAATACTTTGTTAACATTTATTCAATTCTGGGAAACTTAAAGAAGTAATAAAAATTCGGAATGAACAAATATAGACTGTATCTACTTTGATGAGATGAAGCTATCTTGGCCAAAAGTCATCGGGCTGTCTGCTCCTGAAGCAGCCTGCCCACTCAACACCTGGCCCATCGCTTTTTCCTCCCTGGAGGAAATCCTTGAGCAGGAATTTACCCTAAATCCTTGAAAGTAGTTAATCTCCTAAGAGTGACTGTCAATCAAAGGAATCCTCTGGAAGGGGCAAGGAGGGGAAAGGGGGAGTGGTCTGCCTTGAATGGAGGATTTCCAGGCCTCAAGCTCCCCCAACCCCTCCCTCAGCTTTGGACCATATTGAGCTCAAAGACTAGGAGAAATAAGGGCCAAAGACAGAAACAAAAACCTACAACACTCCTGAAAAGATGGTGGAAAGGTTAGAGACTCTTTATATGGCCAACCAGCCATCCTTCAAACACCTAGAAGTTAAATTTTATTAGCACTCACTTGTATTTTCTGGATTAGCACAAGTTGCAGATCATAGATATTAAAATCAGAAATTTTGGACTTCCCTGGTGACGCAGTGGTTAAGAATCCGCCTGCCAATGCCGGGGACACGAGTTCGAGCCCTGGTCCAGGAAAATCCCACATGCCGTGGAGCAACTAAGCCCGTGCGCCACAACTACTGAGCCTGAACTCTAGAGCCTGCGAGCCACGACTACTGAGCCTACGTGCCACAACTACTGAAGCCCGCGTGCCTAGAGCCCGTGCTCCGCAACAAGAGAAGCCACCGCAATGAGAAGCCCCCACACCGCAACCAAGAGCAGCCCCCCACTCGCCGCAATTAGAGAAAGCCCACGTGCAGCAACGAAGACCCAATGCAGCCAAAAATCAATCAATAAATAAATTTATTAAAATCAGAAATCTTGATCAACTGCTAAGATGCCAAATAACACACCAGCAATAAAAACAGAAACCACAAGACACCCCGAAATCCCCTGCTGGTTTATATGATAATTCTCCAAAGTCCCTTTGTGCTCACAGGTGATAATGCGGTTTCAATTCACAGCCAGTGAATGGTGGAATGTGGATAGCTGCTTAGAGGAAAACTGAGCACTATTATTGATTCTAATCTACTTTTGTTTGCCTCAGAGTTTTCTCTCCACTGCAACCAGTTATAGGCAGATATTATAGCACTAAAGAAAGACATTTATTTACCAGTGTTAGTGTAACAAACTCACCTTATTCAATAGGTCCCTTTCTCTCAGAAGCTCATCCATTGCTTTCTTATCAAGTTCTGCTTGTTTCTTAGAAGCCTCCACCTCTACATCACCAGGGAGAAAAACAATAATAAATATAAAGAAAACCTAAGAAAGAATCTGCCAAAGCCAAAGTGACATAAAAACTGCTTTACAGGGGCTTCCCTGGTGGCGCAGTGGTTGAGAGTCTACCTGCTGATGCAGGGGACACGGGTTCGTGCCTCTGTAGCTATAAAACTACTTTTCGTTGAGTGATCTTCATTATATCTCAGGGAGGTAGGTCTTCCTGTCCCTGAGGCTTAAAGGCCTATATGCCAAGGGTGCACAGCCAAGAGGTGGCAGGGGTGAGATTGGGAGTTTGGTCTCTCTGACTTCAAAAAGCCCTTGCTCTTTTAAAATCTTTTTTATTATACAAGTAATTAGAAATACAGGAAGAAACTGGAAATAAAAATAAACAGAAGGGAAAATTTTCCAAATCAGAATCTACTTAGGATTTTGATGTGTCTCTTTTCTGACTTTTTCCTATGCAAATATACATGTGTATATAAATATGAATATTTATACACCACATACACCAAGAGGGAATCATACCACACATACAGTTTTGTAACTTGTTTTATAATTAACAAACATAAAATAAATACCTCTCTATATTATAAATGTATATCTACATCAGAATTTATAATGACTTCATATTTCATTGTATAAAAATGTATAATTTATTTAGCCAATCCCCATCTTAACATTTAAGTTGCTTCTTCTTTTTTAATTTTTTTGCAATTATAAGCAATAATCCTATGAAAGTTCCTGTTCATTTGTTCCTCTAGGAGAGGAAGTCCTGGATCAAAAGTGATTTTCTTTTTAAAGACATTTCTCCCCTACTGCCGAATTCTCTCCAAAAATTAATAGCAGTTTAAATCCACACCCAAACCACCACTGTTAATTATCATTCTCTTTGATCTTTGACAACCTGATAGATCTTTCTAAACCAGTATGTCCATATTTAATTTACATTTCTTTGATTAGTAGTGAAGTAGACTACTTTTCCTGTTTAAAAATCATTTATTTGTTTTTCTGTTTTTCAAATTGCCCACACTGGTCCTTTGCTCATTTTTCTCATGAATTGTTTACCTTTTTGTGAATTTGTAAGAGCTCCTTATATATAATAAGGATACTAACTCTTTGGCAATATTTTAGACAATTTGTCTTCATATATAGTCTTTTGCTGCTAAAAAAAAAATTACCTTTAATTTCATTAAATCTCTGCATTTTGGCTTTAATGTTCCTACATTTGACCTTAACTTTTTTCCCAAAAAGTAGTTTATTGTCATACTACCATTTCCTTAATAATCCATACTGCACACTGGTATGAAATGACACCTTTATCTTAGATGATAATCGTGGGTTTTTTGTGGCCTTTCTGATCTCCACTGATCTGTTTATTCAGGCATTTTCACTAAACTATTTGATTACTGAAGTGTTATAATACATTTAAACACCTGGTAAGGCAAATGCTCCCTTCTCACTCTTCTTTTCCAGAATTTTATAGCTATTGTCACAAGTTTATTCTTCTGGAGGAAACTTAGAATCAGTTTTCAAGTCCCAAGCAACATAACTCACTGAAATTTTTTTTGGAAATATTAAATGTGTAGATTAATTTGGACAGATTTATATCTTTATCATATCGAGTTTTCTCATCCAGAAACTTGGTGTATCTGTCCATTTTTCAAGTCTTCTTTTATACCCCTCAAAAGAATTCTGTAGTGTTTTATATATATATGTCTTACAGATATCTTGGTAACTTTATTCATAGATATTTTATTACTTTAGTTGCTATTGTGAAAGGGGGTTTTTCCATCATATATTGTAACTGGTTCTTTGTAGGAAAGAAAGCTATTGATATCTATATATTTATTTTATAACCTGCCACCCTGTTGAACTCTTGTTAGTTCTGGCAATTTTTCAGTTCATTTCTTGGATTTTGTGGTAGGAAATCATAACATATGTGGTAGGAAATCATGCTCCTAACCATTATGTCACTCTTTAATAGGGCACATCAAAAGCAAGTGCTCCGTAAGAAGAAATAATGATGTTAACGATATCTGTAAAATAACCAGAAGAGAAAGCACGATGACTTCTGTAAACATGATTTAAGGATGAAGGATTGGGTTCAATAGTTAATGGATAAAATTTTTTTTTCAAAGCTGAGAACTATCACCAGCAAAAATACAGAAATTTTAATATGGAGCGTTTTCTGAGATTCACTAAGCCAGTTACAAAACATGCTCTACTAGTTCTATTTTATTTTATTTTTCATATCTGTCATTGAAGACATTAGATTGTAAACTCATGCAAGACTGTAAGCATCCTGAGGGCAGGAACCTCCATGCACCCAATGCCTAGCATAATGCCTGTACATAGTGTGTACTCAATTTATTGAATGAATAAATAAATGGAGAAATTATCAATATCAGCTGCAACTGTGCCTCAGTAAAGGATTATTTCCAATGTCTTAGGAGGAAAAATATCTGCACTTCTCAAAGACGTGACAAATATTTCTAATAATCTTATCTAGACATTTAGATTTTACTTAACTTTTAGGGAGGCACTGTACATTTTTATGCTTCTATGTATGTTATCTCAGTCAGTAATTTACAGCTGAGGTCAATGAGGTGTTCCTACCCCACATTTTCTGGTGCAGTCAGAATTCAAACCCTGATCCTCTGTCTCCAAGTCTCTGAGCTGTTTCTACCACACCATATTTAACTAGCATATCCTATTTTTAATTATATTCTTTTTCAGAATGAGATAGTATTCTCTTATTACTTTTATAAGTGGTAATATATCTGGATAACAATAGATGACTTTTTTTTTTTGGCCGCACTGCACGGCATGCAACCCCGACCAGGGATCGAACCCACACCCCCTGCAGTGGATGCACAGAGTCTTAACCACTGGACCGCCAGGAAAGTCCCAATAGATGACATTTAGTAAGCACTTACTGTGTGCTAGGCACTGTCCCAAGAGCTTTCTATATATTAGCCATTTCATCCCCAACAGCTAAATGTGATAGAGGTGGGATCTGAACCCAGGTAGATTTGACTCAAGAGTCTGTATCCTTAATGATGTTTCTGTACTACACAGTCTCCTGTGGCATTTACATTTTCCCTCCACAGGTCAATGTGACAGTTGGCTAAAACAAGTGTTTGCCATATGGTAAAGTACTAACAGAGGAAAGGAGTTAGAAGCCATTAATTTTTGTCTCACTGATTCTGGGTATACTATTGTCTCAAATACTGCTCATGTGGAATATTCATTTGAATTTATCCCGCATCTTTGGTGAAAAAAGAAGACTGAAGGAAAAGACAGGTAGAACCCAGACCTAAGATTATAGATGCTATTTACTCCATTGACAAATACTGAAAAATACTTTGGGCTCAGTATAACCTGTTGAAGAGTTTTTTAAGGTAAGAAAGTTCAAGGTATTCAAAACCATGTCTCCTCCATATTATCTACTTACCAGTTTGAATGTTATTTTACTGAATTCATTTGGCATGGTTTGTGTTTGCATTCATGGAGTTGCCAAATGACATTAGTTACCAATGAAACGCTCATAAACTAATAAAACAAGCACAAAATGATTCTTGGTTTACCTCTCTCTAATCCCAAGATCTGATTTTTCAGGGTTTCCTTGTGCTGTTCCACTTCTCCCTTTTGACCTTCAATCTGGTGCAATTTCTTAAGGATTTGTTCTCTGATTTTGTTGAGCTTCCCAATGTCAAGGCGCATCTGATGGACTTCTTCCTCTTTGGCCTATGATTAGTGAGAGAGGATTAACCAGGGACACTCAGTCAATAAAGAGCCGGTGACTGGATGATGGTAAACTCACAACCAATAAAAGGACACTGTTCCTATGTCAGTGTAAAGCTGTTCTGTGGGATTAAATCAAAACACACAGTTTGGTTTTTGAGAGAAATTGAAAAAGTCTATATAAGCCATAATAAAATATATGACTATATGAGCTAAAAACAATGAAAAGACTGATTAAACCTGATACCTCAAGATACCATGGAACTGTTGAATCAAACAAGATAAGAACGCTGAGTTGTATCATAAATGTGTGAAATTTGTGTCCAAATGCTGTAGTGATTAGCAACTTTTATAGACTCACAAAGTGATCTCTCTTGGAGGTTATTAACATGCTATAAAATATTGAGTCTTTTGGATCCACATGTCCACTGTAGTGCAATTACATACGTTAGAAAAGGGGCCGGCCACTGTAGTGCAATTACATACGTTAGAAAAGGGGCCCTCCCCCCTCAGAGTATGTTAGTCAATGACTGTATATATGGACAGGTGGACAGGGTAGCATTAATAAGCAAGTCTACACGATGTCAAAAGGTATCAAAACAGCAATTCCAGCAAAGTAAAGCACCAGATTTTTGTCTATGGATTTCAAGTTTTACGAATTTTTTTAAATTTATTTTTTTAAAAATGTGCCATTCTTAGAAATGACTGGGAGAGCAACTAGTGATTCTTCTGCAAATAAAGAGTAGCAATTATTCCCAGTTCTTGACAATGAAGAGGCTGCACTTAGCTGGGCACGTTATCCTCAGATCACTGCTAGAAGCAGAATCCCATAGGTTTAGGATCTGATAACAAAAATATTCCATCTTTCAAGGTGCCCCATGCATGTCATCAAAGGAGAGAATTATTGGCATAAGTTATTTTTCCTTTAATCTCACCTTAGGGGCTAATACATTATTTTGCCTTCAGTAGTCATTTCATTTCTGCTTTAACTTGGAGCATTCTCATAAAGAATGGTTTTGAGTCAAACATTTCTGGACTGCTTAAATGTTCCTCAGCCTCAGATCCTACCAGGTCCAAATTAGTTCATCTAAGGCCCCTTTCAATTAAAACAATAAGATGTTCTAATTCAGTAGTTATTAATCCAGACCCCATGGTTAGAAAAATTAATCCAGACCCGATGGTTAGACTTCAGAAGAATCCTGTAAACCTGTAAGACTGCATGCAAAACAAGACACAAGATGTGCAAATAAGTGTGCGTGCGTGTGTATGTGCACGCACACACACGCTTTCATCAGATTCTCAAAAGATGCTGTGATGCAAAAACTGTTAAGATTTACTACTCGAATCAATGTATTTTCCTGATTAGTCACTCATTTTATGCCCAGTATTCTACTAACATAACTAGAGTAGGGCTTATGGATTTTTCAAATTGGTGACAAACATAAAGCCACTCTGCTAAGCATGTAGGCAGACAATATGTATCCAAGTATAAAACGGGTATCCAAACTTAATTTGCAAGCACTCTTCAATCAGGGCAGGGAGAATAGGAGACCTATCTTGAAATTTACATTGGACAGAAGTGAAAATCATGATTCTGCAGTCCTAACCGTAGATATCAAATAGTACCAAGTCCGTCCCCCACCCCTCTCACTCCATACAAGTAGTGAAATACAATCTCACTTCTTTGCCACTCACATGTGTAAATGGTTTCTAGCTCTGGGCAACTGGTTACTTGCAAGGCTAAATTACAGAGGTGAACATCTGAGCTCACTTTGGAAAGTATTTGCATAGTCATATGATTAATAGTCAGCTTAGCAATGTTATAAGAATGGAAGTTATCAAACTGCTTCCGGGCATAAAGCAATCACTGTAGGTTTACACCTGCCTCTGAAGGACCAAGGCTAATCCAGGTTATCCAACCAAAGGCTAGAACAGCATCAGCCAATTCATATTAATAGGGAATGAAGGAAGGAATGCTAGGGAACAGATATGTCACTTGGTGTTTACTTTGAGCTCCAACGCCTTCTGCTGGTTCTCCTGGGATAGCTGCTCACAGATCAAACTATGTTGTTCGTTTTCTTGCTGAAGTTTAGCATTTCTCATCTGAAACTGCTCCAGCTCCTTTGCGGCTCTCTCATTCAGTATCTGAAAGATGCAGAACGAGCTGGTTAACGCTTTTGAATCTGATTACAGTAGCTGCACATCCACGCAGGAGGCCATGCAGACCTCCTGGGACAAGCACGGCAACCACACTTTTTTTGTCTTCGCAGAAATGTTCTTTCTCCCCAGTGAAAGCATGAAGGCACTCAAATATGATGAATGCTAAATGGCTGAGGGAAATGATGCCTTCTAATGAATAACACAGAGAGCATAATTTTTTTCCTGGGCACCTTGGGAAGTCTTGTTCACAGGTGGTGGATAAATATTTTAATGCCTGTTTGTCATTTGGCAGGCCTAGCATACACAACAATTGCTATAATCATTGCAAACGAGCTAGAGATTCAATCGAGCTTTATCGGCTGTGGGGCTCAGAAGCTATATCTTCAGAAGCAAATCCTGCATTAGCATGCCTACAACATTTTCGTGAACAGAACCATTCACTAACAACAACACAAAACAATTCCCCTTCATCCAACTTAAGTCAAAACTGTGGAGTAGTAGTGGAATGATTTCTACCTCCCTGACTTCAGGGTCAGTTGGATTTTCCCCTTCCCTACCTTGACTATTCAGAGAAGACAAGGTTTTATAAAAACAGAGGATTATATTTTGGGAAGTCATTTCTATTGGGAAAATATTAGGGAGATGGAGGGATATCAAAAAAAAGAGAGAAGATGGCTTAGAAGACACTTACTCCAATATATAACTTCCACTCAAGCAAAAGTTAAACACAGAAAGAATCTATCCAACTTCCCATCAATAGGGACTAAATAAAATTTTCCATGGGTCCTGGATGTTGCTAAACAAAGTACTATAGTTTTAACGTGATAACCAAAAACCTCTCAAATTTCAGGCTCAAAGAAAGCCACATGTTTTTTTCATGGATGTTGCACACTGCATATTATCTATTTGATTTCTGGCTTTATATAAAATTAATAAATCAACTGACAAATGTGTTCTACTGTCTAATTTTTTAAGTAGAAAAATGATGTAGGGCTTAAAAATACTTTGGAAACTTCCTAAGAGAACATATTTTCAAGAAATGACTTTTTTCAATTAGATGAAATGGTTCTTCTTTAAGAAATTAGAAAAGACAGACTAGCATTTGTGTTATCTTAAACTGTTATTACAGAGGAAATGTTTTTTAAATATTTAAAACGCATAAAGACAGTGTGTGGTTTCCCAAACTTGAAACTTAAAATTAAACCTGTTAAATATAAATCATGCTATATTCACAGGCTGGAATGCTTAGAGCAATGAGAGTGAATGGTCTTCTGAGCTCTGTCCAATAGAACTTCCTGCAATGAACTAAATGTTCTCTATGTGCACTGTCCAATATGGTATCTACTAGCCCCATGTAGCTATGGAGCACCTGAAATGGTGCTGGTGCAACTAAGGGATTGAATTTTTAATTTTATTTAATTTCAAATAATTTAAATGTAAATAGCTGTATGTGGCTATTGGCTACCATATTGGATAGTGTGTTCTATAACTATGTGGCAACAACATAAGTGAATCTCAAAAACAGGATGTTAGGAGAAAGATATTAGACACAAAAGAGTACATCCTGTATAATTTAATTTCTGTAAAGTACAAAAGCAGGCAAAACTAACCTCTGCTTAGAATTCAGAAGAGCGCTGACCTCTGGGGGAGAGAGTGACTGGGAAGGGGCACGAGGAGCCTCCCGGGGTGCTATTTCTCAGGCTGGGCGCGGGCAACCAAGACGTGTTCAAGGGGAGAAAATTCATCAAGCTGTATACTTGTGACTTATACACTTTTCTATGTGTATGTTACACATCAATAAAAGGATAAAAAGAGATTAACCTGTTGGAGCATGGCAGGAGGGGGCTGGGGGCGGATAGAGCATATCTACCTGTAAGAGCCATTCAAAGATCAAACACAGTACAGTGGTACATGCTGTGTTACCCCAACATCCACCAACATCTGCAGTGAAGGGAGTTTGCTGCTTTCCAAAGAAATTTCAAAAATCCCCGTTCTTTTCTGGCCAGGCCCCATGGTGCAGCCCTGCCCAGCCCACCTTCTGCTCCTTCAGCTGCTGCTCCAGCTTCTGAAGCTCCTCCTTGCTCTTCTGCACGTACTGCTGCAGGGCCTTGATTTCTGTCTGCCTGGTGTCCATGTCCGTCTGAATCTGCTTGAGCTCTTTCTCTAGTTTTTCCTTCTTCCGAGTCTCCCGCAAAGCTTCGTTCCGATGTTGCTGGATTTCTTGTTGGAACTACAGGCACAGAAAGGACGATGGGGGTTGGGGTGCGGGAGATGAGCCCCTTAGGACGGGTCTCACCCAGCCGAACTTCTCCCGCTCTCAGATGTTTTCAGGGCAATGGCTCTGAAGTAGCATCTCTCCTGCAGGAGGGTCATATTTGAACTGCAGTGTTCAAACTTTTCAAGAGCATTCTGTATCGTTTTTCAGAGCCTTGGCACCACCCTGATGGTGGGAACAAATCCACAAAGAAAGGTATAAAATCCAGTTAAATACTGGAAGCCCAGAATTCTAGGGAAGTCAAACATGGAAAGAATTCATCTAACTCTCCATCAACAGAAACTAAATAAAATGTAGCCAGCTACCCTAAATATGAGAGTGTGTTTTCTATGAGTCCTGGATATCGCTAAACAAAGTACTACAGTTTTATTGCGACAGACAAATTCTATGAAAAGTCCTTCTTCTAACTCATGATCAAAGGAGTCTCCTGTTTTTCTCCTCAAGCCTGTGCTTGTGTACCATCTATTTGACTTCTGGTTTTATAGAAAAGTATTCAGAAGGATTCAGCTAGGTGGCTTCCTTACACAGGAGAAAGGCCAGGGGAACTGCTTTCACCATCCCCAGAGGCAGGGCGCCCTGGCTGTCACGGGGGACACCTTCTTGGGCCAGAAATGTAAGCAGTGCTCTATCTTGGTAACTTCTCAGGCAGAGAATCACTCAAGTAAAACTGCTCTTGCAAAAACAAACCAGAGAAACAAGCAAAACAATGGGAGCTTCATTTGGTGACCGGGCTGGAGGCAAGCGGGGGTGGGGGGGAGGGAGGGTCGTAAACCTGAGAAAGGAACAAGACCGGAAGGGAGCCTGGAGAAGGACAAAACTTCCTTCTGGAAGGTAATGGTCCTTGTCTTGCTCTCCATGTCAGAGCAGACCTGACTGACAGTCTGCTCTGCCTCTTCCCTGGACCGCTCCATTTCTTGCTGCTGTTCAGTGGTCTGAGCTAAGGCCTCTCGTAATTTCACCACTTCTGACAAGAGTTGGTCTCGCTCCTTTGTCACTTCTTCTTTGAACTTCAGCAAATCTCGGATACTAAAAAAGAAGAACACGGGAGTCAGAGGAAATGGCCATCTGCTCAGGGAGCCTTCTTATCATCCTCTGAGCTCGTTTTCATGGGAAAGACTTATGGTCAAGGATCAACACTATTCAGGTGTGAAACAGAAATATCTTTATGCCCTGACGTGGGAGCTGTTTCTGAATTTTTTGTTTTTTGGTTTTTGGGGGGTTTTTTTGCGGTACGCGGGCCTCTCACTGCCGCGGCCTCTCCCATTGCGGAGCGACAGGCTCCGGACGTGCAGGCTCAGCGGCAATGGCTCACGGGCCCGGCAGCTCTGCGGCATGTGGGATCCTCCCGGACCGGGGCACGCACCCACGTCCCCTGCATCGGCAGGCGGACTCCCAACCACTGCGCCACCAGGGAAGCCCTGTTTCTGAGTTTTTAACTGAAAAAGAGGATGTTCCAATAATAATATGAATAATATGACCCTTTTCTTATGTTTAAGCAATTACAGTCTGTGTGTGTGTGTGTGTGTGTGTACTATAGGCATTTTTATAGAAGTCCAGAAAAATAGGCATCAAATTGATAACTGGTTATCTCTGAGGAGTGAAATTTAGGGTGGAAGAGTTGGGGGGGCTGATTTCTACTCCTTGCTTTCCACACCCCTGTAGTATTCATTCTGAAAGTAGAAAAACTATGTCTGATAAGACCTGTGCAGCAGAATTCATCTAGAACAAGGCAGCTACTTCAGAGCTGAGAAAGCAGAGAACTTGCATTTGAGACACTTGCAGCTGACAGACATCAAATGACTGTTGGAAACACAGTAATTCGATAATATGTATTGACCAACAATTTTCATATAACTGTTTAATTAAGAACCTTCAAAACTGCAAACTCTTCTCCATAAACAAGACCTTAAATTCTAAGGTTACTGTAAAGACACTGCTGAAGATAAAACTCTGAGTTGGATTGTTTCATCAGTTCTCCTCATCATGTTCTGATTGTCATTAAAACTCCTCCTAACCAAATCAGTTCCCTCACATTGCTCTTCAACAGTTGTTCTTCAATAGTTGCTCTGATTGTGCATGACTTCTTTAATAAGAAAATGGAGCCCCTTATTATGAACACCACATCTTCTGTTTATTTTGCCTATTCAACATTCGATAAACGTATCTAGAAAGTATAAGAAACCTAGACAGCAGGTAGATTTAGTTAAGGATGCCTAAGGAAGTGTATGCTCATTCCTGGTTCATTAATTAATGCAAGGTTTTGCATGCCCTACAGAGTGCTAGATTCCTAGAGGAAAGGTAAAGATAGATATCTTCCCTCAAGGAGTTTACAGCTTAATGGGCAGAGAAGCTCAAATAATTTCAGCACCATGTGATCAGTGCCATACTTGAGGGAGATGTTGCGTCCTATGGAAACAGGGAACACAATGACTCTTCTGCCTGGTCACTGGGTCTGAGGCTTGGGAAGAGGTTGAAACAGAGATGCTGACGGTGATAAAGTTAAGATGGTGTTTAAGATAGGTCTTGAAGGATGAATAGTTGTTTACTGAGTGGAGAAGGGAAGAAAAAGGATCCCTGGCATAGAAAACAGTATGTCCAAAGACATGGAGGCATGAGCAAGCATGGTGCTGCTGGACGTGAGTCTAGCAAGGCTGACTGAGGCAGATCTACAAAGGGCTCTACAAGACATGTTCAAGACTTTGGGCTTTATCCTTAGGAAATGGGTAGCTGTCGAAGGTGCATATGCTAGAGATGAAAGCATATAGCTACATGTTTTAGAAGAATAAGTCTGGTATGGAAGATGGTAAAGAGGGGAGATGTCTCCTCAAAGGCAGGGAGAACAGTTAGGAGTCTACTGCCAAATCCAGCAGAGAACAGGGGACCCGCTGCTGATAGGGAGGAGGGGAAGAATGAAGTGATGTTTAGAAGATTGAGTCAACAAGACGAAACGTTAAGGGATGAAGGAGTAACAAGTGTGAAGAGCAACTGTTTTCTGGCCTAGAATCTGAGGTGGTAGGAAGGATAGTGATATGGCTAATCATGGGACAGGGGGTGTATAGGAGGGGCTGGGAATCTGGGTAGAAAGTCAGCCATTCCACACAAGTTTGAGAGAAATAAAGTTAAAATCTTTACTCATTTTAAAACTGTAGCACTGATTTTATAGAGCCAGAAGTTTGATATAACCATGAATTAGAAGCTCTTGGGCATGGAGGAAGGGAGTATTAAAAAGAAAAAAATGTCTGTCTCTGGGAATCCAACAAAGTAGAGTCCTGTATTCACAAAGAACATCCAAGATGGTACTGGCAAGCCCCAGGCTGTCTGTTGAAGAAGGAGGCCTCTGCAAAAGCAAGCTCAACACGAATCAAGGCGGCTATGACCTACTTGCTATCCTGGTCCATGGAGAGTCCAGACCCTTGCTCGACTAGTTTGCTTAGGTTCACTATTTCCTCTTTCAGGGCAAGAATCGTCTCCTTTGCCTTCTGCTCTTTGTCATAGGCTGAGTCCACCATCTTCCAAGCATTTTCAATTTCCTAGGTGGGTCATGGGATATCAGTGAGAAAAACCAAACTAGGTTCCAGATGCAAGCGAAATTGAATAAATAGAATAATAAAACAACTACGTTATAGAAGCTATTTATGGGGAAAGAAGATTACATTATACACTATGTATTGAATGTATATTGATTTACTGCATTGTTCAACATGAGTTAGTCAATACTGAAAAGCGGTTTTAAAGGGGATACTGGCAAAGGATATTTTCTCTTGTGTAGGTAAATGTGGCCACAGGGCTCACATACTACAGGGACTGCTATAACTAATGGTATTATTTCTAGTAAAGATGTTAAGATAGGTTTACAAAATCGAAAATGAAAGCTTATGTGCTTTCCAAGTCCAGATATTTTATAGGTTAAAAAAAAAAAGCTTTATCACATAAGGAATGGTCTTGGATCCAAGTCCTAAATTTGAAGCTCTTGATAGATTCGATATTAAAAATATATTTTGCCCTCAGGCCCCAAGTGAGCTCCTGGATGGCAAGGTGAACTTTAGAGCCATCTGTAGAAATGAGGTCTTGGCTGTCACCTAATTGTACACAGCAGCCTTTGTAATTCCCATTTCCAGAAACCCAAGCCCAGGCCTTCTCATCAAATGCTTATAGGGGAAAAACAAAACTATTCTGAATACAAAGTGGAATATTAACAGAAATACTTAAAAGTGAATTACAGCCATTCAAGTACACGGACGAAGGACAGTAAATGTTGCAACAGCCTTGAGTTTTGCCCTGCCACTTAATTTTCTTGCAAAATTTCATCAAGTGCAATGTGAGTCCTTTTATACAGGTAAGAATCTATATGCTTAATGTGAAAATATTCTTTTATGTTGCCAAGGAATAAAATGAGTGGAAGAAATTATTTAATTAAATAAATTCATGCTATTACATTAGAGAGGGAGATGATTCTTGGGTAACTGCAGCACATAATTTAGTGATTCAAAACAAAATGTCAGTTTAAGGGGTATGTTTTTCTGTAGCAACCATATGTACTATTTTTGGCAAAACAAATGAAGGATATTTAAATGAAATATGATTACATGAAATCTTGTCCAAAGCAAATTCACCAATTATATTTTAATCAATTCATGACTTCCATTTCCAGTTTTTAAATTTACAATAAAAATTGGGGTCTTTTCTCATCATAACATGATTTAAAGCCTTCTTATATTGGTATTTTGCAAGGAGAAGAAGAAAATAACAATAGAGAGAAAAAGACACTAAAAATAGTGGTTCCTAAGAAAACAGGTAAGTTACATTTTGCACTAGTCTTGGATCTTCATTAGAATTGGGGTATGTTTAATTGCATGATATCAAGGGAATTATCTAAAAAATTGCAAATTATTTCTCAGCACTAGGGTTTCAATTATAAATTAAAATATCTTAACCTCTTAACACCCTGCAATCTACAAGGAACATTTGTGTTTTACCTTCAAAATAATGCAACACACTTGAGGATGAAAAAATAAAGTGTAAATAAAAGCCATACTTCCTCAATATCCCTCCCAGACTGAATCCCTGTTCTCGCATTATGAGGAAATGGGACGATCAAGGCAGAAGCAAAGGGGCGATAAGAGGAAAGATCATGAAAACTACCATCTGGAAATTCTCAAGGTAACCTCTCCTAAAACATTGGAAAGCGTAGAAACATGAAAAGATCTCTTACAAGCTATCATCATAAGATATTTAATTACTTATCTTGGGTCAAACAAGACATACTGATATTCCTAATACTATACTTACTTATGGCCAATTGTTTTTGTGAACACAGTATTTCTTAGAAACCAAGCCGGTAAGGTTCTACCTTATTTTCTGCATTGTGAAATTCACTCAAGCTAATAAGTTCTTTGAAAATTAACATTATTCCCTAGGCTTAATGAATATATAAATCATGTAAATTTTTACTTAATAACTCTTTTACTACCAGCCTAGAGCTGCCAGTATAATGAAAGGATGATGTTTTAAGTATAGGATGCATTTATGAAAGCTCGCCATTGGTTCCATTTCTAGAAGATCACTGACCTTCTTCAGGGATGTGATGGTGGTCTGATCATCCTGAGAGAGCTTCAGGGCAGTGGCGACCTTCGCGGAATTAACCACGATCTCTGCATTCAGCTCTCTGCACTTGGCCATCAGACGCTTTTCATTGTCATAAGACTTTTTCATAACAGCATGAAGCTTCTCATATTCAACCCTAAATCTCTCCAAACTTTTGTCCCCTGAAAGTTCGCTGAGAACCTCCTGAAAATCCCTTTCTATTTCTTCATACGCAGTTTCCTCCAGCACTAGTTTTTCACTCTTTTCCTGTTCAAAAGGGCAAAGACGGGAATGAAGATTGAAATATTTACCCCATCACTATTCAGGAATGACTTATTATTCGTGAATAAAAGACCTTCGCACAAGCAAAATAAAAACCACTGACAAGCAGACAATTTAAAGCTATATGACGGGAAGGCTCCTTGTTCATCCCGATACCTGTATATATGTATACATAGCACTGGGATAGTAATATTTTCTACCACATAGTGTTATGGATTAGATTAAATGGGAATTCATGTTAAACACTTAGCCAAGTGCCCGGCAAACAGCAGGTACTCAATAAATTTCGAGAGCTATTATGATTATTCCAAGCCTGCTTCTTACTGCCCCCAGGACTGCAGATGGAAGCCATGGTATGTTGAGGTCAGACATAATATAGATACCATGAAACCACACTTACAGTGGAACCCATCCAGAACATGGAATATTCTCTTTCAAAATATTCCATCATTTTTACCCCTTAAAAAATTAGCCTAGGTCATCTCCACAGGAACTTTGAAATGTCCCCTGAGCAATGGTCATGGGCCTTCACATTTGCTTTCCATGATTAGCTGGGCAGCAAATTATTTAAAATGTAAGCCCAAACATACAGATGTAATTCAAGCAAGTCTGACTACGACTTAGATGATAACCCAGGACTATACGGTTATATATGAATTCTTATTTCCCTAGTGTTATGATTGAATTGTGTCACCTAGAAAGATATGTTGAAGTCCTAACCCCCAGTAACTGTGAATGTGACCTTATTTGGAAATAGAGTCATTACATATACAATTAGTTAAGTTAAGGTCATACTGGAGTAGGGTGGGTCCTAATACCATATGACTGGTGTCTTTATAAAAAGGGGGAAAATTTGTAACTATGTGGTGTGATGGATGTTAACTAAACTTATTGTGGTAATCACTTCAAAATGTATACATATATGGAACTCCCCTGGCGGTCCAGTGGTTAAGACTCCAAGCTCCCAATGCAGGGGGCACAGGTTCGATCCCTGGTCAGGGAATTAAGATCCCACATGCTGTGCAGCCAAAAAAAAAAAAGAAAAAAGAAAAAGAGAAATGTATACATATATCAAAGCATTACGTCGTACACCTAAAACTAATACAATGTTACATGTCAATTATAACTCAATTAAGAAAGGGTGTGGCATTTGGACACACCCTACCCCCCCCCACACACGAGAACTCCATGTGACCAGTGAAGGGAGACATTAGGCTGGTATAGCTGCAAGCCAAGGAAAGCTAAGGGTTGCGGGCTACCACCAAAAGCTAGGAAGAAGCAAGGAAAGATTTTACTCAGTCTCAGAGCATGGCTCTGTGGACACCTTGATTTCAGACTTTGTGGCCTCCAGAACTGTGAAATAATAAATTTCTGCTGTTAAGCCATCCAGTTTGTGGCACTATGTTACAGATGCCCTACTTCAAACTACATACAGCACAATAATAATAAAAAAAAGAATGAGTATGGTTAATATATTTACTCAGAAAATATTGATTGAACATCTGCTGTCTGTAAGTTGGAATGATGGAGGCCAGAGGAGATATCAAAGTAAGGACTACACGGCCTTCCCGTAGGAAATATGTACATGAAGAGTGGATGCGGCATGTGGGCAGCAAATGGACGTATAGAATTTGATGCCTGCCATAAGATGGATTCAGAGTTCTACAAGAACCTACAGGAAGACGGAATTACTCCCAGCAGCAAGAATTAAAGCAAATTTCATAAAGGAAGTGGCATTTAAGTAGGCACAAAAGGGAAACTGGAGTTTTCACAGGTGCATTCCTGTCCCACGGCAAAGCTTGATCAAAAGGCTCAGGGACAAGCAGGTACCTAGGATTTGAGATTGGTTAAGAAGCTCAAGTTAGCTTAAAGTACAAGAAATATGACAGCGAGGAGGAAGGAGACTAGACAGGAAGTTAGGGACAGACTGGAGGCCTCGAATGGCATTCTAGGGAATACAGAGAAAATTATTCTGGAAGCCACAGGTAATCACTTAGCCTTTTGAGCAAAGAACTGATAAGGTTTGAAAGGTCTTATTTATGTTTGCGACATTATGCTTTGATATTCTACACTAAAAAGGACTTTAACATAAAAACTCTATTGCTAACACTGTTGGTGGGAATGTAAATTGATACAGCCACTATGGAGAACAGCATGGAGGTTCCTTAAAAAAACTAAAAGTAGAGCTACCATATGATCCAGCAATTCCACTCCTGGGCATATATCCAAAGAAAACCAGAATTTGAAAAGATACATGCACCCCCCACTGTTCACTGCAGCACTAATTACAACAGCCAGGACATGCTTCCGCAACCTAAATGTCCATCAACAGAGGAATGGATAAACAAGATGTGGTACATATATACAATGGAATACCACTCAGCCATAAAAAAAAATGAAATAATGCCATTTGCAACAACATGGAGGTACCTGGAGATTATCATACTGAGTTAAGTCAGACAGAGAAAGACAAATATCATATGATAGCACTTACATGTGGAATCTAAAAAAATGGTACAAATGAGCCTATTTACAAAACAGAAATAGAGTCACAGATGTAGAAAACAAACTTATGGTTACCAGTGGGGCAAGAGGGTGGGGAGGGATAAATTGGGAGATTGGGATTGACATATACACACTACTATATATAAAATAGGTAACTAATAAGGACCTACTGTATAGCACAGGGAACTCTACTCAATACTCTGTAATGACCTATATGGGAAAAGAATCTAAAAATAGTGGATATATGTATATGTATAACTGACTCACTTTGCTGTACACCCAAAACTAACACAACATTGTAAATCAACTATACTCCAATAAAAATTAATTAAAACAAACAAAAACACAACTCTACTGCTAATCAAAGAAATTAACTGAGACAATCTCTAATCCCAATAATAAAGTAAAATTCAATCTCACCCTGAAGATTTGGGGTAAGTAGTCTAGTTTACCTTCTGCTTTGACAAGCCGGCCTTGCCCAACATGGAGAAAGTCTACATATTCTTGCTTTTCAAAAACACTTGTACTGGGGCTTCCCTGGTGGCGCAGAGCTTAAGAATCCGCCTGCCAATGCAGGGGACACAGGTTCAATCCCTGGTCCGGGAAGATCCCACATGCCGCAGAGCAACTGAGCCCGTGTACCACAACTACTGAGCCTGCGCTCTAGAGCCCAAGAGCCACAACTACTGAGCCGACGTGCTGCAGCTACTGAAGCCCATGTGCCTAGAGCCCATGCTCTGCAACAAGAGAAGCCACAGCAATAAGAAGCCCGTGGACCGCAAGGAAGAGTAGCTCGCGCTTGCCACAACTAGAGAAAGCCCACGTGCAGCAACGAAGACCCAATGCAGCCAAGATAAATAAATACAATAAATTTATTAAAAAAATAAAACACTTGTACTCTTGATTACACATCTAAATATGATGTGCAAACAAAACAGAGTCCACATCTTAAAACAGATGTGGAGTCACAAGCATATCTACACAACATTTTGTATAATAGCATTAGTACTAACGTTAAACTCAACACAGGTTTTCTTCCTGACTAAAAAGCAGATTATCGCAAAGATCACAATACAGCGATTCCACAAAGGAGGAAAAATCATATTAAGGAATGGTGCTGCTGCTCTGTACTTTCCCCTTGTTGATGCTCAACATAAACACACACAAATATTTATCACAGCAATGTTCTAGGTTCCATCCCTGTAAACGGTATTAACGTCAACACTTGATCACTAGCCTAATGATTTGTTCACAGGAAAGGTTTTCCCTGTACACTTGGCACTTAGCACAGGAATGGAAAAGTATCAAAGAAAGAAAAGTTTTAAAGAAACTTTTATGAACAAAAGAGATTTGTTTATGTTGCCATTTTAAAATATACTGCTATTAAAAGCAAAGCAAAAATAATCTCTTAGCTGTGACCAATAACCAGTTGGTATCTACACTGTTACAGCATATAATGCTATCTAATTCAGAAGGATGATTTCAACATGAATTGATCAGAAAGGAACTGTGATGCTCCTTCACACGATACCTATCTACTGAGTGTTTACGATTAGCCAGGCAACGTTCTAGGTGCTGGGAGTACCAATTAGTGAAGAGAAGGAAAAGGACAAAGGAAAAGAGAGCTGCAGTGAAAAATGAGACCAGCGTGGAAATGCCAACTTATGAAAGCAGAAGTGAGGAAAACTTGGCTGAGGTCAATTGAAAATAAAAATAAAAGAAATGAAGGAATGACAGGAGATTGTGAAAGGGAAAAGAGACTGGGAAATAACTAGTTTATAGTATTTGTATCTGGGGCTTACATAGGGAAAATGAAGAAGAATGAAATACACAAAGATGACTAGTGGGGGCGAAAAGGAGAAAACACTCAAAAGGAAACAATGGAAAAATTAAAGGAGAACTAGAAGGAACAGGAGGAGGAAATGGGAAGAAAAGAGACATGAATGAGTGTGGGCACCGGAAATAAGAAGTGTGGCTGCAGCATGGACGCAAGAGAGAGATGCCAGTGATGGGGCCTGGGGAGGGAGGAAGATGGAGAGTATGAGAGGGATTGTATGATAAGGAAAGGAGAGAGTGGCTGATCACAGGAAGATGGGGTTTGCAAGGGGGGGACTAGATGTGGAGGAGATGGAATGATGAGGGGATGTGAATGGTGTAGAGGAGACCAGAGAAGGAACTGGAACAGGGGTGGAGGCATGATGGTGGTGAGAGAAGCTGGCACCAGGGCTGGCTTCATGGGTGTGTGAACTATTCAGTTGCACGGGGCTCCTTGCTCAGAAGTGCCCTACCCTTGGTTTAATGCTCTGCTGAAATTCTTAATAATTTTTTTAACAAGAGGCTCTGCATTTTCATCTTTCCTTGAGCCCCACAAACTGCGTAGCTGATCCTGTCTGGGACTGACCATGTGAAAGATAATATGGGGAAGGACTCTGATGGGGTGATGAAGGATTTGCATTAGGGCCATAATGGATGAGGACCGTGACTGGCAAGTGATGACAGGGACCTGAGGTTGTCCAGGTTATAAAGGAGGGTGCTAATGGACAGGCAAGGGGTCACTAAAGGGTTGCAGAAATAACCTCTCATCAGTGGGACTCAAGTTGGGGTGCGCTACAAAGTGGGGAAGTGAATGGAGGGCTTAAGATAGTAAAAGAGTGGTCAGTGACAACACAGGGCAGTGGCGATGGGCTGAAAAGCTTCATGAAGATGTGTCATAGCAGGTGATCAGATGATAGGGAATCGTGGTATGACAGGTGGTCAAGGGTCAGTGAACAGGAGTGACACTGGGTATTTATGAAGCCTTCTTCCAGGTCCTCCCAGTCAGCTAGACATCAATATTTCTGTGTGTATCTCTCTTGTGGAATCACCTTATGGCTCAAAATCTAGGGGTGGGGGGCCTGTCATGTGTGAGTGTGGAAACTTATGAATTTCCTACGGCACTTAGCACCGCGCCAGTTTAATAGGGTGGTGTGTGTGTGCAGGGGACGGTTTCCACCCAATGGAAGGAGGGGCAAGAGATAATGGAGCCAGAGCCAACAGGAAAGGGGGAGGGGGCTGAGGCTGCGGCTGGGGACAGGATGGTGACTGGGGGAATATTCGGAATCATTGGATGTGACAAGGGATAGTAGAAGTGAGACGACGGGGAGGGGTCGAACGAGACGCGACAGAAAGAGGGGCGCTGACTTCTGACCTCGGCCATCCTGACGCGCTCTGCGGGCCTCAGAAGCCGCTGTGGAGATCGCGCAAGCTGGGCCGGAGTCTGAGGAAGGGGCTGTGCACCGCCCCCAGCGTCTAAAACGGCGCCACGTTATTTCTATCCCCTGCAGGGGGCGGAAACCCGCCGCTCGGCGCGTCCTCCAGTCTCCGAGCAACCGCCATGCCCTCTGGAGGCCCTAGCGAATGTTCGAAAGGGGTGGAGCCTCCGAGGCCGGCGCCTGGGCGGTGTTCCTCAGAGTCGCACGCAAATATCCCGTAAAGGGTGGGGCCAGGGAGATGAGGGGCGGTGCCTCTGGGCCGCTGGGAGGAGTCCCACGGTGTGCGCAGAAGTTAAAAACACCCGAGAAAGGAGATGCAAGGCACTACCCGGAAGCAGATAACGGAGAACCAAGGACTGACGCTTAGAAGATGTGGATCAGAGGGTTCTGGATGAAGGAAAGACTGGCAGCCTCCCTCTGCCCTCTGTCACAAAGTGACTCGATCACGGGAACAAGAAATAATCCCAGTTCGAGTCAATTCCAACCCTTACGACGCCGCTACTGTGTGCAGGACACGGGGAAAACTAAGGTAGAGAAAACACAGCCCCTGCCCCCAAAGGGTTCAGCCACTAGTGGTGAGGGAAATAGGGTGCAGAGGTCGAGGTACCCTGGAAAAACAACGTATGTGGAGCCACATCGTGAAAATCTGCCTGTATCTGGGGGTCATGTCTAAAGACCCTTTCTCCTCCCTTTCCTTCTCCCTCTCCCTCCTCCTCCACCCCGTTTAGACGTCAGGTGCAGAGTTGGAGTAATTAAACTCTTCAAAGACGCCTCTCTGGTATTCTTTTTTCTCATTTTCCTCACCCCTACTCCCATGCTTCATCCTCAGCCCCCATAGTAATTCATGCTACTGTGCTTGGATATATATTTTTGAAAAATGTATAGCATTTTCCATAAGTGTATTTTTTAAAATTGTAATAATGGTATTGGACTTTAGGGATCATCTTGTTTTCTACTGTTTTCACTAAACATTCTTTTTAAGGCTCTACCCCTGTTTCAATTGTAATCCCAGCTAATTATTGCTGCATAGCTTTCCGTGTTGGACATCCACACCTTTTACTTCCAGCCTCCAAGTGCTGGATACCAAGGCTGACTCCACCTCTCCAATACCACTAACAATGCAGCCATGGTCATCCTTGGCATTCATGGGCCTGTGTACACAAGATCCTCTGAAATATATGCCTATGAGTGAAATTGTTAAAACCATAGGGGATGCACAGGGCCATCAAATTCAACTTGTCCTGCACAATGACATCCAGCCAGAGGGCAAGTGGGGGCAGAAAAACAGACCCTACCCCCTTGCCCATGTCATGTGCCCTGCTGGAGGAAGACATGTCCTTTCGTTCCCACAAAAGCTTTGTTCCTTAGTCAAGCCATGAACTTACAGGCTGTGACTATCCAGAGGGTATGCATTCTTCAAATTCATACTGTGGTAGACAGTATTTTCCCATGGCATAAAGTTACCTAGTAGCCTGGTGGAAGCCCTGGGTACTTGACTTCCTGCTAGATGGCACACCAGAACTGCTGCACTACACCATACTCCAGCATGTAGTATAAGGGTTTCTGTCCCCAACTCCAATCCTTGCCAGCATGTGGTAGTTTATGTATTCATAAACAGTCATGTAGTGTTTACTAAGTGCCAGATACTGTTCTCAGTGCCTTACAAATACTGACTCATCTGATTAGCCAATTTTTAAATTTCTGTCAGTATCATGGAAGTCGTGGCAACACATTTTTGTTTTAATATGCATTTCTCTGACTATGAGTGAAATCGAGCATTTCTTCATACATTCATAAGACACTTGGGGTCCCCATCTGTGAATTGTCTATTTATAGTCTTTGTCTATTTCTCTATTGCTCTTTTTCTTTTTGGTTTGCAGAAGATCTTTGTAAAGTCTAGATATTAATCTGCTTTCAAAGACTGGACACGTTGCTTGTGATGTCCTTTGTAGAACAATAACCTTTAATTTTATAGCCCTTCATCTTTTTATGCTTTTTTAGTATAATTTAATAAGTTCCTCTCAACCCCAAGGTCATAAAGGTATTCTCTATCATTTTCTTCTGTTAGCTTAATAATTGTACATTTTCACATTTGGTTCTGTAATCCATCTGGAGTTCACCTTTGTATGTGGTGTGAGATAAGGATCCAATTTTATTTTTCTCAATGGAGTAAGCCCATTTTCCAACATCTCTGTTCCCAAATATAGATGGATCTGTTCTGAGCTCTCTGGTTTAGTCCTGTGCCAGTTCCACAGGGTTTTATTACTATGGTTTTGTAGCCAGTCATCATGGTTAAAGGGCAGAACTCTCATCCCTGCGCTGTCAAAATTGCATTGGCTCTTCATAAATCTTTATTATCCCACATAATTTTCAGGTTCCTCATGAGAAATATTAATTGGAACTTCATTGAATTTATGAATTAATTCAGGGAAAATTAACATTTGTACAATATCTCATTCATGAACAGAGACTGTATATATGGTGGACAAACAGAACAAAAATATGACTGAGGCATAATGTGCAGGAAAATGGTGAAAGAGATGGCAGATGAAGCTGGAGAAGCAGGTTGAACCAAACTTTAAGCCAAGCTAATAGAAGCGAGGTGAAGATGGAGCAGGAAACACGACTCAGGCTGCTTTGTGTGTTTACAGAAAATTTAATTATACACTGGGACCAGCTTGTGGGACCACCATGATCCAGAGAGACTCCATAACAATCCTGAAGGTACATGGCCATAAAGAAAGACCTAGAGGGCCCTGGCCACACATATCTTCTACTGGTGTCAATTGTGGGGCTATGTGTCTCCCCATTTCCTAAGGGACGTTTCACAAGCGGATGACTGCCAGGGTGACAGCAATTCAGTCCAGAAAACACTTTAGCAGGCACAAGGTTGGCCACAGGAACCACAGAGGTGACTAAAGCAGAGTCACTCCCCTTTGCGTTCACAATCTGGCTTTGGGGAAAAGAGAGAAAGGAAAATCTACAATTAATTCTAACATGATGTGATAGTATTATTTACAACAGGCCCTCTTGACAGCAAGCACTACGGGTGGCTCAGGGAATCTAGACTCTGATTCCTGAGAGTATTTCTTATGATGTGGGGACAGAAAGACGGAACATGGGAAATCAGGGAACCATTGGGGGTAGAAAGGAACGTGACATGTTCGACTCACAGGAAAGAGATGCATGTGGACATCAACAAGGCTGGATGAGTGAATGAGAGGATGGGTGCCTGGACAAATTAGTTTATGCTGATGTAAGAAAATGCTTCATTTCCAGTTTTCCAGATTATGGAAGAAGACTGCCCATCACCCTGCTCCCCTTTGTTGTTGTAATAAAAAGGAGCGCTAGGTGGCATCATACTACCAAAAGTCCTCACCTTCTAGAGCCTTTGGGAGAAACACTCTCCAGATTGGGTCAGCCCCTATTTCGACAAATAAGAGTGCTTCTATCAATCTCATTTCTCATTACACCCACTTAATTTATTTACTGAGCACCTACTATATGCCCAGCCCTCTCCTGCACGCTGTGGAGACTATAAAGGATTTGAAACCGATCGGGGCCCTGTGGGCATCCCGGGCACGGAGGCCTTTTTGTCCCCCATTTCTAGTAGGCAAGACTCTAGCCTCCATGACCTTCCCCGAGTTCCAAAGGGCAGATTTGAACAGTTGCTAATCCAGGGAGGAGCAGCCAGGAAACCACCTGTGGCAAGATTAAAGGGACCAAAAAAGCTCATCAAGATTAGGAGACCCGGGCTTCCATGGTGGCACCTGCCACCATGCAGGGGACACGGGTTCGTGCCCCAGTCTGGGAAGATCCCACATGCCGCGGAGCGGCTGGGCCTGTGAGCCATGGCCGCTGGGCCTGCGCGTCTGGAGCCTGTGCTCTGCACAAAAAAAAAAAAAAAAAAAAAAAAAAAGATTAGGAGACCCGACCACCTGAGACCCTGCACACACCCTAATCTTGTCAGCAACCCCACCCTTGGGAAGTATTGTCATAAAACTCCTCATCAAATCCTCCTGGGTTGGGACATACAGTTTTTCGAGGCAGGAACCTGCTGTGTCTCCCCTTGCCTGGCAAAGTAATAAAGCTATCCTTTTTTACTTCACCCAAAACTCTGTCTCCAAGATTTGATTCTGCACTGGTGGTACAGAAAAGCTGAGCTTTTGGCATCGGAGTCAAAAGGCTTTCCCCACTAAATGATCATAAAGAGAAGCAAAAGATACTTGCTACCCCTCCTCCACACACAAAAAAATTTTTAAACAGTCCAAGGCAGGATACCTGAGCACTGAAATGAGGATGTTAAGACATAATATCTTGTGTAATCTGGCCCTGTTAGCTTTCTGGTGCCTTCTGCCACCACTCACTCCTTGCCACAATGGCTTCTTTCAATTCCTTGTATATGTCATGTTCTTCCCTGCTGCTTGGCATTCACAAAGGCTGATCTCTCAGTCTGGAATACTCGACCCTCCCTCTTCACCTGACTAACTCCCATCCATCCACCCTTCAGATCTCACTTCCTCAGGGGAACTTCCTGACCTGCCCCCAACACCAGACTACCTTTTCAAGTACCACGAATTCTGCTTCTTGGATCATCCCACATGGTAATTATGTATTCACGGAAATGGTGGTTTCATATCTGTCGTTGTTGTCGAACCCAAGTTTGTGTGCCCAATGCACAGTGAAGCCAAACAAACTGAAACGTCGGAGTTTGGAGTAGAGAAAGGTTTATTGCAAGGGTCCAGCAAAGAGAACCGCCAGCTTATGCTCAAAAAGCCAGAATGGGGCTGGGGGGGGGGTTGGGGGAGGGAGGAAAAGTAGGCAAAATTTGGGGTGTGGGCTACAGGGTGTGACTGTCTTCTGATTGGTTGGTGGTGAGGTAACAAAGATGGTGTTCCTGGAATCTCAGTCATCAGCCTTCAGGTTCCAACCAGTCTGGGTTCCTCCTGCTTATGTTCAGCCGGAAGTTACCAGCCTCCACCTGGGTGGAGGCCCTAGTTCATATAGAAGAACTAAGAGATACATTGTTACGTACATCCTTTGTTGGGATATACATTATTGTTTCTTCTTTGTTTCTGCATTCCCTCCATCCCCTACTTAGTAACTGTTTGAATCTGCCTTTTGGAACTCAGGGAGGGTCTAGGAGGCTGAAGCCTTTTTCCTACAAATAAGAAACAGGAGACAGGAAAGGCTTTTGTACCCAGGAGGGCCCCATAGCGTCCTGCTCAGTTTCATCTTTTCTACCAGGCTGCCAAACAACAAGAGAACAAGGATCACTTTTTCTCTAGTTTAGCCCTGTCTCCACTGGTGTTACAGGCTGAACTGGGTCCTCCTAAAATTCTTATGTTGAAGCCTGAACCCTCAGTACCTCAGAATGTGACTGTATTTGGAAATAAGGCCTTTAAAGAGGTGAATGAGTACAAATGAGGCCATTAGGGTGGGCCCTAATCCAAATCTGACTCCTGTTCTTATAAGAAAAGGAAATTTGGACACACAAAGAGATACCAGAGATGTGGGCACACAGATGAAAGACACAGGGAGACGAAGGCCATCTGCAAGCCAAGCGGAGAGGAGAAACCAAACCCTCCGACACCTTGCTCTGGGATGTCCAGCCTCCAGAGCTGTAAGCAAATAAAGGTCTGTTGTTTAAGCTACTCAGTCTATGGTTCTTTATTATGGCAGCCCCAGCAAACTAATACAAACGGCCATCACTCCTGTACAGTACATAACTATTAAGTGAGTGACTACTGAACGAGTTCTGAAATAAGGAAGACCTGTGAAGGATGGTATTAGAAGGGAAAGGTACATGGTAGACGAGGGTCTTGAACTTGACCTTAAATGATATATGAGTTAGATACATGGAAGAAAAGAGAAGGAATCTCAAGTGTGGGAAACAGCACTGGGCAGATACCAAGGCAAGAATGCAAAACTCCTGCTACAGGGAGGGTGGGGTCCCTATCAGGGACCAGTGGACACTGGTGTTGATGGGAGGGTCTGGGTGAATGGTGGAGCCTTTGGAAGAATGACAGAGAAGTAGCTGCAAACTCAAGGACCAGGGAGAGCCAAGGACACAGCCATTCGTTCTGCCAGATGACTTTAATATATGAGCATGATTTGTAATACATATGCAAAGCTCCTGGTTTAAACCTGGATATAAGTGCCTCTTTTTTAGCTTCCTTAGGACTTATAAGCTATGTGCTGTGACTCAGTAATAAAAACAGCATTTTCTGTACACAGTGCTCACCTCTTCAACAGCATCCAGTGAGGCTGTGAAGTGAAACTCCAGAAAAGCAGAAACGCTGACATGTGGCTCTACATGGAAATTCCAGCCTGCAATGCAAAACAACTGTGCCCTAAAAGAAACCTACTCCTCTAATGGATCAGAGAGGTTCTAGAAGCAATTTGGGGGGGAATCGAATAAATGAACAAGAAGGGGAATCCACAGGCTCAAGAGAGGAAGAGAGGGTTGGGGGAGGGGCTCCCTTGGTTGTTGATGCCTCTTCACATCCTGGTTGCAGTCCCTGAGCGGGTCCAGTAACACCTGCTCTCTTGGGTTCTGCCAGATATTTTGCATCCTCCTAACAAATTCACCGTATTTGTTTAAGCAGCGAGTTTGCACTCTTTATCCCCCCCACGGCCACCCCGCAAAAAAAAAAAACAAAACCCAAAGACAAAATAGGACAAACACAGGTCCTGTTTGCATAGGCATTATGATATCATTGGATTTAGTATCCATGAAATCTAAACACTGCATTTGGGACCCCAAAACAACATGGGAAAAACTGCTCCAGTCATCATAGCTAACACTTCTCCTACAGGCTGTTGGGAAGATTAAAAGACCACGTGCTGCAGAAAATTGTTATCATTCATCAGCCGACCCCACGCTCACCTTAAATGACAGAACAAAGTCCCAGCTGCCTAGTGCTCTCCAAAACTGTTTGGGCCATATTTTATTCCTTTAATCTGCTCCTTTTCCAGCCTGCTGCAGACCTAACTTAGCAGAACATTTGCTGAGCGTTTGACATCGATTCCCAAAGGGTCTCCATACAAACTCCCCTCTTGATACCAGAGGAGGCAACAAAGCTCGGGCAGATTTATTAGGCAGATTGAAAGGTCAGGCATGAGGTGGAAGCAGTGGGCAATCTGCCACTGCAGGCGATCCATCTTACTAGAAGGAGACAGTGTCACAACCCAGTCATCTTAACTGCCTTGAATTTTATTGGCTTAACAGCAACTGCACCTCTCCCGGTTGGTCAGATTCCTTCTAGGTATGACTGGATAGGCTAGCTTATTCAGTGGGTGCTTCTTGCCCAAGAGGCCAGGCCAAGGCTGCAGTCTGATGTCCTACAAACCAACCAGCTAACCGGTTAGCTTGGTTAAAAAGACTGAATAGATCCACACAACCTGTTCCTACTACAAATAAACAAACAAACAAATAAATAAATTGACTAAATAAATGAGTGAAGAAGTAAATAAGTGAATAAATAGAATTTTTAATAATCACGTTAAGAGAGGGAATTGTAGGCAAAAAAAAAAAAAATCAAAGCACAAATCCTTTTGATGATGGGCCAATGCTCTTGTTTCTATTGAATACTATCTGCTGAAAACACCATATTGTCAAATACCTCTAGTCTTTACGTATGCTGGTGCCTTGTCTGGAATATCCTATATCTCCTTTGTCCAGTGAGCTTTTTTAAGACTCAGCTCAATGTCACCTCCTCCAGGAAGTCTTCCCCTGTTTGGCACACCTTCTCTGTATTACTAGACAATCTGAGCGTCCCTCTATCAATGCACTGCATTATAATCATGTGTTTATTTCTATGTCTCCCCCACCAGACTGGAAAGGCCACTCTTTTCTTTAATACATCTATGGTGCTGAACCATAAGAGACTCAAAACAGGAAGTTTGGTAAAGGAAGGGGGGGAAGGAAAATGGAAAGAAAGAAGGAAGGAAGGAAGAGAGGGAGGGAGGAAGGAAGGAAAAATACAATTAGTTTGTACACTCAGGCACACAGCAATTACTCTTGGGAGTGATTAGTGACTAGCTAAAAGCTATTGGAACACAAACATTTAAGATTCTAAGGTAGTTAAATGAAATCATCTCCAAGTATACACTAGTTCCTCAAACAGAAGTATTAAGTATTACTATAAAATGCATGTATCTCATTTCTCTTTCCAACTTTGATGCAAGTGCCAAAGAACCAAGTCTTTTTTTTTTTACCCACAGGGTTGTGTGCATAGTAGGTACTCAATAAAAATTACGATTTGCTTCTCATAACAGCGAAGATAAGCATCTGTAAAGTGAAACTCTTTGCTATCTTAAAGGAATAAACTCTTTTCTACCCTGTAGATAGGTTACTTTTTTTCCATATCTGCTGCCAGATCTACCGAATAACAAAAAAGTTATTTTTGTTATAATTTGTTATTTTCAATAACAAAAAATGTCTGCTGAGCATCTACTGTGAACAGGTGTTCTCTGAGGCAATGCAAAGGAGGCAAAAAGCCTCAAAGCCTCCCCCTCCAAGCCCGCCAAACAAGCTTGAAACCCAGTTTAAGATAAACGGGACAATTCAAACATCCAGGATGGTAGAGACCAGCTTCAAATACCATTGTATTTTAGAATCTAGCACCGTAATCTGCAAACTATTTCTATAAAGGACCAGATTAAGAAACATTTTGGGCTTCACAGGCCACACAGTCTCTGTAGCAGCTATTTGACTCTGCCATAAGCACAAAAGCAGCCACATAAATGAATGGGCTTGGCTGTGATCCAAGAAAACCTTATTTACAGAAACAGGTGGCGCTCTGGAGTTGGCCTGCCAGCCAGAGTTGCCAACTCCTGATTTAGCACAATGCCTGGCATATAGTAGGTGCTCATATATTGAATGAATGAATGAGAGAATGAACAAATGAGGGAATGAAGATTTTCCTAAGGTAATGGCATAGTGATTTGTCTTAAAGCCCCCCGTGTACCATCATTAGATATTAAGTAAAAGGAGAGAAATGAATACCTCCTGACGAGAAATAAGCTTGATAGGAATTATCTAACAGTCTTTCCCACTCTCCAAGTAGTGTGTGTGGATGGAAACTTAGCAAGTACAAACCACTAACAGCTTTCATAACAGAGATGTGAACTAGAAGAGTAGTTTAAAGAAGAATATTTTTCAAATTGTGGATCATGACTCATGAGTAAGTTGTGGCATGCGTTTTTTTTTTTTCAAAAAAGGATAAGAGATGCAAAGAGAAAAAGAAGAGGGAATACGCCAAAGTCTATCACATGTAGTAAGCATAAGGATTGTTTCTAAGGAAACTGTCTTTCATTTACAATGTACTTGTATGTGAGAGTATATTGGGTTCTGGGGTAGAATGTATTTTCAAAAAAGTTTGAAAAATGTTCTAACTATTATAATCTCATTTTGGGGGAAATTCAATGTATTTGTACATTTGAAGGGGATTTACTTCAACATAGCATAGTAGTTGAAGGCAAGATTCTGGAGCCAAAGTTCCTGGTTCAAATCCTGACTGCCGCTTATTAGCTGTGTGACCTTGGGCAAGTTACTTCACCTCTCTGGGCCTGTTTCTTTACCTGTTAAATGGGAATGCTAATGATCCTATTACATGGGGTTATTATGAGAATTAAACAAATTGTCATATGTAAAGCGTTTAGAGCAATACCTAACACGTAGTATAGGTTTTAGCTAATATTATGCTGTCACTAACCAATAATGTGAACTTGAGTATGTGACCTGACTTCTGTGGGCTTCATTTTTGTTGGTAAAAAGTCTCCAAAGGCCCTGCTGGCACCAACATTCCAAGAAGGGGTGGGAGGTGGTTTCCCAACACAAACCTGGAGGAAGGAAATAGCCAAATTCAAATCATCCATCCTATAAAATGGACACCTTTGAGGTCTCAGCAAAGCAGCCTGTTCCAAAGAAAAAAACCCATAAGCCAACTTGTTATTATCTCTCTAAATTGCATGCAAAGGTGAATTCAGGATGGTGAGGGGTTGACCAAATCAAGGAAAATGCTCTTTTTTTCCATCCACCAGACCCTTCATGACTAGCATTGGCTTCCTGTCTCTCCCATTGCCATGTATTTTGTTCCATATACTGGGATAACCACAGCTGGGGTGAACAGGAAATCTGTCCCCATGTTTGTTTGGTTTTTTTGTTTCCAACATTCCTGACTGTAAAGTACAGTGTGAGGCTGTCCTGCAGTTGGTCCGGCGTTGGTCACAAGTCACCTTTCACTGTGGAATTTGAAGTCACGTCTAGCACGAAAGATCATGAAAAAAAATTCCATTTACTTTCACACACACACATACACACACACACACACACACACACACAAGAAGCCAACAGAAAAATAGGTGAAGTTATTACTGATTATTCACAAATAAATAAAAATGGTCAGTAATAATGTCCTGTTCAGCCTCATTTGTATTGATAATTAAAGAAATGCACATCAAGACATTGAGATATCTTTTTTCACCTATAAAAGAAGCAAACTAATTAAAGTTAGGAAATAAGCCAATGCAGAAAAGGATATGGGGAAATAAGCATTCTCATGCATTTATGAGAGTCTAAATTGGTGAAACTTCTCTGGAGGACAATTTTGCCATAAATAGCAAAAGAGTAAATGTGCATAACCTTTGACCAGCCCTGAAACTATGAAGGCATTGAACTAAAGCAGCCTATATATAGACTTCTCCTCTGAGGAAAATAAAGTCCTATTTGTTTAATTTCTTGTAGGCTTAGACACACATAAAATTATAGTCAGGTATTCTATTCCTTGCAACCCAACACATTCCTAATTGATAAATCTGAAAAGGGGGGTGAGGGTAAAAGAGGGCATTCTTATCTTGCACTAATTTTAACATGACGCTTTCTAGTATTTTCCCATTAAGCATGATATTGGCTTTGGAACTGAATTTCACTCTTCACTTTTATCGTACTACAGAAGTGTTTATCTATATTTGTATGATGAATTTTTTCTAATAGCTTTTCAGATCTATGGTGATGATATTTCAGTTTTTCTATTTTGATCTATTTGTGATGTAATATTCTTCTGATGTGCTACTGTGATTCTGTGTCAATATTTTATTTAGGATTGCTAAAACAGTATTCATAAATGAGATTAGTGTGTTACTTTATTTTCTCCCTTTTAATGAGTTATTTTTATTGTATTTTTGACTGATATATTACTACTGACTTAAGAAAAAAAAGGGGCCTCCCTGGTGGCGCAGTGGTTGAGAGTCCGCCTGCCGATGCACGGGACACGGGTTCGTGCCCTGGTCCGGGAAGATCCCACATGCCGCGGAGCGGCTGGGCCCGTGAGCCATGGCCGCTGAGCCTGCGCGTCCGGAGCCTGTGCGCCACAACGGGAGAGGCCACAACAGTGAGAGGCCCACATACCCCCCCTCCAAAAAAAGGATTCCACCCATTGAGGGTTTTTTAAATGTAAATGACTAAACTTTTTATTTCTACATATTGTATTTGAACTTTTTCAAATTTGCCTATTTTTTCATAGTGCTATGTTCTGTCATTCTCTCTCTGTAATTATGTTGAAGGTAACTATTTTACAGTCTTTTTCAAATTGTTCTACTGCCTCAGGTTCTTAAGGGGCTAATCTCCTGTTTATTACTGATCCAGTCCTGCATGTGGTTCATTTCCTAGTTGGGTTTATAATTCTTATTATAAACTCATCTCCAATGGAAGTTGTTTTATCTGTTAGAGATCAGAAAAAACAACTGTGCTTTGCATCTGCTTCTGACAGGACTGAGGGGATTCCTCACTTGGGAACCAGCTTTTATATTCTTTCTTGACTTCAGGATTCCCTGGACACATGGGTCATATAGATTGGGACCTCATACCTAAGCATGACAGAGGCAGACTAGTGGTTTCAGTTCCTACAGCACACATGTTTTAATTCATTCAGGGCCCCCAGACAAACCACAAACTTCCTTGCTGTGGCACTCCTAAGATCCTTCCCAGGGTGTCGGCTTTAGGCAGGGGTCTCAAGTCCAGATCTCTGCTTTTCTAGAACACACGGCTTGAGTGGGTACCAACCCCAGTTCTCAGCCATTTGTGTTTATATTCATGTCAAATACCCCTATTTGTCTTTGAGTTCCTTCTTCCTGTCTCACACCTAGCTATCCCCCTTTCTTTCTTTCAATTGTTGATTTTTTTTTTTCAGCATTTCTGTGTTCAGCAGAGGTTCCCTGAATTCCCTTCATGTTCCCAGAAGTTGAATCTTTGTACTTTCCTATCTTTTAAAAACCCTTTCTAGGGCTTCCCTGGTGGTGCAGTGGTTGAGAGTCCGCCTGCCGATGCAGGGGACATGGGTTCGTGCCCTGGTCTGGGAAGATCCCACGTGCCACAGAGCGGCTGGGCCCATGAGCCATGGCCGCTGAGCCTGCGCGTCCGGAGCCTGTGCTCCGCAACGGGAGAGGCCGGCGTACTGCAAAAACAAAACAAAAACAAACAAACAAAAAAAACTCTTTCTAGAATAAGCACAGGGTGCTGGAAACTACATGGCGGGGGCGGGGGGGGGGGATCTAAATCAGGAGGGCGGGTTCACGGAAGACTTCCTAGAGGAGAAATCACCTATTCGGCAGACCTTAAGACTGAGCACACATTAGCCAGGCAAAGAAAATGTGTGTGCATCAGGGGTAACAGGTTGGACGAAGAGGTGGGGTGAAGGTTGCAGGCAGGAAGATAGAGCCCATGTGAACATCCAAGGGGGGAAAACAAACCTCATATCACATTCTGAGAAGCACAAGTTCCAAGAACTACAAGAAGTTTGGTGTGGAAAATGGAACGAGATACGCGCTTGAGGAGATAAGTAGGGGCCAGTTCATGAACGGCCATGGGCCTGGTTAGGACAGTGGACCTTGTGCTGAGAACAGAGTGGAGCTGAAGCTGACCATCAGGTCACGGAGAGTGAAATCACCAGGTTTGAAAGAAAAACAAAAGTAATAGATGTTGCTTGTATAAGCAAATACACACAGCCAGTTAGAAATGCTGAAACAACTTTGCACACAGGACAATCCCAGAGGGCATTCAAGCACGAACCTTGGCGTTCCACCATGCATAACCCTGACTTCTTACCCCAAGGAGTACAAGGCATGATAGTGGTGCTCAGTCCAGGGTCCCCACCTCCCAGGTATTTTCCCCACCTGCTTTGGGGTAGGTGGGTGAATACCCCACCTATCCAACTAGCGGATGTTTTGGAAATACATCGCCCTTTCAAGAATGTTTGCCCAGATCACCCTATTCCCCACCCCTCCCCACCAGCCCCCAAAACTCTGCCATAACTGTCCCTGATGTAAGGAAAGAGCTGTGCGCAGCAGCAGAAGCTTGAAAACAAGAGTAACCTGGGCCAAGGGCCAGGGGGTCTATTTTTAGAACTTGTTCGCATTGCCTGTTTATCTTTCAGACTCAGCCTAATGTCTTCCAGGCGACTGTTAAAGCTATTTGGCTGGCTTGCCGAGGAGAGGAAGAAGGTGATCTAAAACCGAACAGCAGTGGCAATGGTGATAATCATTCGGACAGTGTGTTCTCATAATTTCTCCCAATGTACCCTCAATGCCGTTTGATTCCCGCAAAGCCACTTAACGTAGGATTTATTCAAGCCCTTCCCAGCCACTTTTACTGGCTGTGGAATTTGGGCAGGTCACAAAGAGAAGATAATGGGTTATGGATTTCATAACCCATCAGGTATGACCAGGGTGCTGCTGTCCCTCCTGGCCTGTTCCTCGGGTCTAAAATAGGGGTCTAACATCCAAACTGTAAACGGGCTTCAGACAGTAAAGCGCCCTCTACAGATAAAAGCATTTAGTCATGACTCTCCTTTGTGCCTGGTTACTCAGGAAAAGACAACGATGCATTCATTTATCATAGCATTTGGTGAGTTATTTTACTCCACTCAAGCGGCAAAAGAGAAAAGAGCCGGCGTTGTGTCTCGATGTATATTTCCCTCCAGAGAACAAAATAAGTGGCCCCTGGAATTCCACAGCTTGTAAAACGCGCCGCGGAAAACGCTTGTAGGCGTGCTGGAACTTAACCCCTTCCTTTCCGCCGGCCCAGAACGACTTTTAAGGGCGCCTTCCCCCGACTCCCTGTCCATTCGCCCTAGATTACTCCAGTAGCCAGATTCCGTCTCGCCCGATCACCCTCCAGTTCTGCTGTCCCCTCTGGAGTTTCTGAGGTGGTCGATGGGCAGACCTCCGAGGCGGACCCCTGGGGCCAGCCCCTCCTAACCCTCATGGTCCACCTTAAGGAGCCTCCGCGGCCGGGAGTAGAGGCGGGTGTTTTGTTCTTATAAGGAGGAAAAGTTTCTTTGACATCCAGGAAATGAGTAAGTCTGAAGCCCTTTAGAGCCCGTTGATGGGGGCCAGAAGGCGGGAGCCGGCCGGGATATCTTCGTCCCCGTCCCTCTAATAACCGGGCCGGACGCTCAGCCGCAGCCGCCGCCAGACAGCGGATTCGGGGCTCCCGGGACCCGCGAGCGCAGCCGGGTCTCGCGTGGTCTCACCGGAGCCGAAGAGCGGAGACCAAAGCTGAACGTAAGTATTGGGCCCGCGGCCGCGAGGCTCTGCGTCTTCCCCGGGCATCTCGAGTGCTGGAAGGAAGAAGAGGGACCAGGCGGAGCTGCGCCGGAGATGGAGGAGGATTGGAGCGGGGTGCCCGCCCGGCCCTCCCAGGTCTGGGCTGACTCGGGAAACCCGGTTTTGAGCAAAAGCGGGGATGCTGTCCTCTCCCTCCTCGCGCCGCGCGGGGTCCTGCGTCCCAGCCTCTCCGCTCGGGCCTCTCACGGGCCGCGGAGACCCCAGTGGGCGCTTCGTTGCAGCCCCGCACTGCTGGCAGCTCCTCCTTCGCGCGCACCGAGCCGCGGTGCCGGAAGCGGGACCAAGTTGCTGTTTCTACCGCTCCGAAGATCCGTTACTTTCGACCTGGCGAGCAGAGTGCTAGAGCTGAAAGAGTGGTCGAGTCGTCCTGCTCCTTCGCTCCCTTCCCTCCTTCCTTCCCTTCCTGGAAGGAGGGAGTAGGTGTGAAGCTTGTTTTTTCTCGGTTTAACGTAGTGAAGGTATGAGGTTGCTGGGGCCGATTAAAGCCCCCGCCGCTTCCTCTTTCGGGCCTATTTGTGGAAGAGACCCCACGCCGTGCAGAACTTTCTCTTGGGGCTGCAGCTAGTCTGCCACCTGACCTCTGATAGCATCCCCAGACCCCTTCCCAGAGTTTACAACTTCCTGGCTGCCGGGTGGAGGGACTCAGACGCCCCAGGGCTGGGCTTCCCATTCAAAATGCTCTTTCTCTTTAAAAACAAAAATGCTGCCTCCCAGGAAGGGAAAATATTTTACTGAACCTCTCAGGGACCACGCTTTGCCTTGCTCCTCTTCCTAGGTTATCCTAAATTTCACTACTATCAGTCAGCAAAGTTGTTTATTTGAATTGTATCACATAAAACTTCCCATGAACAGTTTTGTATAGTGACTAACAGGAAAGGTCTTCTAAAATGGCAAAATTTAAAAGGGCTTCTATAAATCCTACTATATTAAGTTTAAAAAAAAAAAAGCTTGGATAATAACGTATCCCCCCCCCCCCCCAAAAAAACAAAACCCAAAACTAGAAGAGTACCAGCCACTGGCAGATCCTGGACCCTATCCTTTTGGATCTAAATCGGTTTCAGAGTCCTGTTCTTTTTTTCTTTGTTCCTCTTTTGGATTTGACCCAGGGCCCTTCCCTTTTACAAACCAGTTCTAACCCGGAGAGGCTGCCAGGTAAAGCAAATCTGTGCTGGGTGCAGTCACAGGTCCAGGTCAGCCTGGAAAATGGCCTGGTAGACAGGTAGAATTGCTGCCATTCACCCCTTATTAATAACGTAATAGGCTGTGCTTTTGAATCCTCATTCCAGCCTACGTGCCTAAGTGGCTTTCATTGTTTGCTAATACCCTGTGTGCTGCTGCGCTTGGCCATCCTGCCCTCATATTTTCCACTGTGGGTAACCATAAAGCGGTTAGACTGACTCTCCACTGGAAAGGCTTTTGTTCAAGTGCCATCCTCTAGCTCCGCAATTTTCAAAGATGCAGCAGTTTCAAGCTCCAGCTTTCGGGTGGCAAGGATCTGAACTTTTATCCTCATGCCATCAGCCCAGAAGTTGTCACCTTACCAAGAATGCCTCCTGGCTCCTGCAGTGCCCATGAGGGAAACAAAGATGAGGGTGTGTGGGTGAACTTTTTATCTGAGGGCAAGAAAGGGGAGGAACTTCTGGTAGAGACCTCTGGCAAAATTGCCCACCTGAGAAGGTATCATCTGGGAGGAACCTGGTTTTGTATTTTTTCCTTCTTGGACCCCCTGGGGTCAATAAAGAGAAAGAAGATGGGGGATTCTGTCTGAGGGAGAGGGTGCACATCTGGGTGGGGGTCTGGAGTGCACAGCCCTGTTGTCACTTGTCCGCAGGAGAGAGGATGGAATGCCATGGAGGGTCTGGAAGGTGCTTCTTGTGAGGGAGAAGGGAATGAACTGGCAACATTTCCCCCAGGTTTGAGAAGCCTAGGGGGACTCGGCTCTGGCCTTCAGGGATCTGCAACATTGTCACTTGAGAAGAGGAGACTTGCTCTTTCTGGCCTCAGAGGCTCACTGGGTGGGAGAAGCAGGAGGCAGATCTTATTTACTTAGAAGTAAGGGGGAACTTGCCGACAACTAGAGCTCCTCAGTAGGTAAAGCGCTGTCATCACTGTTAGCAGACAGGTGGCCATCAACAATTACGAAGAAGGTCCCTTCAGAGTCCAAGACACTGTGGCTCCATGTTTGGGGTGCAGAGTCCCCTCAATAGGAGGGCAGCCCCTGGGGGATCCTGGGGAAGGCTTTACCTCCTGAGCGTCCTAAGGGAGGGGCAAGTCCTCCAGGTGTGCTGGGCACCTGTGGAGCAGAACCGTACTTGTGGCTGGGGCTAATCTTGTCTTGCTGCGGAGGGGGACATAGCCGCGAGAGTGCCGAGAGCTGATAATAATAACCTCCGAGGCTGCTGCAAGCCTGTTCCATCCTTTGCATGAATTAGAATAAGGTGCTTCCTCTTGGCAAGAGGATGGCACCCTGGTGCCCTTTAGAAAAAGGGACCTCATCTGGGTGGACAGAGCCAAGGCACATAGCTGGGCAGGCAGCATGCGAGGTGGATTCATCCTCACCACCCCGCAGCCGGGTGTTCTTGAGCAGTGTACCACCCATACAACTGTACACAGCAGCCCTGATAACCAACAATTAGTGAGGGCTTAACATTTGCCAGGCTTTTTTTTTTTTCCAAAACCACTTTGTCTGTATTAACTCATTTAATCTTCTCAGTAGCCCAGTGCCATAGGTATTGGTATCCCCATTTTATAGTCAAGGAAACTAAGGCACAGAGAAGTAAAGTATTCAGAATGTTGCAGTCACTGAGCATTCACGGAGCAAGAAGCAGGTTAAGCTTCAAAAGCTAGTTTGGTTGGGGGGCCCTCATGAAAAAGAGAGAAGAGCGGGTGCTCTTTTTCTTTTTCAGAGGGAGGATTACCT